>NC_031769.1:21263584-21471507 GCF_001522545.3 Parus major | reverse complement strand
TAGAATAGAATAGAATAGAATAGAATAGAATAGAATAGAATAGAATAGAATAGAATAGAATAGAATAGAATAGAATAGAATAGAATAGAATAGTTCTTCAGTTGTAAAGGCCCTGGAACAGTCATCTAGTCCTGACCACTTAAGGGCTGACCAAGTTGAAGCATGTTGCTAGGGATGTTGTCCAAATGCCCCTTAAACACTGACAGGCTGGAGGCATGGGCCAGCTTTCTCGGATGACTGTCCCAGTGTTTGACAACCCTCTCAGTAAAGACATGTTTCCAAATGTCCAGTCAAAATCTCCTGTGGAAGGTTAAAAGTCTGGGGGTGGCAAGTCCTTCAAGACTGTTAGAGTGTGAAGAGTGGTCAGGGTGGGAAGAGGGTGAATATCTGAGAGCTTATATAGCTCAAATGTGAACTTCCCTGTAAAATGAGAATTTGTCCGCATACATACTGTATGCATATATACACACACACACACACACATATATATATATATATATATGTATATGTACTCTATACACATAAAAACTGCTGAAAACATTAAAAAGTAAAACAATGTTAAAAATTTGCCATTTAGGAGTTCTAAATCCTACTTTATTTTTTTTTTCCTAAGTAGCTTTGATTTAAAACCAAAAACAAAGAAAACTTGGAGGAGAAAGAGTAAAAAAAAAAAGTGTGACGATTTAAGAATCAACAAAAATAAGATTCCAGTTACAATACTTGTGTTGGCGGGCAATTACTGTCAGATATCATCAATTCTTAAGAGGAAAAAAAATGATGCTTTGAGAGAAAATGTCTGTTTAATTTCCTGCTTTTTGCTTAATGATCACTCTCCTCTTCCCTTTAGTTTCTTCTAATTACTACATCTGCAGTTGGACACAGTAAATTATCATTTTATTTCATTTGCTCTCATGACATTTGAGGTCAAATCCAAAAAAACCTCAGGCTCTGTACTAGAATGAAATTAAAATTTAAATGCTTTGGCGAAACCGTGCCTCAAAGGCACGTCTCTCTTTAGCATTGCTATTGACTGAATTATTTAGTTCTTGAATTAAACTATATGTATCCAAACTGGAAAAAAAAAATACCAGAAAAAGAAATATTGTCCTCCTGTTATTCAATCCCTTCCTCATAAATTCAAACACTAAATAACTCTCAGATTTTTGTTTGTTGTCATGTTGGATAATATCAGAACTAAATTTCATTGAACTAAAAAGCACAAACACAAAAATATTCCAGCTTGAAATGTACCCATAGCTTTTCTTCTCTATTTAAAGATCGTAAAATGAGATTTTATTCTTGTGAAAACTGTTAGAATTTTCTGAGCATATCTGTTTCCAAGTGTCTAATAATTGTAAGTATTAAAAGAAAAATATTAATACAGTTTAATTGCCAACTGAACATACAGAAGCGTTAGTGTATTTTTAAACATTTACAATCTGTGTGCTGCAATATATTTCAGCTCCTACATAACAGCTCTTTGGTTTAATGTGTGCTGCATGAATGTAAAAAGGATGGCACTATGATATCAACTGCCTACTTGGAGAATGATTAATTTAAGATAAATAGATGCCTGGCTTCAGCTACACTGATTGTATTTCCTATTCCATGCTGCAGAATCAGTCTTTCCACTCAGATGTTGTAAAACATATGCAGGAATCATTCTTTTCCACTCACAAACCACAGTGCATCACAGATTTAATCTTGCTCTTCTGCACTCTGTGGCTGAATTTAATTTCACTTCTGCCATCAGCCTAATAGACAAAAAATGTTTCCTATTTATTTTAATACATAATCTTTAAACTCATGTTATTCTGATTTCATCCCACTTCAATTTCTTGGTTTGATGGCAAATAAAAAAAAGCTTAACTCTGCCTACAAGTACATAATAGAATCACTTGGAAGGAATACAAAAAAAAAAATCACAACATACCTAAATGGAAAAATATTTTATTTCATAATGATTGTGGGATTTACCAGACATGAAAAACATATAAAGACACAGAAAAAAGAGCTCACTTTTTTTTTCAGTGCTGAAAGTCAAGACTATTTATTTGTTCCATTGTAAAATGCATTTTTTAAAAAGACTCCTAGAAAAACTAATGGCTAGGCCTTATGAGATTGCACATCCTCAAAACCCCTGCAGTCTGGGTTTAAAGCAAACAACATCTCCTGCTCCACTCAGTAGTTCCTGCATCTGTTTTCCTCTTTCTGTAGGCCCTATCCTACTCACAATAAACAGCTACTTCCCTCACCAAACCAGAGTGGAACACAAACAGGTACCATCCATTGCCTCCTGGAGGAATGGTGTTGGATGGAGTGTAGTGACCTACAGAGAACATAAAGGAATGGGAGACCAGGAAGGGGTAGGTTGGGTGTCTGGCTCAGGCTAAACTTGGGGGAGAGGAAGGACAGGTGTTCACTTCAAAGTTTGATTGCTAATGACCCTCAGCATGTCTTAGAGCAGGTTCTTCTAAAGCACTGATTAGCAACCCTGTTCTCGAGCATGTAACTGCAGACAGATTTTGTACAGCTAGAGATGAGTCACAGAATTTAAAAAAAAAAAAAATAAGCCTGAGCTTAAATTGGAGCAGCTTTTCATATCAGTCAATATGCAATAAGCCAGATAAGCATCCCTTGAGTTGGATGAAAAGAAAAAAAGAAAAAATATCTATATGCATTTTAGCATTAAATTTCTTTTGTATTATGCAGATGGACTCTAATAACTAACTTCAACATTTTAATTTCCTCTATGTAAACATTTAAAGCAGATGTAAATGATTCAAGAGAACAGCCTGGAAATTGGTCTACCCCATCAAAGAAAAGAAAGCAATAAATATGTGAATATCAGGAACTACCTATGAGATGAGAGATTATTTTACTCCTCATTCCCATTTATTTTCTTCCCAACAATATTCCAGTCAGGGGACCAATTAGAGCTGCACAATGATCTAGAGTTCTAAGCATTTGTCCACAAGAATCAACCTGCAAGTACTATACCATTTTATGTAAGCTACCAACATCTAGCAGATGATGACAAACTTAACTGAAACTGCTTCTTTTAATTGCAAAACATATTTAATACACACAGCAGTTTTTAATTATGAGCATGACTTTACTGCTCCTAGCGGTTTTTTGGGTTGTTTGGTTTGTTTTTTTTCTTGTGAATAGTGGATAGTTGCATCTGGAAAACACCTAAAGGTTATGTTGTATCTGTTGTAAATCCCTGACAATAAATGGTGTGAGGAGCAGCTCTTATCTTTACCCTGCAAAATTTTCTGTCTGAATCACTTGAAGAGATTCCTGGTATGTTACTCTGCCTTAAAAGGTTCAATATTCTGCTATATCACACCTTACAAAGAATTCATAAAAGGACATTGTACAGTTCCCAACTTATATCCTCAGGCAGAAACAGGCTCCTTTCCCAACTCTAGAGTCATCTCAATCCCTTAGAGTATCTCCTTACTGCTCTTCTCCTGCCTGGTTCGGGCCATGAGCTGCAGACTGTGTAGAGGGGGTTCACACACATCTGGAGGAAGTGAATTCCTGGTGCCCTGGTTTAACCCAGCCGCGGCTCAGCCCTGCTCATTCCCCCGGTCAGGATAGGGGAGATGCTTGTAGGGTAAAAGTGAAAAAACTCATTGGTTCTAATAAGACCAGGTTAGCAAGGAAAGCAAAAGAAAAGCAGAATGAGGAATTAGTTAACTTTTCCTATGGGCAGGCAGATGCTCAGCCATCTCCAGGAAAACAAGGCTCCATCACATGTAATGGTAAATTGGGAAGACAAATGCTATAACTCCAATTTTCCCCCTTCCATCTTCCTCCCCCAGCTTTATATGCTGACCATGACACCATATGGTGTCAAAGGGAAATTCCTTTGGTCATTTGGGGTCAGCTGTCCTCCCTTCCCATGAACTCCCAGCCCACTCACTCGTGGGGTGGGGTGAGAGACAGAAAAGGCCTTGGCTCTGTGCAAGCCCCACTCATCAAAAACTAAAACAGCCCCAAGTGATGAATTGTTCACAGCACACACCCAAAATGCCTCCCCATACCAGCCACTGTGAAGAAAACAAACTCTACCCCAGCCAAACCAGCACAGTCAGAATTAGCTGCAGGAAAATGCAAAAATTCGCACCTGGAGGGCACAGGAGCAGCACCCCATATTCCTTCACTCGCTCCACAGGCACCAGTATGCCAGCTTAATGGACACATAATAATACTCTGATGTAAGTTATAGCAGTAGGGTGCAAGCCACACTCTCCAAACTTAAGAGGTAGTCATAATATTCTTGAAAAACAGCCATGATATCCACAGAGCTACAAGGTTATAAAAATGGAAGAAGCAAGATGAGATTCTGGATATGTGTTTTCTATCTAGACATAAGTTTATTTCTAAGAACCCAATGACTTCCAAATATGACATGTTTAAGTATCTAGACCATTTGGCACAAAGAACTTTCCATATTCATAACATTAAACATTCTGTATATTCAGCAATTATGCTTTTAAGTGATGAGTGGGTCCCTGTTTCAAGTCTTGCTGGAAAGGGAAAACATATAAAACATCACAGCCGCATCTGAATCACTCAGACTTCCTCATTATTAAGGCAGATACACTACTTGTTAGGCTATAGAAAAATGAAGAACTGAGGAATTATATTACAAACAAAAGACAAATTATTTTTATGATATAGCAAATAAAAAGCTACCCTAAAACCATATGCAAATTAAAACAAAAAAAAAGGAAAATTCAGATTTCCTTCATGATGTACATTTAAAAAGTAATTATTCAGAAATATATGCCCCAATTTAATTTCCTTACATAATATGGGGAAGAAATCATATTAAAAATAAAAATATAAAACCCACTATAGAATACAGCCATAGAAATATCTCCTGGTGCAGCTCCATTTCACCTAATCTTATCAAACAGGATCTAATGCATCAAATTGTCCTCAAAAGTTTAAATCTGAAAGGAGGTTTCAGATAATGAAACAAGTTTTAAAACATTTTTTGTGGCATCAAGAAAGTATCAAATGCAATTTTCTGCAGTTTAGTGACATACCTCGACATTGTATGTCCATGTACGTGGGAGATTTTTAAATCTCTTACTGTACAAGCTTGAAACTGAAATTGCATTTAAGTTGTAACACTTGCATGCAATTTTATAACTTGGTTAATTTTAAGCTATATGCAAAAGAAATGTTTCAGACTTTGTTTGAAAACATATTTGCATATATCTGATTTAAAAGTAGGAGATAATTAGTCCTTTAAAAGAAATTATGGAAAATGCTGTAAGTAGAAATGAGGATTATGTCAAAACTAATGATTTCGTGCACTGACTATGTGCTTATAAGTAATAATTTAACTTTTATTTGTGCCAGTAAAGCCATTGATTCAGGTAATGTTTTCAAGGCTGTATCTTATTTTCAAAAAATACAGTAAGATAGTATTCTAAAAGTAGGGATAGAGAGTGTATGACAACCACCTGTTAGAGAAATACCCTTTTCTGAAGCAGAAAGTCAAATCCTGTGGCAGTGGAAGTGGATGGAGCTGTTCCACTGATGAGCAGAAGGAAGCAGGAAGATGCAGAGCCCATGTGGGGCACCAGGCAGTCTTGCTGTTCCTGTCTACGTTATGATTTCTCTGTGCAATACTTCATTAATTTTTGTACCCTTCCTTCTGCTGCATGAGGACCCTGTACCTGCCAGCCTGCAGAATGCAAAAAGGCTGTGCCAGAGACACACAGAACCCAAGCCTGTGTATTGCACATTTAACCAGCTCTGTGCTCAGTCATTTTCCTGTTTTTCACCATCATGAGCAACACAGAGGTCTCTAAACAGCTCACCCCTCAGACAAGCCTGAAGCACATGCCTGCACTGAATTTCAAACTCAGTCTGTTTTTACCCATTTCTGTTTCCATGAAAAGCATTCTTGCCATATAAGCTGATTTCAGCAGCCTGCTGCTATTGATAACCTTTAATGTTTGGGACACAAAGAAGAAACATACACTTCTAGATTTCCAAAGCTCTAATTAGAGACTACCTGGGAATGCAACACTTAAAAAATGAGATGTTTCTGGTTATCTGCTTTTCATCACAAACCGCTGAGTCACATTTAGCTCTCATTTACAAATGTGCTACATAAATGATTCATTGAGATTGTCTGCATATAAATAACTATTGAACTTTCATTTACAAGCCCAAGTTTTTCTCACTCCCTAAACCACGTATATCCCAATACATGATACTAAGCTGCAACTGGTCTCCTGGATCACAGTGGCCAACAAGTTCTTTTGATAAATCTGATTTCAGTTTTTGATTGCAAAAAAACCCCAAACAAACCCTGAAAGCTATTTGCATCAAAAACTATTACTACCTCATTCTGTTTCAAGTAGAAAGTCACTGGAGGACGTCCATAGCAGGGACAGTTCAGTGCAGTCAGCCTTCAGAAAAGGCTTTTGAAGAGCAGATCACATATCCTGATTCTTTGCTCCAAAGAGTCTCTGCACAGACCAGAATACCTCAGCATCCTGTCTGGTGTGTCAGGATAATCACGCTATATCCACATAAGCTGAACAGAGTTTATATTTGATTATAGTTATATCTGAAATGCATTAAAACTGTGGCTTGCTGCCCGAGTCCACACCGTGCATTCCTATCATCTCTGCCTATGTGTGCAGTGACGGATACATCTCAATTCCAGTAAGTGACATTTAGACACCTGCTGAACATGGGAAGAATGCCTGAGCCTCAAAGCCCATTGCTGCTGTGAATCAAAGACCATTTGCCATCTCAGAAATTATCTGCTTTTGAAGACAGCACGTCCAGATGCAATGACATCTGTAGCTGTTGAGCCCACACCAAAGGCAGCAATGGAACAAAGTGCAAGTATTTTTACTCTGGTATTTGATCCAATTCTCCAAGTTATCACAGATTAAAGAAATGTGTACATTTAGGGGAAAAAAAATCTAAAATCTCAGATGATTAATAAAAGACAGATTTAGTGAAGTTTAAAAAAAAAAACAAAAAAAACCCAACCCCTACACAAAGTATTAAGTATCTAAAACAGAATTTATTGGATTTTAAGCCTTTCAACCAGAAGACAGTCCAAAATCTCCTGCTCAGTCTTAAGCCTGTAGATACCGAAAATATGTTTAAACTTCAAAATTGGATAAGAGCATTGCCAAGTGTTCCAAACACACCCAGAACTCCCTGCTAGCCAGTGCTGACTCTTTGGCTGAACTCCCCACCTTTACCAAACTAAGCACCATTGCTTGAAAGTACCTGGAAACACAGGCTTGGTGGGATAAACACACATAGAAACGTAGACTCATGGAATCAGAACAGCCTGGGTCAGAGGGAACATTAAAAATCATCTAGTTTCAATGCCTCTGCCATGGACAGGGTCTCCTTCAGTAGACCAGCATGCTCAGAGTTCCATCCAGCCTGCCATTGAAACATGACTATGCTTTGGCAATCAGAAACTCAGGAAAAGGAAAGCTTTTATGGACTTCAGTGGTTAAAAAACTTGCCAGAAATTATGAGCAGTGTGTCTTGTCCTTCTAACTGACCAAATCCCAGACCTAAGCTGCAGCTTCCCACAAGTGTTGTAAACATCACACAGATGTTTGTACTTCAGAACTTTCACCTTTTTCTTTTCACCTTCATTTTTTTTCAAAATCTTAGGAACACTGTGAAAATGGGAAAGCTAGATGATGATTGGTGAATTTCTTCATCTCTAAAAGCACACATGTACCTAATTCACAGAGGCACTGCAGGAATGCATTACTTAAGGCATTGTGAACAGGCAAGAGCCGTATAAATGACAAGTACTGTTACTACTACTAGAAGCAATAATAATAATACTTGACACTAGTATAGTGCCTTTCATCTGAGAATCCCGAAGCACTTTACAAAAATCAATTATAAGGATGCTGTGAGGTGGGTAAGTATAATCTACCTTTTACAGATGATGAAACACGGGCTCATATCGGTTAATTGAATTGCTAAAGTTATCCAGGAGGCAGGCATAGAACCTCAATAGATAGTGCACATAAGACCTCCTCTGTCATCTCTAACTACCAGGAATTCTTCTTTTCAATGTGTCACCTATTTGCTCTCACTTATCATTTTTGTGAGCTGTCTTCAACAAGTAGTTTTCATTACCTTCCTTATCATTATAAATGACAGAATTAAGGATATAACACTAGAAAATACACCCCTGTCCTTTCATTTCCAGGGTAGGTGTCATGTAGCATTGCATGAACAATCCATTTGCATATTGTAATGCCCATTAATATTTACTCTCTTTTTTTACTGCTTTGGTGAAGAAATAAAGTATAGCCTATCACAACAACAACAAAAAATATTCTGGTAGATTTTACAATACCATTCACTTATTCTTATGCAAACACTACATAATCTAACTACTTTGCCCACTGATTAAGAGGGAGTAGATTCTTTTTTATGATGCCTATATTGTCAGGAACAATCACATGCTACCTCTCCATGTGATCTCACCCAGCCAGCTGCTCAAAGACACTCCCTGTTCAATGCACCCTCTCAGGTGAAGCCCACCTGCAACTGCAACTTCTGAGTTCAAGCACAGCCCCAAGCTGAGGGACCTGTGCTGAAAGGCCCCAGCCTGGAACTGCACCTCGCCTTGTAAACTCTAAACAGTTGATTTAAGACTGACTGCTCACAATAACTATTTTGAATAATAAATAACAGTATCAGTGCCCTCCTATTTTTCGATTATCCTGAGCTTAATACAGGTGACTGACAACTAAGTTCTGCCAGAATTTTCTCCTTCATCAAGGTAGACATATTATTATTTTTTTCAAAAGTCAAGTACCAGCTAGACACTTAGGTGCACAGGAAGTTGATCTGATTGGAAAAGGAAGAAAACTCATTAAAAATTTCAGAGTCAAGATGTGTCAAGTGAAGAACAGATATGCTACCACTGGACCCAGGCAAAAATTACCGACACTGTTCTCTTAATATTAATGTGATAAATTTTTAGTCTTGTTAATATTAACATAAAATGAATGCATAGAAATGTAATATACATTTTTAATTTAAACATTAATTTCCCCACACACATTCCTTCCCTCTCCAGTAACAGTATCACATTTTATCAGGAGAATCCTAGATCACATCTTCTCTAGCTTTATTGAAAATGTACTTTCCTGTGTTTTTATATCTTGTAAAAACATCAGCAGTATTCAGATATTGTGGCTTAGAAACTGGCTCATGTTAAGTACCTACATGCACATGCACATTAACCTCCCCTGACTTCAGGGAGTGTGCCTTTACTTTCTGCAGCAGCTCATAAACAGGAAGCAAACTCCATCCGCCTCTTACGTCCCAGGATCAATGGATCAGCTTCCCAACTCCTGCTGCTGCTGCATCGTGCAGTCCTGTCTCTTGGAGGAAAGAGATGTGGTCAGTGGTCATCTTTGCCTCCTTGTGCCTTCCTTTCCTGACCTTCTGCTCTTTGCCCTTCTCCATTCAGTCACCTGTCGTGGGTGTACGCTAAGAGCAAAGCACATGGAGCTTCCCAGGAGCAACCAGGGATATCTTGTCCTACAACAACTATGGATAGAAACCCCTTCATACAGCATTCACTGGAACCTTCCTTTCCTTCTGACTTTCCCTTTTCCATGCTTGCTGGATGTTTTTTACCATATTACTGAGTAAATACAGAGGGAAAGGAAGGTGGCCAAATGTCCACAAGATTTCCCATATTCTGTGAAAACACTACATGTCCTACTCCTATCCTCAGGCTGCAGTAAGAAAAGCTAAAATCAAATTTAGATTCAAAGTTCTTTCTGCCATGGAACATTCAGCAGCTTTAATTCAAGCTGACTTAGCATGAGAAGTGTACATGTGAAAAAGACATTGTTCTCTCTTCATGAGAGAACACAGCAACCCTATTTCAACAATCAGCCAAAAGAAACTGGCCTAAATTTTGAGCTAAAATTGCCATCATTTTGAGCCTTCCTTCTTTTGAGAGAACAAAAAGGAAAAAAAAGAAAAGTAGTTACAAAAATCTCTTTATTTAAGATAGAGAGAAGTATTCAATTATTGGTCACAAAAAACCTCAATAAATTAATTAACCAACCTCTGCAATGTGTTAAGCTTGTTCAGTTTTTAAAAATGACAAAATATTAGCAAAGGTACAGCAGTCTTTAAAAGTGCTACAATGGGTAGTGTTTGGTGTGCTAACTCTTACAGACAGCCCTTCACCTCAATCATTTTCTCTACATATTTATTTTTAATGTATAATGATACCAACTGCCCAAACACATTGTCTTTAATAGCCCAACAATCCAGAGTAAAAACTCACATCACTTACAATATCCTGCATAATCCCAAATTTTCCATTTTTTTCCAATTTTTTTTAATCCAGTACCTTCCAATACCCTCATATTTACATGCATGTAAATCTTTGAAAGCAACTTGTATTAGATTTTATCGATTTCTAAATTTAAATTTAAAAAGACACAGTTCTTCTGTTGATTCTGAACATTGGATTACAGCTTCTAACCTTTCTGTAGGAGAAATCTAATTATACATCAGATCACATTCAAAACACAAGCCCCATTTAGCTTCCTTTAAAGGCATTCCAGCCTTAATATCTCAGCCAGAAAGATCATTTAAAATTAACTCAGCTATACAACCACTTATGTTAACCTTGTTTGCTGTTAAGCCAGACCTGACAGAAACTCAGTAATCCCCAATTACCACTTCCTAACACAGATAATATAATGACCTGAAAGTAATCTGGCTGAATTTCTGTTTCAGAACATAATTATAGGATTGCTAATGTATTTTTTTCTCCATGAAAATAAAAAATGCTGCTACAGATTTTTTATTTTATTTCTAATGGAGGAATTTGAACACATTTGCCATTGTTATTTTGTTAATATGCTATGCCTATATGTATTTAATGACATGGGGTTTTATACAACTAGAAAATAATCAAGACCTTTTTGTGCCAATCATAAACCAAAATAACACCAAAAAATCTTCTCAACTTCAGCATATGCAGGATCAAGTCCTGACTGACATTATCCATCACTCTATAACACAAAATTAATTTGATATTTTAATTTTTCACTTGTGGTTGTATTTACTCTTAAATCCCCTTGAGAGCATAAAACATTCAGAGAATGAGTAAGATGTGCCACTGCATATGGCAGAGCAATTGCATGGGAGAGAGCATTCTCTATAAACATTTTTTTCAAGAGATTTTGCTCAAAATCATGAGAGTCAAACTCAGTAAAACTCCTTGAAAGAGCTCAGAGAAGCACAGTTTCATTCCTGCACTGGTTACAGGGTAAATAATGTACCTTTCTGACCTCTCGCTGTGTAAAATGCCAGCGCTCGGTGCAGGGATGAAGCAGCAACCTGCTGCTGCCTTCTTGTCCCCAGCCTGCCATCAGCACTTGAGCTCCTGTGACACTTTGCCAATATTAACAAATGGCTCAGACATAAATTATTGCACATGCCTGCCTAAAAACCACACTTCCTAGGGACATACCTACCATGAAAAGTTGTGGTCCTGCAACTAGAAAGGATATTGATTCATCCCCTCCTTTACTCAAAACCATTCTCAGCACCACACCTGAAGAGGGGAACTCTTCTTTTTTTCCCTGCAAAAGCTGCTTTTTTTCATTTTGCATTTTTTTTATTTGCATTTTTCAACTTGTAGCTTGTGATAAACACACTCAGGGTGATAAAAGAGCAACAGTTTACAGTCTACACACACTAGTAAAAACACTGGAATTACAGTCATGCAGGGGAGGCAGTTCACCCTCTACATTCTAAAACCAGCCCTACTTCCTTCACATTACCTGTAACCTATACAGACATACAAAGTACACATAAATTAACTAAAATCCTGTGTAATCTGTGTTTCAGTTGCTTCAGGGGGTGGGATTAAAACAGTGCCAGAAGGCTAAATATCACAGTGAAAGAGCTGACTTGATTTCCAGCTGCAGTAGTGGACTAATTCATTAACCAGCTACAGGGAGAGAAGAAATATCCTCATTCAAAATTCTGCTTTCCAAAGCTTTTACTTCTTTGTGTCAATTATTTTAGATCTATTTCCTGTCATATTGCAGACCTTTGGCCATGGATGAAAACCTTTCCTCTAGCTTGCTAGCATTATGAAAACTAAACCAATGGGGGGAAAATTGTTTTCCCATATTTTGCTTCCCCTTTTTTTTTCCTTTCCCTTTCACCTTCCCAAGGCAGTTCTTCACATTACCCCCTGGCTGCTGAACCCCAAGTGCATCTCTGGCAGGATGAGCAACTCAGCCCTTCACCATTCCATCCTCATTATTCTCATGCTGTTTTCCTCCTGAAGTTTTGGACAGAGAGCACTGCTTTGTAGGTACCGCAGTGCATGTGTCTAACTCTGCTGGAGGATGTACCACAAGAGATGGGCCAGCAGAAAGTCATCATATAAATCCACCCCAGTCTCACAAACCCTCTGGCATACCCACAGATGTCATTTTCCAGGACTTAGAATCACAATGGAAATATTTACCACCTTCAGGTATTAGACCAAGACAACTAGATCTCTCGCTTGCCAAGTGGTGCCATCAATAACATGAAAGCAGTCAGACCTCCCAAAGGTGAATCCACTTCGTCCAGCAAAGCACCAAGCTCAAAAGCTTCCCAGTGCTCAGTGACCTGCAGCCACACAGATTCCCACAGCATTCCTGGTGTGCACTCACCTGCAGGACTGAAATAGCACAGTGGCTCTCTAGTCTTGTGAAGAAACACTTCTCATGTGGATATAAATGCCAGCCCTCCTGTTTTATCTGAGGGCAGGATCCCATTAAAGCCATTAAAGAGCAGGATTCTTCCTCACGCAGCCTTACAGATAATGACTGTTGGCAAGTTTCTGGAACATATTATGTTAGAGGAAATTAACAGTGTCTCAACACTGTAATTAAAGGAAAATAAACAAATAGAAATCCCTAACAGGGCAGCTAAACATACAAACCCAGAAAATCCATTTTATATCAATAAAGGACAATGCATTAGATTTCAAATGAAACCTGAAAATGACACTTTTACTTCATAAGAAACTAATCACTTCACTAGGCAAACAGCCAAGGTTAACTGGTTAACTAGCTTAGTCACTCAGGCACAAAAACTGTAACAGCAGAGAACTGGATATAAGTTTAATATTAAGATATTAAGATAATACTAGATTAGGATTAATATTAGTGAATATTGAGATATTAAGACTGATCACAATTTCACATTTCAAGAATGCACTGCTCTGCATTTGTAATCCAGCAAAAGTTGCAACTGATTTCTGTGGAGCTTTTTCTCTTCTGGAAAGATAAAAAGTGATTTATATGTGTCTTTTACTAAGATCTGATTTATTTCAACCAGAAATCTGGATCCTAAAAGTAAGTGGCCCCAATGTTACTATGATGAGTCTCTAAAATATATATCTAGTATAGCACCATCCCACAGTGAATAACCCATAATTTCCTTCTTAATGCTATCTACTATGAGAATAAGGAATGTGGCAGCAAGTTCTGAGTCAAACTGTGTGTGCTATCTCAGGGAAGTATGTGAATCAAAGATGTGGTCCATAGGAGAAAGGTGTTATAGTAACTGCTTGAATACATTTGCTATAGAAGCATGGCTTGTATTTAACCAGCATTGTTTGTGTTTCAGTAATACAGAAAAGGACACTTTATAGAGTCCAGCAAAAATAAACAAGGTTTTATGTTTGGAGTGCAGTTGCATTTTCCTTCTAATTGAAATTCTGTGACTGAATTGCAGTGATGCTTCCACCCTGGAGGTCCTAGCAACTAGTATTGACTAACTTTAACCACATTACTTACTAACCAAAATCTAAATAAAATCTAAGGACCAAATCTTGCTGGCATAAAACAGACTTAGAAAATGCAGCTTAACAGATTAATTTACACAGGCTAAAATTTGACCCTGAACAGTCACTCTGCAAGTTTGCTTCCTGTGAATTTTAAGAATGCTTGAAGAAACTACAGAAAGTACTCCAAGAAGCTCATTATGATTCACCAATACTCTCATCTGCTCTGTATCTTTGAAGTTTGCTGCCTGAATGGTGAAGCTGAACTTTCTCTCCTCCAGTCAGCATATGCATATCACATTTACTAGGAATCCTCCTGTCAAGAGCACGAGACAGATTTGTAATGGGATTTGTGAGGAAATCCAGCCACTTCATCCTATCCAACCACCAGACTGCTGTTGGGAGATCCAGCCACTACCCTTCAATCTTCAGAAGTCCCAGCACCCAAGACACTGTCCTGTTTTCTGCAGAGTTTGATAGAGCTGGAGCCCAGGCTGCACTTACTCTAGTAACTGAGCAGAGCTCAGACATAGGCTCAAGCACTAGTGGTGCCATCAGTTCTGGTTTTTTCACAATGCTTCCCAACACAGTTTTGACTTATGACACCCACCCCTTTCTCAGTGCACAGTTACAGTTTTGGGAACAATGATGTCTGAGCAGCTTGCCCTGAAGATGGTTTGCAGTTCCATACACAGGTGGGATTTCAAAGCCAGTTTAAAAAAGGAGTCTTTTACCTGTCACTGAGCAGCTCATCAATGCTGTTAAACTCTCTTGGAATTGAAACTGCATTGATGTTAATGTTTTTCTGCCCTATCCTAGTTCTCAAACTCTCTCCAAGAAATGTTTGGGGCAGTGCTACTTGTTCAACAGCACAAACATGCTGGAAACAATTCTTGTTTAGCTGATTAAGCTCCAATGCCTGGCACAGTCCCTGGTGTTGTTTACTAATACACATACACACTGCCTTTGAGGATCTGAGCCTCAGTGCTTTCTGTAGCAAACTCATTTACTTTGCAATTAACCTCTCTGTTCACATTTACTATCCTCCTTCCATTCCTCTTGCCAGTCACTTCTCAATACCGAGTCCTCTCCACGCCTGCCAGCTGTAGTGCCTACAAGTCTTTGTTCACTGTCCTTCAGAGCAGAGGCAAGGATTCACATTTTTATTGTTTCTTCTCCTCAATGTGAAGTAGTGTACAATTGCAGCACTAAATCACTGTATTTGAGGGCTCATTCTTAATATGCAGATCTTATCAAAATATATTAGTAGCATCAAGTAGAAAATTGACACCTTTATGCTTCTTCAGATGCCACATATCCTTTTTAACTCTGTGAGAGATTTGAACCCTACAATTTATCCTATAGTATGGTGTAATCAGAAGCATCAATCTTTTTAAGGGTGTCTAATGCCTAATGTCTGCAGTCACCATCCTTATTAGCCAGAGGTTAGAAGAATAAGCATAGAGAAGAACCCTAACAATGATAAAATGAACATTTTCTTTTGCATCATATAACTTGAGCAGACATGCTTTTTTCTCTAGGAAGAGGCTCAGAAGTCTTTAAGTATTTAAAACACTTCAGCACAAGGTGCTACAATTACTTAATCAGTTATTACTCTTAAAAGGCCATCAGGAAGCTCATTAGGGTTTCTATAATGGCTCCCAGTCAAGCAGAAGGTCAAGATCTGAACTTTACCTGAGCACACATAGGAAGAAAGGCTGTCAGTGATTCATCAGTTCATGGTGATCTCACATGCTGATTATTTTGCTGTGTTTGGGGGCATGGTTTGGGGTGGCTTGGGGTGTTGCTGAGTTTGGGATTTTTTTTTATTTTTTTTTTTAATTTTTGAAGGTTGTTATATTGCCTGGTACAATAATAAATGACGGCAGTTAAAATAGTTTTTAAAATTACATATTCAAGCACTTCTTGAATCATAATTTTGTTCTTCAGACAGTACTAGACAGAACATCAGGAAAAAATATTACAAGACAAATTCTGGGAAATGTTTGGGATAAGGAGCTGTATTTCTATAGAGGGAAAGGTGTTCAATGTCCTTATTACTGAAATTTACAGACAAACTTCAGATTTAAAAAGAAGGGCCTTGAAAACTGTTTCTCTACTGGAATATTTCTAAGTGTACATATTCAGTAAGTCTCACTCACTATAACTTAAACAGAAAGTCTTCAAGAATACACAGTGGAAGCAAAACATTTTTGCTATAGATTTTAAGCACATTTCTCTTCATTTGGTTTTTATTGACGGTGAAGATTATGCAAGCTCTGTTAAGTCATTCTGTAAACTTGTTTAAATCCCTTTCAAGGAAAAGAATTTCCTATCTTCTTCCAATTTGCTGTTTATAATGATCTCTACTGATGAAAGCTGCCATGCAAATCAACATAAATATTTAAAGACTGATTCCACAACCCACAGATACCAAATTCAATCACCTACAACATCAGTGACTCTTAAAGGTGAAGAAATAACAATATAAATAGCAGATAGCTGTCAAAAGAAAAAAAAAACAACAAACATAATGAATTTATTTGCTCTATTATCCTTTCCCCATTGAAAGTAATAACATGGCATATGGATACAACCCTCTATTTCAAGTCATCATATCTTCTTTATACAATAAAAAGCCTGGTGCCCAGATTTATTAACCTAGCCAAAATGAAAGGCGTATCTTTCTCCACAAGGTGTTATCATTTTCAAATAAGATATGTCCTCTAGGGAATAAATTTGAAGGCCATTTTTTGTTTATTTTTTGGGAAGGGTTTACTTTTGAGATAAATAACCACAATATTGAATTTGTTTTTTTTTTTAAGTTTAACTTATAAAAGATTCTTATTATAATGCTAAGCAATAAAACATATCTATTGTGCAGTATATATACACAATAAGAGTCTCCTGCTGCACATAGTATAGAATACACTGATTATAAAGAGGTCTTCAGCAGAAGACAAACAAAGTACAAAATCAGCAAGTTTACATATTCAATACTTATTTCAATGCAATTTTTGGGTTATAGGATATGAATACGTCTGCATCAAAGAGCACAAATCTGTGATTTTTCCATTATCAGTCATCACAAAAATTTATCACTCACTCCCAGAAAAATAACTTTTTAATACTGATGCTTATTTGTGAATAAGCAATGTCTCCAACATTGCTCCTTATATTACCTCTTTTTCCATATTGAATAGCCAAGGATATATTTATAATTCAAATGAAAATTGAAGTCTTTGTATGTAGCACCAACCTGATTTTTCCTCATTTGTCTGACTTAACTATTTTTTCATATGGGTTTTGTTATCTTTTTTTTTTTTTAAGTGAAGAAAGTGTATATTGAAACATTAAAGGGAAAAAATGCTATCATCCTGTAGATGTAGACAACAAAACAGCCTTGGACTTCTGTATAGGAAGAGCAGTAGTACAGCTTTTTAAGGACAGCAGTTAAGCATTCAGACAGCTTGGAGAAGCTGCATATGTATTCAGTGACATTTATGGGATGTTTATTTATTATTTGGTACACACAGACTACTTGCATGCACATTACCTTGTGAGTTTGTTTTCTACAGGGACCTACACAATTGTGGTTTTTAGCTTCATTTCCTGAAGTAGTCCTCAGTAGCTGTGTGCCAGCTTCTGCTCCGTGCCCATCAGACCAGGCAGCCACTCCCCGTGCAGACACGGCTCCAATCCTCCCAGCTGCTGCTTGGCACACACCTGTGGCCACGTGTGTGGTGGGAATCCTGGATATTGTGTTCCTACACCCTAAGAGGAGCCATCAGTGCAGCATCTGGAAGCCAGCAGCTCCTTTCCCACACTGAGAAATCCCTGTTTTCATCCAGTCCACGGACAACTCGCAATAGCCAGCATTTGGACCACAACATTCACCGAGCAACTGATGCGAGGATCCTGCAGTCATTCTCTGACAACCTCTAATGCATCACCAGAAGCTTCTTGCAATCAAAGACAAGGGCTCAAGAACAGGCTCAATACATCAAGATCATAACTGGGTTTTTCAGTGTCCAACAAAGGGTGGCATAAATATACACATTTTGTTTCTTCTTAGACCTCCCAGTAAAATCCATGGTCAGAGTTTACGCACCTCCCAGAAGTCAAACTGAAAATGTAATGATTAGCACAGAAAAATGAAGACTGGTTTATATGAAAAAAATTGTACTGGTTACTTCTTGAACTCACAAATGCTAATAAAAATTGAGGTATAAATATCTGAATATGAAAACTTTTCTTTGAAAAAATACTCAGAACACCCTAATAACTATAAGAATTTGCATCTATTTCTTTCTAACAGAAACTCTCTATCATACTATTCATACAGATTTAATTTATAATTTTAATCCCAAAATATAATCTAGTAAATGTTTTGCTGTCAAAAGATGTCTTTTAAGGAAATCTCTGCTTACACTTTCTAATCTAGTTTCACAAGCCATCCTCACATGTTGCAGTCTAAGTTGGAAACGAGGGCTGCAGATTTAGAGCTGATTGCAACTGAGAATGTTCTCAAAGACACCAACTACAGCTCTCCAGTTCAGTCTGAGCAGAATATTGATAGAATATTTCTGTTGACACAAAAGCACTAAATCTGTTTTAGAATGTGTTCCACGGAAAACATCAATTGAAAAATTGGTATCAACTAGAGTTGATTAATGTATGAATTGTTTCAGAGCTGCATGCAATCTCCCAGCAATAGTTCTATTTCTTTACTTGAACCAGCTTGCCAATTATCATTATGCATAACTATGAAACTGGGACAAAATTTTGATGATGTTTACATCTCATCAAGTATGCACATAAATTTAGTCTAGTATTAAAAAATAAAAAAAAGAAAAAAGAAAAAGCTGTCATTAAAGTGGCTTATGACTGTGCACAGAACAATATGTTCTGCACAGTGAAGAGCATTTTCAGGTATGTGTGCCTACCCCATGACTAATATTGATACTTGAGCACTGCAGTTGACGGTACAAGACGAGCAGTGATATGTGCCCACACAAAGTAGAGAAATGCAGGACTGAACTTTAGATATCTGGCTCTCCTATTGCAGTAACCATATCACCTATGCAGATTATCAACATAAATCAAATCATTTTAACACTGTCCATTCAGAGTTTGCAAGGTTCAAAGGCTAAGAGCAAAGCAGGCTGGATCTTAAAAAAACAGAGCTAACAACTGTTAATGTGGATGCTAAAAAGTTCTTTTAAAGGATCTTCTTAATGCTATTCAGAAATGTTTATATGCATAGACTGCTGCGTGCACTAATGTTTGCAAAATGGCTTATTCTCCAGTGAAGACTGTTTAATCCTTGTGAGGGTCAAACTATGGTTTTAATGGTCCTGCATGTTATCTTGGGAATTCTGGTTCCTGCCAGTGTGTGCATGCATCTTTAACATTAACTTGATGTTGTAATAAATTTAATTTCACCTTTTATGTAAATTATTCCTAATCCCTTTTTTTTTTTTTTTTACTATGGTAGGTGTACAACACTTAGATAAGTAAGATCCTAATTCTTGAGCTTTAAAAGAAGGTCTGCAGCTTCTTCTCTGTTTTGTAACAAATGTGATACACTGTTTTTCGTGGATAGACACATAAAGCAGTAAAACTAAACCTCTCACAGTGTACCACAGTGGCATTTTAAAATAAAAGTACTTCAGTGAGCAGATAAAAAACATTTTGAATGTCTATTTTTTTCCACAGTGAACACAAGTCAACATTTTCCCCAAGACAAGTGAGTAAAATTACATTTGTTGTTAATGATTGAGTCTTCTAAAGGGATCAGTTGTGACATAATAAAAAGACTTATCAATGGCTCTTCATGTTAAATGCAAAAAAACCTCAACAAACCAAAAAACAAAATGAAACAAAAAATAAACAACAAAAAACCCAACCCAAACTAAACAACAACAACAACAAACATAAAAAAACAAAAAAATTTTAAAAACCACACACACACACACAAAAAAAAATCCAACACACAAACTAAAAAGTCCCAGGTATTGCAGCCAAAGGATACACAGTCCATGAGAAAAACTCAAGTAGGGAAAAATACCTACATTTTGCCAGCCTTTAAAAGCTTTCTTTTCTTTCTCCATTTAGGTAGGTTTTACAGGGGACTTTTGCAAAGCTTTGGTAGGGGATAAGTAGATTCAGATGATGAGATATTGCTTTTGGTCACAGTTGTCTTTTCTAGGAATCCAATCTCAGATGCACTCATTTGCATAAATAAAGTTACTAAGTTTATTTAGTTGCAAAGTGGTCAAAACAAAACATTCATTTAGACAGAGGAAGGAACTGGAGCATCCTCCCCAGCAAAGCCAGGCAAGTGCTTACCATGGACAGCACATGTGGGCAAGGGTCCAGAAAACAGGGCTGAAGAGGCAGAGGAACAGCCTTTAATGCTTAGAGCCTGGGTAACAGCTCAAACCACCATCCAAGGGAGCACCTATTTCACAATCACAGTCTCTACATTCATTTTCAAATTTGTAGACAGTGCAGAATTTAAAAAAAAAATAAAAAATAAGAAAACCCACTAAACTGCTATGCTCTGGGCGAATAAAATGCATATGAACTGAGAGTGTAAAGGGATGTAATGGCAATAATTCTGGAACTAATGGACAAACAAGCATTGCCAAATGCAGAATAACAGAGAAATTGATCTGGGTTTACAAACTCAATTGAGGGACCAATAAAAATATTAGAATGCTGGAAAGGTGCTGTCAGACATAAAGCACCTGTTTAACATTACCGCTAATTGCGGGTGAAGGAAATGGCCCCAGCAGAAATTGGTTGAAGATGATTAAATTTAATTGCAATGCTATATACAAAGTGCTACCCACTCACTGAATTAGAATTGAAATATGCTCAGAAGTGATACATTCCTCAAAACCAGGTTTAACACAGGGCATGAGCAGCAAGGCTACATGTGGCAAAAAGCACATTCCCATTTTCTGAAAGATCTTTCTGTCTTTCACGTGTTGCAGAATTGCACAAAAAGCACTGTAATAGGAACCATGAAATCAGGAAATAAGGTCACTGTAAGGTGGAGTGTGGGAATGCTCATATTCTCCAGCACAGTGGTGGCAGGAGGGTTGGTAGGGAACACACTCAGCCCACTCTGAGACACAAAGTGCCAGGAATCAATGAGATCAGAAACAGTTAAGCAGGAGTGCCTGCCCTTGGCTTGTGTAAGGCAGATACCTCTGTAAACCAGCTCCAAGCTTTCAGAAGTGTGCACAGAATCCCCCCTGGCAGGCAGCCACTTCTGCTGGAGGCAGCTGCCAGAGACTTCTGGCACAGAAAAGTAAAGCACCATTTTCCATCTTCTTTATGATTTCTCCCTTTTTTTCTTTCCACAAAGTTTAGTTAGTACACTTGGGGCTTTTCCCCCCTTCTTCCTCTTCTTGAAGGATTATTTTATTAGAATTGCTGGTTTATTGTTGGTCCATTTAGATTGTATTTCCTAACTTAAGTTTTACTTTCCATTAATTTTCCTTGTAATGCCTCAGCATACTCTTCCTCTCTGCTTTCAGTGCTACTGAGAGTGCAGTCACAGTGCTAAAGGATGATTTACTTATAGTCAGAATCCTACATGTTATTTGGTCTTCCAGTAATCACCCAGGTATATGGTGGCTCCTCCTTTAACCTGCTGTCACCTAAACCATATTTCACATGGTACACATCCACTATGTCTAGCCTTTAAATTGCTTTTTGACAATTGTGCTTGGCACATGTTTGCCACTGGCTGGTGACAAACACAACACTGTCACTTTGTGGCAGACTCGGTTATGCCAGTGTTTGTAGCATTGATCTCAGGCAGAAGGGGACAGCTGCCCATACAGTGGCCTTTCTGCTCTCTATTTACAGTCATTCAGTCCTCAGACTCACTTAAGTTTCCAAAGTTTCCAAGTGCCTAGAGTCGCTATCTGCTGCAGAGAGTGCTAAGGTGCTACTCAGTCCTGGTTATATTTGCTTTAGTGCTAAAGCAGCTTGCTTATGGCTCAGTATCAGCTAATCCATCATTATTTTCAAGTACCTGCAATGTACTTAATTAGAACTACTGGAGCCTCTGGACATGGGGTGAGAGCTGTGCTTTTTAAAAGGTAACTCTGTCTAACAGAAAAGAAGCCTTTGCCACCCCCAACAACTCAAAGAACTCAGGCAAGCACCAAGTGCAACGGAGCAGCTGCTTGACAGCTTTATTTGAAAACAGCTTAGAGAAGTACATGAAAAATACTGTATTCAGCTGAAGCTGCAGGGAACAACGGAAGAAAAATAATTAGCCAAGTCAGAAATTGGCTAAGGCACTGGGTCTTCTGAGCCTTCTATTTCCTTGAAAATACAAAGGGATCTTTAAATACTGAGTAGTAAATGAGACTTTGTTTATATCTTATCTTAAAAAGCCACAGGCAGAACAGTGCACCCTAATAACATCCTTGGCTTAGAAATGATTCAGAAGCAAGGGGGCCATCTGCTGAATTCCCAGTACCATTTTCTGCTGTATCCTGGAAGTTTCTTTGAAAGTTTTGCAGGCAAGTCCTTTTCAGTGTCAGCTTTACCAGGTTTGTGAAGTATGGCAGTAAACCTCTGAGCAGGTTGAGCTGCAGGTGACAGCATTATCTATCATGACTTCAAAAAGTAAAACCAGTAAAAATACAGATCAATGTAATATATTCAGGACTCAAAAATCCTGTATCATCACTCTGTAAGTAATATCTCTGTATCATGAGCTTCCTTAAATTGCAATATTCAGAGACAGAAAATTTGCTCACAATATGTTCCTGAATATAACTTTTCACATAAAATAGAAAGGCTTAAAGTGCAGAAACAGATCTCTAAAATAAGCAGCTTCCTTCATTGGCTTACTGTCCATTATCCTTAGTAATGTTGGTGTCATGTTCAAACTCAGCATTTCCTTCCCCACATACCTCCATCAGACTCCACTGATAAAGGATTCATTGGTGACTGCTTCTAATGAGACTTTATGAATTCATTACCACTAACTTCATGACATTCATAGTTATTCCCTTCTCCAATATGTAAAAGTGAGCAAAAGAAAGGTAAATTTTTTTAAGGATTCTATGACAACATCACAACAAATTCATTACATACCCAAAGTGTGTTATCCTTGTAGTTCTGCATATCTTGTTCTCATTAGAACTGCTACAGCTACAGGTCTCTCTGTATACCAGGAAGAAGGCCAGAATTGTTTCTGGCACAATAATAGCAAAGTAATAGCAAAATAAATACTACATAAACACATAGACTAAAAAAAAAACCTTGTTCATAAAACCATGAAATTTGATAAAGGTATTTAAAGTATTCACCACTGTCTCATTTCTTAAAGCATAGCCTTAAGTCTACTGACATTTCATGGTTTGTTAATACAGAATATTTTAAATATAGAAAGGTACATGTTATCCATTAAAGGCTACGTAGACTCATGCATAAGATCACTCATGGTGTACAAAGAGATGATTGTTTAATGGTACAAATAATAAAGTCAAATCTTCAAAGCTGTTTCTAAGTCAACATTTTAAAAATTACTGCAAAACATAACTTGTATCTTTCAAAGTTATAATCAGGAGGGATTAAATAAAACCACAGCACAGGGAATACAAATAAATGCCACTTGCCTAAGACTTCCTTCTTAAGTATAAGAAGAGGTCCCAAGTTCAGCTCAATAGCTGGAGAGTTTGTTTGCAGTGCGTGGGACATTTTTCATGTTTAAAACAATTTTACTACCTCAGTCAATACTAAATCTCAATATGCATGACTCCCACATCCATAATGCAAAATGTGTCCAGGTGGTGTTGTTTGCTGTTTACTGTTTCCAAATTTATACACACTGATAAGCAA
Source organism: Parus major (assembly GCF_001522545.3). Lineage (NCBI taxonomy): Eukaryota > Metazoa > Chordata > Aves > Passeriformes > Paridae > Parus > Parus major. The sequence continues at coordinate 21,447,767 of NC_031769.1, read as the reverse complement.
GAAGGATATGGTCTGGAAAGTTATAAATTTGTAGGCACTTGCAGATCACTTACGGCTTTCAGTATTTAAGAGCAAACTCTTACCCTCTGTGCCAACTGAGAATCCTTTATTTACCTCCTAAAATCTGAATTTCCATATCAAAATATGAAAATAGCATATATAAATCAACAGTAAATTCAAAATATCAAACACGTGAAAAAAATTACACAGCTACAATTACCTAGCATTAATAAAACTTTATCATGCACCTTAACTCCCATGAGCTGTCCAACACTCCCTTTCCACAGGCCTTAGCCTATGACCTCAAAGCCTGACTAGCTTCAAAGAGTAGCCACTAAAAAAAGGCAAAAGAAAAAAAAAAGAAAAATTTAAAATTAAAAAAAAAAAAAAAAGGTAGAGAAATAAAAGTTTTCCCTCAAAAATTCAGAATGAAAGCTAAGGATTGCAAAGATTCGGTCCTTCCTGTACAAATTACCCCAAAACATATAAAACATACCAACTCCTGGTATTACAAATTTAGGAAACAAGAGATTCTGTCTTAGTGAAAAGCAATGCCCTTGCTACTTTTTTCAAACTCTGGAATGCTCATGTGAAAGAATACTTCTATATAGTGAAAGAGCCTTGAGATTAACTTTGTAGCTTTTTCCCTTTTCCACCAAACTCTAGATGGTTGGCTCAAGACAAACAAAATCCTTTAAAAAAATACACTCTTAAAGAATAAGGAACATCAGTTTTCATTGGTCTTCTTCTCTGTTGCTTACACATAAACAAAAATTACTCCTACCCCGTAGCAGAACTATGTTTAAAATGACTATTTGTTAGTTAAACTGTGTTTAAAATGATGATTTGTTAGTCGAGTCAGACAAATTTATTTCATGAAGTATGTAGAAGGAGAGGAGTGTTATGCATACTCACTAGGCAGATAAAAAGGGAAAGAAATTGGAAAGTGAAGGATTTGGAACGTAACATTTGGAGGGCAGTATCTTCCCATGCTTCTGATACTACTTGACTTTAACATAAGTTATTAAAGTTCTACTAAATCAGAAGTATTTGCAATCAAGCTTGTTCCCATTTTAGATCTTTGAGATCTTTTCCTTTTGACCTAATTTTGAACACAGACCTCAGTAAATGTTGCCTGTGTTTCAGGGGGTTCCACACACGCAAGTGGAAAGTGGATCAGCTCCATGGGTCAAAGAACACAAACGCAGCTCAGCCAATGCCTGGTGATGGATGATACCTGTGGCGCAGTTGTGTTATATTGCACACGACAGGCACAGCAGTACAAGGGTAGAACCTGCAGGTGCTCTATCAGAGCGTTGGTGCACAACACAGAAGGGATTTTGGAAGGATAGTGAAAGACTTGTCTTTTTTGGCCATTGAAAGTCAAGAAAGAGAAAGCAGACTTTAGTTCCCGGAGGGTATTTGGGGTGCAGGTGTGTTATGGGGCATAACCCGGTATTGCCGAAGCCCAGGGAATCCCACCGGTGGGCTCAGGGTGTCCCTGGTGCTCATGCAAGACCGGCTCGGCGGGTGGCAGGTCCGTACCCCTCCGTGTGCCACACACTGACACCCGGCACGGCGACAGGGAAACTTCGGTCGCGACTACGGAGGCGGCTACAGCACAACCAGCAGGGAGAGGCGGAGGAGGGGCAGCGGGGCACAGCCTGGGCACAGCCCTGGCACAGCCTGGGCACAACCCGGGCACCTCCGCTCCCCGGCACCGCTGCCCCCCGCAGCACAGGACTCCCGCTCGCCCCTACGAACGCCTTTAGCGACTCACGGACACCGTCTAGGGTAGCTCGACGGGTCCGCAGTCTCCGCAGGACCGACCCAAACTTCACCCGTGTTTTACCCAGATGTCGGTCTCGACAGGTAGCTCACAACGCGGCGCCGACAACAAACTCGCGAGTGCATTTTTTGGCAGACGAAACCACAAGGACGATCGCTTCCCTCCTCCGCCGCGTCAAAACCTTGGACAAGGTACTGAACCGCGACACCTGGAGCCGACACGGCGCCTTCCCCTCTACCAGCCTCCAACTTCTCACCAAAGCGTCAGAAATTAACCTCTCCCAGGGCAGGAGCCCGAGACGCGGTGCACGGATAAGCCCCAGCGAAGCCGTAGCCCCCCGCCCCACCGCCGAGCGCCAGCACCGCCCCCAGCCCCGTCCCCGCGGCCACGCACCCGCAGCCGCCGACGGAGAAACTTTTCCGAGCCGCCCGGCGAGGCAGCGCCCACGGCGGGGCCCCGCCGAGCGGGACCGAGCCGGCGCCCACGCCCCACGCCCCCCGCAGCCGCGCCGGCCGCCCCCAGCGTGGGCATCGCCCGCACCGCTCCTACCGTGCGGGGGGCAAGTGAGGGAGGGGGCGAGGAGGTGGCAGTTACCGGCGAGCGAGCGCCCTTCTTGCAGAGCGGTCCCCTGAAGACGCCTTTGATGCCGCGGTAGTGCCCGTTGCTGAGGTGCCGGGAGCTGATGACCAGGTAGCACGCCATGCGGGCACCCCGGGCGGGCGGCCGCGGGCAGGGAGGGCAGCCCGGCTCCTCCGCGGCGGCGGTGCTAGCTCCGCCGGAGCAGAAGCCCGCATGAAGGAGCGGGCGGAACCGCAGCAGCGATCTCCCTGCTCCCGTCTCATCCAGCGCCCGGGTGAGCGCTGCCAGCAGCAGGATGCACTGAAGGCGGCGGCAGCCGGAGCACATCTGAGGGAGCGCGGAGGCCAGTCCGCATGCTGCTCCGCGGGTGCGAGACGGGCCGGGGAGAAGGAGGGCAGAGCGCAACTTGCACAGTCCGCCGCTGCTACGGCCCTTCCTCCTCGCCCTCCTCCTCCTCCTCCTGCTCAGACCAGGCCACCCGCAGCCGACATGCGGAGGGGAGTTTCTCCGCGGCAGCTGGAGCGGCGGCTGCTCCCCATGGCTGTCCCCAGCGCCGGGCTGGCTGGTGCACGCAGCCGGCCGCCGCGCACGGTGCCCGCCACCCGCTCCTCCCGTGCGGCCGCCGCAGTCGGCGCTGCGCCTCGCCTCACCTCCGCCGGGGGGGGGAGGCGGTGCGAGGGGGGCGGAGGAGGGGTAGGGCCGGAGCGGGGGCGGCGGCGGGCGGGAGGACATTGCCCCTCGCCGCCGCGGGGAGGGGAGCGACGCCGGCAACCCCGGGCGGAGCGGCCGGGAAGGGGGAAAGGCAGCGGGATGCGCTGACCGCTCTCCTCTTCGCCCAACTTTCCCGTCCTCGATGTCGGCAGGTAACGACCCTTTCCCGCCTGCCTCTGGCTGCGCTTCCACCTGTCCCCGGCATTCCCTCACCCCGCTTCCCCTCCGCCGTCCCGTGGGCTGTCCCGGGCAGGGGACGTGAACAACACGGACACTCGGCATCCAGGCGCGGTGCCGGGAAGCGCCGGTGGGAGCGCGGGCTGGCCCCGGACTGCGGGGGGACCTGCCGGGCTGCCTGGACACCCCCCGGCTCCTGCCTGGGCTTGTCTCCGTCGTCCCCCCCCAAAACACGCGAACTGGGGTGCGTGGCGTCATGATTTACACGATTTACACAGAAACGCAGGTATGAAAGTCTCCCCCCAGTAAAAACAGCTGGAACAGGTTGTTCCTCTCCCCTTCTGCAAGACAGAGGTGCGAGGTACCTCGGAACCCGCTTGTGCAGACTCAGTTTCCTCTCATCAGGTCACAAGCATCGTCTCTGCTCTGCTGCTTGCTATGTCGATAAAATAAATCAATAAATCACACAGCCTTAAGTAGTCACCTGCAGATCATTCATTTCTTCGAAGTACATTGCTTTAAACTGTAGATAAGAATTGTTTCAGTTTTTTCACTTAATCTCCTACAAGCATACGCTTTCAGTTATTTCATGAATGAAACTGATAAGCCACAATCATTCTAATTTTAGTCTCTCAAGAGCTTTTTTTCTATGAACCTAATATAAACAAAAAGAAAATCTCACACAATCCACCAAACTGATAGAGAGATCATGACAAGTCAAATGTTATTTTTGACTGTTTATGTAAAATAGTGTTGTACAGTCCTAGTGTGCATTATTGTATAGCATTTCACATACCACATTGTTTTACTATACTTATGTACATATGTACGTATATACAAATCATCAAGTATATTATTATGTATTTTATTAATAAATATACAATATTATAAAGAAAACATAATAATTCTGAAGTTGGGATAACCAAAGGTGGAAGTAATGTATTGAGAACATCCATATGTTAACCATCATACAGTGTTTTGAAATGTGAAAAACTTTTAGGTGGGGGTCAAATTGAGCTGGTAAAAGCGAGGCATTAAATAAATGAAAGGACTTGGCTCTTTGCATTATGTGTGGTTGAGCTGTGGGACTCCTTGCCAAAGGGTGTTGTGGGTCATGGATTAAACACTCCCGTGAATCAGAACAGATCAGCCTTTGAAGCCTGGTAGTAATACAATGCCCGCAAAAGACCTCCGGAGGACTTTTCTGAAGGAAGAAATTGCACTGTGAAGTGGAGTCTGAGAAATTGTGATACCGTACTGATTAAAAAAATAAAAAAAAAAAAAGTAGCCCACTGTTAATTTGGTGGTGAAAAGGAGCTTTTATGATTTCCTCCTACAAGTCACAGCTATGTGAGTGACTTGAAATTTATTCTTGTTGGCATATATATTTTGTTAACTGCAAGTTCTTCCTGAAATAATTCCTCTGCAAGCCTGTTAAAGATAAAAGTATTATCTTCACTTTGAATTTTGGTCTGCAGCTTAACTTTCTGACTCCACACTGAATATGTATCTGGAAGTAAAGACAAGCACCTTTTCTCTTTGGCAATGAAGTGAACTTCCAAAAATTTTGCTTCTCTATGATGCAGCTGTTGTTTCTCAGAATAGAAACTGAATGAGAATTTGCATCTCATCTCAACAACTTGCATAGGAGTCTCCATTCCTTTTCTATTGTGAATGCTCCATGAGGCTGCTGATGCTGTTACAAGGTGAGGGAGAGGGTGCAAAAGACCCAGGCTGTGTGTGTAGGCTGGAGATGCGTGCTGATGTGTTGCAGCCATGTGGTCAGACTGGCCATGTCACCTGCAGAGGAGGTTCAGCACAAGCTGCAATGGTGCAAGTGCTTTGCTGTAGATTTAAGGGACAGTACTTTCCTCCTTAAACTTACAGTCTTCCCCAGTTCATTTACTAGGATTGTATGAAACAGAAATTATTTTCCCCAGAGTAGACTGCACAGTATTCATTTTATCCTGCTGAGGAGGATGATGTGCTCAATTGACCCTGCTGTGAAAAGTAGAAGTCATTTCGGGCTCCCTTCACTTTGCAAACTCATGGGAATAGTTACTATGACCACCAATCTAATTTATAAATAATCTGTTGGACGCAAACCTGGGAAAATGAGATTAAGGGTTGTCAAATGGAATGGTAAGTTATTAATTATATCACTCCCTGAACATTACCCAAAGTCTCTGGAGATGCAGCACCTTTTTTGTCTTTCATCACAGGTCATGTAGAAATATGAGCCTTAACTATTACTACTTTCATCTGGGTCCAATCCTTCACTACCTTAGATCTCATGAAGTAATTTTCAGCTGAGCACAGTGGATGAAAAATACTACCTTTCAGAACATTATGCTTTCTTTGCAGAAGTGTTAGTGACTTTTCAAGATGCAAGGAGGTAGAGAAGCAGACCACCTGTCACTAAGAGTTGATTATTAGAACAATGAAAGGTTCTCCAGTTCATCTATCCTTTCAGTTTACAAACTTTTTTATCATCAATAAAGATTAATTTTAATGGTTGAGCTAATTTATATGTTTCTTTGCAGCATTTGACAGTGCTGTATAGGCACACACATAAAACCTTGTCTGTCTTGTGAATTTTATTTAAATTTTAATTCAAGTGTTGGTCCTGATCTGAGTAACACCTGCACACAAAGTTCATTATACTGATATTCTCTGCTGTATAGGTAAAAACTACAGTTAGCATGATTTTCCAGCTGCTAACCTAAGCACTCCTCACTGTGGATACAGGCTAGATCTGCTTAAGGGCCTGAGTTCTAAAATGTTTTCTGCAATCCCTTTGCTGTGCCTAGAAAGAACAAAGACATTCTTCCCCATGCCTTCAGATATGAGAAAATTCAGAGTGCAAAGCATCTTCTGGCACTACACCTCTAGAAATTTTGCTTTCTCAAGCAAACAAGGACAGAAGGTGTGTAGACACACAGCTTGAGTACTGTTTCACAGTCTGATTATTCTCACTTAAGTTAATTTAACATGTTTTCCAATGTAGAAGAACCCAAATTAACCCTACAGTAAAAACATACTCTAATACTGATGCAATTTTTACAGGGCTTCCCCACAGTTGAGAGGGAGGAAGGGAAGTGGGGGAAATCAACATCTTTTGATTTGTCAAGACAATTCAGGTATAAAAACACACAATGAGGTTCCTGACATATAACAGAAGGGTCATAGTAGCTTTACAGTATATTCAGACATAAAGGAGATTTTAAAGCTGTCAATTAGGTTTCCCTCCACTCTGTTTCCCTAACCCATACATCCAGCCTCTCACTCCTCTCCATTCTAGTGGTCCATAGCTAGAGCCAATTCCTCTGGGGTCACGTGGAGTGTGGACTCCTGCCCCACTGACAGTGATAGTTTCTGAGGTGGATAGAATCAGAGTTTCTTCAGAAACTTGCAACTCTGAAGTATGGTGATGCATGGTAACAAGCCTTAAATGTACGATTACATTAGTTGTCCTGTTATTCTACTTAAATAAATCATCTAATATCCCAAAATAGTCATAATTATTTGAAAGTGAGAACCATATATTAGAACTAGTCACCATTTCTGTGAATCACATTAATAAATTTTTGCCTGAATGCTTCATTTGTTTTTCTTAGTGAACCAGATATATTTTGGGGAACATTTTATGAAGTTTCATCCTGGTGAATGTAAAAAATACAAGGTCTGCATAAAGCTTTGTTTTGTTTTCAGTGAAATGGCAACTTCAAACCTCTGTTCTTTTTTCCCCTGAATCTTAAAATACAACAATTATATTTTTTTCCCTGAAATAAGTAATAGAAAAATCTTTTGTCTGTCTTTATTTCATTAATTAATTTAGGATATTTTAGTCCTTCCCTATTTTATTCCACTTGAAGTAAACATAATACTGCTTATCCAAACAGCTTTAATCCCAGGCTGACTATTTTAATCTAAATAGTTACATTTGTCTTGTGAATCACTTATGTAAGCAGCTTTCTGTTACACAAAAGTTGAATCTGTCAAGGTTTGTACACATTGATGGTTAAGTTATTCTACTCTCTAGTCCGTTTGGAATCAATGACACCATTTAACTTTGGATGGAGCTTTTTGGAATGTCTTAAGTGCTGAACAGTCACTTTATGGTCTGCAGATTGCTATTAATTGTGCTGCCAGCAAATACAGCATGGTGGTCAAACCAAAGTGTGTGTGTCTACATAAGTGAAGAGCAGTAAATCATGCCCTACTTTTCCTGTAGGCTCATGCACCACTGATTTTAAGAAAGTCATTTGGTTGAACAAGAATCTCATTCTCACTCATGATTCATCCTTACTCTAACTTAGATACACCTTTTATGTGACATTCAGCAGCTCCTCTGTATTACTTTCTCCATCACTAAAAAAACAATATAATGTTTCCTTTGGAGTTATTGTGAGAATTACTCGTTACTGTCACTACAATCATAAAGAAGAACGCTCTGTATATACTAGTACTGGGATATCAGGATAACTGCTAATTTCATAATCAATTTAAAATATGCAATAGATCTATTTTCAGAAGGCTGATGAACATGTCATTCACTTAAATTCATTGATCAGTAATGCAAACAGGACATTAACCCTGTATTAACAAGAGCTCAGGACTTCTAGAGTACGTGTCCAGTGATGTAAATATATGTTCCATTGTCTATCCAGAGATAGTGTCCATTGGTTTCTTCTTACTGTTAGCTATAATCTTCACCTATATTAAGAGGGTTAGAGAAAGAATAATGACAAGTAGCTACTGTTATGAAAATTATATTGCAGAACACCAATTCTATTTTAGAAGCAAATCCTTTTCTTTAGGCAGAAGATACATGGAAGAGATGAAGATGTATCAGTGTTTTATACACTTGCCAATTTATTATGTTTGCATAAATACTTAATACATCAGTCTCCTTCTAAAGGAAGAATATGGCTTGCATTTCAAATCTTGTAGTTTTGTCAGATTTTCTTTCTGCTAAATCTTATCAAAACTTTAATTATATGCTAGACATCCACAAGGCAGGTGATTCATGTTTTTTGTTGTTTGTTGATGGTCATCAGACTGATCTCCTGAGGTTAACACTGTATGTGCTAGTGGCCTTAAAATCTAAAAGGTGAGTAAAGTTACTGCACTTTTGTAATTAGGGATCAGAATTGAATATTAACTGAAGAACAGATACCTTGAATTATTTTAAAATAATGTAAAGAGATAGAAAATACTGCCTAAACTCTCCATAGCTACCCATGATATCCACAGCCAGCGAGGCTGCCAGCATATGCTTCAGCCACAGATTCATTGTTTTCAATAACTAACACAACCACAGCTGTCAATCCCTTTTCCAACTCATACTCATTTAATTCAAGGAGAGCTCCAAGGACAGCTGTAATGAAGCAGCCTAGAAACAGGAGAGGACGCTCATTGCAAAGGAATTATGGAGGCAGCTTCCATCACATGGTTATTTCCATCCACATCTCCTTACTCCCAGTACTGTCTGCAAACGTATTTCATCTTACAATTCCACAAGTAACATTCCTACATGCTTGCACACCGCTATGAATCCACACAACACCTCAGTGATATCCACAGACAATTCCAGCTGGGCAAGTTACTATCACCCTTTTTGTCTGGCACTAGCATTGTCAGAAATCACACAGAGACTGTCAGCACATATGTGTTACTTTTTAATCTGGCTGCATCTTCAGCCTTTGAAGCCTACCAATTGGCATAAGATCATGTAGAGTTTACAAAGGACTCTCAAGTCACACTTGTCAAGATTAAAACTCATATTGCTCTTTACAAAGTAAAAGAGAAATCCCTTTCTCTTGGGAAAAGAGGGTCAAGGAGGAATTGTGAGATGTCACGCAAGCTGAATAAAGATCAGTGGTCTGGGAACTCTAAACATTCTGATCATAAGAAGTGACAAGTAACTACAGCTATTTTCTCCAGGTAGAGGTCCACTAAGCCATTCCAGATTAAAACAAATATAAGGAGAAAGCAACTCTTTTGCATGACTTGAGAAGAAAGAAATAGATATAAGTTCTGCTGAACTGCCAGCAATAAAACACATTGTTATAGATTTATGCAATTTTTTTAGTATAAATATCTATCTACATTACATATGGATTATTTTTATAGATATGTAAATGTGTCTAGTGTCCATATATTAATGAAAAAATACAGATATTTAAATGCTTTAAATGTCAACACCTATACCAGTTTATTTACCGTGCTGTTTTTCTTTTTTCCCACTACAGCGAAGTGACAATTTATTCTAACATTTAGGGAGCTCAGTGACAGGGAAGGGATTTAGGAGTCCTCAGCAAAGCAGTACAGAACTTGATTCTGAGCTGTTCACAGCCATTGAACCACTGTACTACCTAAGCTACCTCAGATCTTCATGTTTCCATGGAAGTATTTATTATGCACTACCACAAGATCACCCTGTTAGTTCTGTGCATATCCTGTTGCCAGTATTTCATCATCTGTCCACATTAATACTTCAGCAGGAAAACTTAAAAGAGGCTTGCAAAAAAAAAAAAAAATATATATTAAAGGTGCAGGAGAAATTTCAAACTAACAGTAGGATTTGTCAGCTGGAATTCTCTGGATTTCAGGAGTCTCTCATGTTATTGGGTGTCTATGAAGCAATAGTATTTTTAAGACTGACACCTAACATACTTTCTATAAAATAGACAAATATACTAAGAAGTTTTTGAGTGTATTACGACCTAGTTTTGTTCCTTAATAAGTTTAAATATTTCAAGAAGTCTGTAAAACCCATTCAAGTAGTTGCAAAATTTCTTTGTACCTTAAAGAAAATGGATAATACTGTTGTGATCACATGAATTTCAGTGATAATTAATAATAAAAAAGGAAATACACAGTAAAATCAAAAGGTGAAGTTCACTCCTCAGTAAAAAGCTAGCACAAGGATTGTACACTCCAACCTCCCCCGTGGGGGGCTTGCTGGCACCTGCAGAGGTATGGATATCATCTGATTTCTCCAAAGTATGGTATCTAGCAACTTGCTTACAGAAAAAAATATCAGAGTTTTCTGTGCAGAAATAAAATAGATGTTTGTTTCACATATAAATTCAGTCTCTATTTTTGCAGTAATTTGGTGTTCTAATTATAACAATCTAATTTGTAAACAACACATGCTGAGGTTTGGCAGTGAATTTCTGATGAAACACAGTACAAATTTTAATTACATACAGTCCTAATACAGTGAGCACTGCACATTTCTGTCATCTTTGAAATGGTAACAAAATGTAAAAAAAAAGTTTTTTTGAAATATGAGCATGAAGGTAATGAGATCAATAAATGTCAGCTAGAAAAAGTAATCACAACTCTAGAGACTCACTAACCTTTCTACAAATTCCAGAAATAATAGACTAGCCTGGATGAAGAATCTTTAACAATGGGAAACAGATACCATTATAAGGGGGAAGTGAGCCAAAGGCTGCTGAATAATACCAGAAGCATTGCCTTTTAAGTAAATGAGAGAAAAACAATCAATATTTTTGATTTACCTTCTGTGATCCTCCCCAATGCACTTTGCTTTGCACCTTCTGTTTCTGAGAGTGAAATACAATGCAAACACATATGTAAACCCAGAGTAGAAATATGAAGTGTGGCATAAAATGCAGTAAGCAATCATTGTTTGCCAAACTGATGGCCTGTTCCTTCCCTTGGGCAGGCACAAATGTTGCAGCATTCACTGACCTCCATATAAATTCCAGATACTTAACACTCCAAAGATTTGGTGGTGTGTGGTTTCTAGATATAATTTATGCAAACCCAGAGCTTAAGCATGAATTAATTAATTCAAGACAAGAAACTTTGTGTGCTACGTTTTAATGCCCCTTGGTAGAATCTAACTTCTGTGAGAGAAAACATATTTCATATGTGAAAGACTAAGTAATATTTGAAAGGATAATGTTGGTATTTTAAATTTTTTTTTAATTAAAAGTGCAAGAGACATTGAACCTGAGGTGAAAATGGAGGAGAATAAAATACTCTGACAAACCCATCCAGATGGGGAATAATTTTTTTTTTTTAATGACACATACAATTTTCCTGAAAACATATAAATATTTTATGAAGGATATGCAAAATGTACTAAGGATTTATGCATATAAAAAACTTATTTTAGGTAAATTGACTTTAAAGAAGAGGGACAGAGATAACACGGAAACCAATTCTTATTTTATCATGAATTTTTTTCCTCCACCAGCATTGACTGAACATTTTTGGATGTGGATATCTAAAAAGGGTGGGCTGAGATTGGGATCATAAGTCATAATCATAAGCCATAAGAGTCCACTCAGCAAATGTGTGCATTTTTTTTAAAGATGATTTTCAAATGGTAACACTGGTGTAAAATCAGCTGGAGATATTAGCAGTTTACATTTCATCATTCAGGTGCTAATCTGAACTTGTAAATGCAAAAGGACTCCATGTAGAACATAGTATTGCAATGTCACCATTAGCTTTTATGATCAGGTTTTTACTTAATAAAATTTTGTATTTGTTACTTTGTTTAACAAATTTGTTAATTTGTTAAAATTAAAGGAACTGGAGAACCAAAGTGGTTTGAAATTCTATCTCACTACACACGCACACACACACACATATATTTTCTTCGTTTCAAACTGCTCTTTTGAGTCTGTTCATTTCTGTATGTGTGCATATTAACTTTTTTACACATAACATTTTACATATATTCACATGTATATAGTATTTTATATATGTTTATAAAACATTTTTCAGGACAGGAGTGCCTGGAGGTAAATAGCTCTGCTGCTGGTGTGTAACCCAGTAGAAAGTAGCAGGTTCCTGTGATGACAGCCTTTTTTTTCCCTCAGCACGGAGATAGAGATGTGTATTATGAAACAGGTTGTTGAGGGCCACTCCAGGAGCTCAAACTGGTTGTCAAGTCGGTTTTGTTGAGTAGGACTTACCTTAAGAGTGCTGCAGCATCAGGAATGTAGAAATGCAGGAGGGGAAGGGCAGGAGTTTGCTCCTGCCACCCGTGGCTGTGGGAGCAGCTGAGGGTGTCCATCGGATGTCCCACGAGTGAAGCTGGTGCTGTGTTAGACCATGCATTTGTTTAATGACAGGAACAGCCCAAAGCCAACAGCAGTTGCTGGAAACAGGAACAGGCAGGAAGAAGGTATCAGCCTCCAGAAAAGCAGGAAAAACAGGCAGGTTATGTTGTGTTTTACATTCCATCACCAAACAAACCCAAACCTCACATAGGAGCTGTGTACAGGGAGACCATGGTATGCAGCTATGAGTAAGAAGCTACGTTTCAGGGTAAAAATCTTTTCAGCCTGTGATTTTAAATGATAGGACTTTCAGTCTAACCAATTCTTGCCTGCAAAGGCTTTGCTGTGGCACATCCTTCCCTTGCTCAGAGAAAGCTAAAGTAAAACATGCTGCAGAGAGCTGCAGAAGTATCCTGCAGGTGACAGGGCAGCAGACTGGCCAGTGAAACTCAGTGCCAATAAACACAAAACAGGTAGAGGGGAAAATAAAGTACACGCCCCAGATGTTGGTTAATTGCCACACCAGGGAGAAATGTTTAAGTTCCTGGATAGGGTTGTACAAAAAAGCCAGCTCATTGCACAGCAACAGTCAAAAATGCCAGTCTGATGTTAGAAACTGCAAGGAAAGCATTGAAGAGCAAAACAGAAAACATTTCAACACTTTCTGCTCTAAAAACAAAGGGGAACTAGGCTGGGACTGGAGAAGAATGAATGGTGGATGAGCTGAAATTTGGATTACTTTTTCCAATTTCTCAGTACAAAGAGGTATAAGAAAAACATTTTGAGGAAGCAAGCTTAAATTAAACAATAAGAAAGTTTCTTTGCACTATCCATCATCATCCACCATTATGAATTAATGACATATGTTAGCAGAAAATATAAATGAAGTCTGTTCCTGCTATTGAAAAGGTTGGAATGAACATATCAAATTGAGATGTTCCTAAACTGATTTTCTAGAAAGAGTAGCTCATAAAAGAGCACAGATAATTTCAAATTTTCTTGGTTTATGGTAGTTTTCTCTGATGACCACAGTCAGAGATAAAATATTAGACGTAACTGCACATCATTTTTAATGTTCTTAAATTAATATGCAGTTATAATTTTTGGTCCAAATGATGTGCTACTCCTTCTGTGGGTACTGGTTAGAATTGCCGTTTAAGTAGGTTTGACAGACTGAAAACAGAATCTGACAGAAATCCCATGAAGTTCACCAGCGACAAAAACAACCAGTACATTGTAATCCCATCCAACAGCACAGACTGGAAACCAAAAGGCTGAAAAGGAGCTCTGCAGAAAAAGACCTGTAGGTCCTAGGGAAGAAATTGAGTCAGCAGTGTGTCCTCGTGGCGATGAAGACTACCAGCACACTCCTCTCCAAGCAAGATTGTGGGCAACAGATCAATGGATGTGGTTAATTCTGTCTGCTCTTCTCTTGTGAGACCACACTGAGTACTGTGCCTACTTTTGAACTTCCCAAAACAAGCAAGAATTTAATATACTGTGGTAAATCCAAGACAGTTGCGGTGCTGTAACACACTGGGCACAAAGAGAGGGGGAGGGCACTGGGTACGATGACACTAATTATCTGGAGCTGTCCTGTAAAGCAGGGCACTGCTGGGTAGCACAGTACAAAGTGGGAGGAATTTCATTTTTGGCATCCAGCTGGCTTGCCTGCTAAATGTCTCACTTTCTGCATTCACAGCACACAGTGTCTTAGTGATAGAAAACAAAAAAATGAAAACAAAGCAGAAAGAGTAAATTAGACTTTCATCTGATAGCCCAGTGCAGGTATTTGAACTGTGTTCAGTGGGTTTTAAAAGTGCAGACAGGACCAGTGATTAGCTAAGTTTTGGACAGTAATGGAGGGTCTCTTATTGAACTTGAAAATAATTTCTCTTTTCAGATTATATTTGTCCAAATTATAAACTGTAACTTTAAACCCGGAGTACAGACACTACACACACCTGCTCATTCACACTCATAGTCAATTATGGCAGTGGAAAACCGCTTTGATATTATACCTTCAGGAAATAAACCCTTTATAATTGCACCAGAATTATGGTAATTGGAAGCTTCCTCTGTGTCAGATATTTATAAACATTTAAAATCCCCAATGCCTAATGACAGGTACCCATAGAAAGCATTAGAGGGACAGTACAGAGGGACAGTACCTCCTTCATTCCTCAGGGAGGACAAGTTCCCCTGCTGCTGCCTGTAACAAACAGGGTTTCTGCATGGACAAGGAGGACTCTCCCACATGGCATGCCACATGGAGGTAAAGAGAAATCCCACTGAACTTCCTGAAGGACCTGCAGCCATGATCCAGTCTGGACAGATCTATATTACCATTGTGTTTTCAGAGGTACTTGCAGATAGCATTAAAGAAGATCTGTTTCTCCAGTTTACCACAAGATGGAGGTGCTGTCACTCAGAATCACTCATTAAAGAATGGGGAAAATGGTGGGTATTGTACAAGAGGCACTGTAAAATTTTATGGACATATTTAAGAAAGTAATAAAAAATAATGGTATGCAACTATGACATATTATATTATTAATTTATTTTAAGCCAACTGTGTAATGACATAGCCAACCATCTTCGAACAAGTGTTATTTTGAAATGCAGCAGCTTCACATTTGCATTTGAATTGCTGAAAGCTGCAGATACTGTTTTGAATCACATATCTGTTGGAAGTGGAAGTCTGATAATGTTCTCCAAAGTGATGGCTGCCAGAGTCAGATGGTTGCCACCTTCTTGGATAAAATATCCTGAAATTATCTTTCCCTATATTAAACCTTCTGGAATTTACTGCCAACAAAAATAAAGTATGTTTTCATTTGTAACAAATACAGGTCTAGCTGTTGGCAGAGGCATTCACTCTGACCTCCACCAGAAAACATGGGAGGATATTTGCCACCAAAAGGCTTTAAAATTGCTTATTAAGTCATGTTTATAGTATTGTTCACTTTTTTTGATGCTGAAGCAGTGACAAATAAGGGAGCCCTCATTTGGGCTTTTTGCATGAGCTTTGCAGACCATGGACATGAGCTCTTCCTCTCTGCCAAAAGCTCAAAAGCTTTATCCCTTGAGTCTGCATGGATAGGTTCTTATCTTGTGCTTTCTTCTTTTATTTAAAACTTCAAAGGAAAAAGTTTAATTTTTTTTTTTCTGCAGCTTCATTTTTTTTCCCCTCACATCTTCTTTGCTACTGATTATATTTCTGTTTGGAGGAGAATTTGAAACATGAGTGAAATTTGTTTACCTTACTTTACAATTTGACAGACATGGAAATAATCAGAAAGGAGATGCTATGAAGACCTCAATACTTTTGATGTTCAGTGATGCTCTGTTTGCATTGAATAAGTTTGATAACACAAAGAAGTGAAAATCTCTTTAGATGTACTGTTAAGCCATGGACAAACACCCTGTATAGGACCCACTCTGCAAATACTGACTTCATCTGTACATCACTCCTTGGCTGCCTGGAGCCACCATCTAGAGCCTGCATGTTTTGGGTGATCACAGTTAGGTGGATTGATTTATTTGTTTATTTATTTACTCAAACAGATCCCAAGATTTGAAAACACATGGAAAGCTCCCTAATGTAAAGAGAAGCCAGAGGAACAGCAAAATTGTGAGGGGGAACTGGGTCGCAGCTGTAGACAGTATCTCAAGATAGAACAACTACTGCATGTCTTCACTAGTGAGGGTGAATGAAATTTGAAGTTCTTAAGGTATTTCTCATTGTACATGAAATAACAGATTCTGGTTTTCTGTAGAAAACAAGTATACATGGGAAATTGGCATCCTACTTCATATATCGTTATAGAGGTGTTGTAGGAGTCACACAATCTTTAATTTTCAATTAGTTCTTTAAAGTGTAAGGTAAATTGACAGATGTATAGCTGACAAAAGTGATATTTAGGGAATAAAAAGAAACAATATATCAGAGATTTCTGCTGTAATACGCCTAGTATTCAAATGACAGGTTGTTGGTGAGCAAGCTTATGACTTAACTCATACCACAAATACTTCCATTTAATTTCTCCTAAATCCAAAAAGTTCCAGAAAATAAACTAAATCCAAAAAGATTAACTGAGGTTCTAAATAAAATTCTGCACAGTTCATTGCTGTCAGAACAAAATATTTCAAATCAAAATGTGTCCCGTCTGAGCATGGGGGTTGGACTAGAAAATATCCAGAGGTCACTTGCAACCCTAATTGTCCTGTGAGTCTGTGTTCTGGCATATTGAATCATTTTTCAGTCTACAAATACTTTCAAAATAACTTAGTCAAGCTGAATCTGTATCTATTAACTTTTTAAATGCTTCCAAAAATTAACCAAACTTAGCCAGAGAAGTTTATAAGTGCTTCCAGTCTCTAAACTTATAAACCACAGTTAACAGCAAAAGGAGTATATATTGAAAATACATTAACATTACAGACTATGTAATTGCCTAACTATAAGAGGACATTCTTCATCACAGCTGATTTTTACACACTACATTTTCAACATTGCTGCTTGTTTTTAAGAAAGTATTTGGCAGATTTTTTTATGTTGTTTAGAAGGAAACACAAAACATAACACTGAGTTTTGATGGGCAGATGTTTGCTGTAGCTCCTCATCTGAAACTGCTGGCATATAAATGTATTTATAGTAATGAAGAAGGTCATTTGTTATGTGAAAAGAAATCTGTAGCAAAGGCAAGGATGGCTCTTGTTCAGGTGCTGAATACAACCTCTCTGTCTCCTCAAAATTCTTCTTGGTATACATTGATGTTCATTACCACTGAAATGTTGAAGAGGCTCAAGAAGACACTCGTGCAGCAGCAGACCTGAAATAAGTTAATCCTTTTGATTTCTGCAATTGAGTGGTTAACAAAAATACATGTGTTTGATTACAGACATGGCAAGTAGTTCATTAATCCAGTCACTGGAGAATTATAATTTCCTAGATAGTAAGCATGGACACAGTTTTATAATTGAAGATAAGACTACTATGGTTTTGATTGTTCCCATTAAATAGATACCATGTGTTCTTTACATTGAGATTTTCATTCATTTTAAATTGAGGGTTATTTCTGAATTGAGGGTTATATTACTTAAATTCTTCTGATAAAGATAAAATGCTATACAATTAGGGGAAGACAAGCCCTTCAGATTTATTTATATCCTACCTAATGCAAATGTGAAGTTTCTTCTACATAAATATGCAATCACTTCCTTGAAACTTGCAAAGCTATCTGCATCAGCAGTTTCTCATGAGTTATACAACTTGCTTGTCTTCAAAAAAAAAAAGAAGTCCACAGCCTCTCCTTCACTATCAACCTCCCCCCACTAATATAAATTGCAGCTCCAGGCTATAATAGGTGAGCATCAAACCACACAAGGTACATAATTACAATTTTTGGTGCTTGAAGTAGTCAGCTAAATCCTAATGTTCTTTCACACTTTTATTCAGTTTTCAACACAAGTTCCTATAAACTCAATCCTAAAAGAACTCAAGGAAGAATGAAGCAGAAGAAATCAACACTGGTTTGCTTTTAGGAAAGTGAAAAATACAGGGTGGGAAATTGAACCAGCAGCCTTTCTATAAATTAATTTTCAGACTTTATTGTGAATTAAACAAACTATTTCATTTCTTTGGGGATGTTGTATCTTTTTTAAATTTTTTTTTCTAAAGCAAAACAAGTCTTTCTTTTTGTCTTTTTTTTTTGTGGGAGGAGCACAGTGGAAAGGGAGGGGAAATTTCAGTAATATGTATTAGACTTTTTTTTTTTTTAAATATACATAACCTTTCTGCCAAAAAATATTTGTGATATTCCACACAAATTTTTGCACTGTGTTGTCCAGCTCAAGTTATTTCACCAGCTGTAATCCAAAATGGAATTATAGATCCTGTAGATTTCTTTTATTGATTTCTTTTTTATTACTGCTACACATTTATAGTTACTTGAGACACAGTTTAAAATATCATGCCACTGATATTTTTCTTAGTTTTTAAAGGTCAAGAGATTTATGTCTCCATCTGGAGATAGTTTAAAAGTGTTTTTTTTACCACATCTCTGAAAGAATAGGATTTAGGTATCATCCATCTATACTGATGCATCTCTGAAAAAGATATGGCATCCCTCTTACATTTTACTTAAGCAGGATAAGAAAGGTTTGGTATTTTTGTCTGAATTCTATTTCAGTTACAGTAGAGAAGTATCACTTAGAATTAATATGAGAATAGAGTCAACATGAGACCACTTTTGGTTTTCAAAAAATTCTGTTAATTCCTATGATATAAAAATAATGATGATAAAAGTATCAGTGCAAAGTAAACATGGGAGATAATTCAAGAATTATTCTGACTTAGTAAACTCTTTGAAAATTTTTCACTTAGAATTCTGTGTCTGAAATCCAGACACTGATATTAAAATTGTTTATTGAAGAAGCAAGATGATATCTAAGGGGAATGAGGTTACAAAGGAATAATGCAGAACGCATCTCAAGGCCCTTTTGTCCCAGAGCTACATCTGAGAGCAGCCAGAAAATCAGTGCACAGACCTCTGGCACTGCCCCTGTGTAAACATATGGATAAGTTGCACATACACTCCAAGGGAAGGTGCCAAGGGCCTCCTGAGCTCACCTACTGCAAATGAAGAAATCTCAAGACACTCTTTGAAGACCAATTGTTGCAAACCTTAATATAATTAGCATTTGAACGATTCATTTGGCAAAAATATTCTACATACGGTTCCAAGAACACAGAGCATGATTGTTTTTGAGGCTTATGTAACTTTAACATTAGCTAAAAAAACATTTCAGCAAAAAACCAGCTGTGTATTACTACAGTTTTGCTTTGGCACATGCACTAAGCCTTAAGGCAATTATCAAGGTGACCAAAGCCCTTGTC
Organism: Parus major; assembly: GCF_001522545.3. NCBI lineage: Eukaryota > Metazoa > Chordata > Aves > Passeriformes > Paridae > Parus > Parus major. The sequence goes on along the minus strand of NC_031769.1, from coordinate 21,428,560 downwards.
AAGAACAGGATGGCACTGTGTTAGGCAGCTCAACAGCTGTTTGATTGTGCAGGTTAGATCTCTGCTTTACTCAAATTGACAGTAAAGTATCATCATGTGGTGGATACGGGTTTATTTACACTTTATGATGAGCTTTTAAAATTAAGTGGTTATTCACAGTATGCAGGAGTATTTTGTATTTTGAGGATTTAAAAGGCAGTGTGCTAATAAAGATGAGAGCTGTAGACAGTGGAGGGTGTTTTTTTTTTTCCTGAAATGGAAGTTCTGTTGCAGAAATAGTTCTGTCTTATTGAATTACAAGATACCATCCTGATTTAAATTAAGGAACAATGTCAGGAAGCCTTCTGCCTGAATAAGTCATGCAATGTTAGTAGTACCACAGGAGGGTTTTTAATTTGTGTGTTACATCATTAGAATATGGTGGTTTCAGCTGGGGTAAAGTTAATTTTCTTCATGCTGGCTGTCATGGAGCTGTATTTTGGATTTGTGCTGAACACTGTGTTGATAATATAGAGATTTTTTTTGTTGTTGCTGAGCAGAGCTCACACAGAGCCAAGGCCTTTTCTGCTTTTTGTGCTGCCACAAAGGCGATGGAGCTGGAACTGCAAGAGAGTCTGGGAGGAGACACAGCCAGGACAGATGTGACCAAAGTGACCAAAGGGATATTCCAGACCATGTGACACCATGCTCAGGATATAAAGTGGGAGGGAAGAAGGAGGAATGGGGGGAGGTTTGGAGTGATGGTGTTTGTCTTCCCAAACAACTGTTACACGTGATGGGGCCCTGCTTTCCTGGGGATGGCTGAACACCTCCCTGCCCTTGGGAAATAGTGACTGAATTCCTTGTGTGTGCAGCTCCTGCTTTCCCTATTATACTGCCTTTATGTCAACGTATTTGCCTACCTTTAGTCTTTCAAATCTCTCCACAATCTCACTGGTGGGGGAGTGAGGCAGTGGCTGCCAGGGGCTTGGCTGCTGGCTGGGGTTAAACCACAACATCCTGCAATTATGGTAGGACTTTCGATTGTTTCGGCTTTTTTTTTCCAAAGCAGTTTGAGTTTCTATACATATTCAAGCAGCATTAGAAAATACACATTTTTATAAAGAAGTAGGAGTCTCAAAGGTAACCGATAACTCTTTAGTCTGTTTTCTTCAATTCTGTCAGGTAAAAAATATGAATATGAATATTAATGAGATTAAAGTGGCTCTTGTATGTGCTTTGCAAAACTGGAAAATCAATGGCAGAAGCATTGTCTATGATTCCTCCCACAGAAAAAGAATTACATTAAAGAGAGAATCTCCTGAATAAAGAAATAACAGGGAAATGGCACTGAAGAAGGACTGAATTTCCTACTGAAAACAGTGTTCAATTTAACCAAAGTCTGTGATAAGTTGTCCTGAAGTGCTGTGTTGGGTAATCATTGGCACCTTTTGTTAGAGACATGCAGTTATCTAAATGATGCCTTATATTAAATATGGTTGACTATGAATTTTCATTCATAGCACAGTGTCTCATGGAAAAAGAATGAGCTGGAAAACTGGCAAGGCACACAGGAGCAAACCATAGTATTCTTTATTTATTGGGTGTTTAAAATGGCAATATTGACAAAAACTGCAGAAAGGCTGTTTTAACTGGAGAACAAGTAGTCTACATAACCAGTACTTTGAAAACAGAAGAACCATGAAAATTTGAGTTTTGTGGACTGGGTAGTTGAATCTTCTGTAACCATAGTAAGAAATAGTATGGATTTGCACTTATCTTGGAGAACCAGCTGTGCTTTGGAAATTATTTTTTGCCTTTCTCACTCCAATACCATCTGTATTTGCCTGTTCACTTGCATAAATAGAAGATAGAGTTTGTAGACAGTAACTACCTCTCCCCTCACATCTGGCAATTTGCAAAGGCACACATTAGACACAATCTTGAGAGAATATATTTAAATCGTTTTTAAGGAGGTTTTTGGGTTTTTTCTCTTTCTGTTTTGAGCCTAAAGGAAAGAAGATCAGGAGAATGACTATGGTATGTAATTACATTTAATAAAATAAGAGAATTGTTTGCTAACAGCTTGTTAACAGTTTGCTAGCTGCATTAGGCTTCCTTCTGCAGCCCCAGACAGCAGCAAATCTAGGTTAGCTATTGTCTCCAGCCAAAAGGTGTGGACAGATACAGATGGCTCCTACAGGACACTGATGGCATGCACCTGTTCCAGAGAGCTGTTCCAGGTGCTCTGGGGCGAGTGGGATAAATTAGGAAGCAGAGTCATGGCTCCTTCAAGGGCGGAGAACATGCCTCATGTGTACCCCAGCAACCTGGATGTGGAGCACGGGGGTGGTTTGCAAAGAGTCCAGACCCATCAGCTAGTAGCAAAACAGTGTGTGTTTCCAGGGTAGGGTCACCCACAGATTTCTTGGCTCATGCATAGTGGTGCATGCTATTGATACGTGCCACGGTTACATTTTAGCTGGTGAAAAATATTTCATGTCCCACAGTAAGTTTATATTTAGTCTTGGGGATAATGAGGCAAAATTAATAGCAAAATTAACTGTGAAAATCACAATTCTACCCTGAAAAATAATCTTCACAAAAGACTGGGACTGAAAGTAGCATTTTGCTGAGACTATGTGTTCAAAAACTGTTGACTTGTGAAGAATCTGGGGCAATTGCTAAACATTTAAGTTAAGCAAGAGATTTCTTAGATTTCTTGCTTTTACCTCAGAAAGATTTCTTCTACATCCTAGTAAATATATATTTAGCAACAGCATCTGCCACATCAAGATACATTTTTACATGTTTATAGTATTTTTAACATTGGAATTTTAATGCAATGCTGTCTGATTGCATAGTACTGCACCATACTAAAAGAAAACCAAAACAAACGAAGCAACTAATTAAAAAGTCTAAGCTTTCCATCCTTAGCGATAATCATATATGTCAGCAAAAAGATCACCAGCCCCATAATAATTCACCCACGTTCCCCTGTTGTGACTGGAAGTGTCTGGAAAGGGATCATTCTGCAATAAATGTCAAACACGTGTTTTATCTAAATATCTCAACATACTCTACTGACAAAATTTAGTTAGGGATAATTTATATTCTTCAGTAGCCAAAGTAATCTATGGGTTCTTTTAAATTGCCTTTGTTTCTGAAATAAACTTAGTTGGCTGTGAAGCATGAAGCAGAATTTAAAGCAATATTTCATAAATCTGTCACTGAAGATTAAAGCAATCTTTAATTTACAAATGCTGTAACCAGCTCTGTATATTTACTTTGCAGAGCCTTGAAAATTCAAGCATCTCTCATGCCTCTGACCAGAGCTTCTCACAACCTCACAGAAGAGGCCAGGGCCAGAAAATCTCAGTGTGGCTTCTCTAAGTCTCCACTTACTGATGTTTTTCAGTACAGCTGAACTCAGTAGCATGCAAGGGCAGCCTATGAACACAGGAAAGGGAACACAGATCTCTTCTTCTTCCTGCTTTTTTAACTGGAAGCTGGAAACCATCCCATGTTTCATTCACATTGACTGAAGGTAAATATGGACCACTCCCACAATGAGTGGTCAGCCCAGCCTTTCTCCTTCACCATTAAACACCCAGCTCACCCAGACTCTCACAATTGCAATTCCCTCTACTTTCCTTTTGTCTTGCTTATGTCTTCCTGTGGGAACTTTGCCATTAAGGCCATTTTTCTGCTGAGCTTTAGCTCTTGGTTTCTCTCCACTGCTCCACCTCCCTGCTCAGACATAAATCCTCTTTCCCCATGCCCTCATGGATTATCAATACCTTGTTTATATATCATGTGGATGAGAAGCATTATAATGATGTTGACTTCTTAGAAGAGATGGTTGTTGTTTTCAGTGAAACAGCAGGCAACTACTCTCAGTTTAGTGTTGATGTAAAGCAATTTAAAGAAAACAAAACATAATCAATGCATTTAAATGGAAGAAAACAATTTTGACTTGAATATGCTTCCAAGTAGACATTTTAATAAAGCAAGTGCTAGGCTGACAAGTCGATTTAAACAGTATTTACAAACCCAGGCCCAGCAGTTCATTGGCTGTGAATCTTCTCCAGTATGTAAGTACCTAGCCTATGCCGACCACCAGTTTCATCATTCTGTATCACAGTGCTGGAACAGCCTTTGCCAGTAGTCAGTGTGATGTTCTTGGATGCCTTTCAGTTTAACCCCCGCATTTTGATAGAAGAGTTAAATACTGTTTTAGACAAAGTGAAAAAGAATAAAAGAGAATGATTCATTCATCATTCACTTACAAGGTGAATTGAGGAAAAACTCTGTCTGCACAAGGATTTTATGTGTCATAATTACTGAACACAAAGGTTTCTGTTGCTTGAATGCCTCTTAAATCTTCTTCTGAATTTAACATAAAAAGTCCAAATGAATCTTTTAAATATCTTTTCTGCCTCTGTTTTTATTCTCTTCCCAAAATATTTACTGAAGTTTTGTGCTTAATTTTGTAGATCAATAAACTTTGCATCCAAAGAAAAAACACTGCCCACCTGCATTTCCAAACAGACTTTTGTGATTTTGTGTTACCAATTACACCACCATGGCAACTCCCTGTATTTTCCAGGAAAATATCTCATGGAATGCATCCCTTAGTCTTTTGTCTAAATTTGGTCACAGTGCATAGGAAAATAACTTTATTTAGATTAAGTTGCTGGTATGCCAAGATCATTGCCATTCAGTGTGATCTCATTGTTTCCTTGCAGTTTCTCCTGTGTGGCTGTGTTATATGGAAATGGAAGGAACTTCAGAGCGAGAGCTCTTATTTATTCTGTGCTTGCACATCACCTCACATTATGTGAACAGACAGGAATAGACAATAATAGAATAAACAACTATACCGAGTTTGACAGATAATATTAAGTCATCGTGTGCTGCACTTAATTACTGAAAGCTACTGAATACGTGCAACGGTTCTGTGAAATAGGTTATAAGTTTATTAAAGTTCAAACATAATTACTAGTATTTGTTCACAAGAGTACTGTCTTGTTTTGTGGAGAATAGGCCAACCCCCCACAGTCTCACTACATCCTTTGAGGCGGCTGTGGAGAGCACTGCGGTTTCCCTGAGACTCCTCCAGGCCAAACAACCCCAGTGTCTTCAGCTGTTCCTCACAGGACCTGCACTCCAGGCCCTTCACCATCCTTGTTGTCCTTCTCTGGACATGCTCCAAGTGTTCTTCCTGAACTGAGCCCAGAACTGCATGCAGTACTCGAGGTGTGACCTCACCAGTGCCAAGTAGAGGGACAGTCACTGCCCTGGTCCTGCTGGCCACACTAGTGCTGGTACAGGCCGGGATGCCACTGGCCTTCTTGGCCACCTGGGCACCCAGTGACTCAGGTTCAGCTGTCAACCAGCACTCCCAGGTCCTTCTCCATTGGGCCAGTTCCCAGTCACTCTGGCCCATCCTGTAGCACTGCATGGGGTAATTGTGGCCAAAGTGTAGGACCTGGCACAGAGCTTTGCTGAACCTCATGTCATTGATGTTGCCACTTTTATCCAGCCTGTCCAGATTCCTCTGAAGAGCCCTCCTACCCTCCAGCAGATCAACACTCCCATCCAGCTTGGTGTCATCTGCAAACTGACTGATGGTGCCCTTAATCACTTCATCTGGATCATTGATAATGATACAAAACACAAAAACCAGCCCCAGTTCTGAGCCCTGGGGAAACCCACTAGTGACCAGTCACCAACTGGATGTAGCATCTTTCACCAGCATTCTCTGGGCACATGCATCCAGACAGTTTTTTAGCCAGTGAACAAAACTCCCTCTCCTGTCATGAGAAGCTAGTTTTTCCAGGAGAATACTGTGGGAAATGGTATTGAAGGCTTTACTGAAATCCAGGTAGACACATGAGCCCTGCCCTCACCCACAGGTCTGTTGTCATATAAGGAGATCAGGCTAATCAAACAGAATTTGCCTTTCACAAACCCATGGTGGCTGAGCCAGATTCCCAGGTGTCCTGCACGTGCTAGATGATGGCACCCAAGATGGTCCTGCTCCATGACCTTCCCCAGAAGCAGGTCAAGCTGACACCAGGATGTTCCTTCTGGCCCTTCTTCCACACACTCCAGGAACCTCCTAGACTGTCCCCTCTCAGCTGTATTGTATTTCCAGCAGACATCTCTAAATCCCCCATGGGAAAAAAGGCTAGCAATTGTGAGACTTTTCCTGGCTGCTTACAAAATATTTTGTCTGCCTCTTCATCCTTGTTGGATGGTCTGCATTACTTACATAAGCACAGATAAGTGATAATAACTGCACAGTAGTGCCTTAATGGACAGAATTGTCCACGTGGAAGTGAAGTCTGGGTTTCTAAAACAACAGTCTTTAACTCATGGTATAAAACTTCCTTGCTTATGACTCCATGGATGTTAATTTCCAACGTTCACATCTTTAAATGTAGTCAATGACCTCATCACTGTGGATGTCAGTGAGACATTGAAATCCTCTCTCCAATACCAAACTCTGATGATGTTAAAGAATTCTCATCTTCTGTCTTCAAGTTGCACAAATAATATCAATAATATGGGTAAACTGTTCAGCTTGCATAACTTAACAGTAGCTAAAAAATAAATTAGATTGGGTGGACTAAAACCCAAATGAGCCAGACTATATGAGGATCTGCCTTTTGGTACTGCCAGTTAAATGGCATGGGGAAGAAAATGTGGATGATAGCAGTTATAATGTAGTTACAGCATTCTATCAATCCTTGTTCAATGCAAAAGCCTCACGGAACAAAGGAGCTCAAAGAAGGGAGTTCATAATGATCTTTGTCTGGAGGGAAACAGAAATCAACTATCACCACAACCAATTAAGTAATTCTCTTCCTGAAAACACTGATATATGATGTCACATAACGGAGGTAAGTGGCTGAATCTAACAGCATCTGAAGATTATTTCAATTAATTATTCCTACATTAAAAAAACCTGCATTCTCACACACAAAGATATAAGAAACTTAATTTACAACTTTCTGAAACTACCTTGTTATAATAGAACTACTAGTCCAACCTTCAATTTGCTTAGCACTTATTGTAATAGAAATAGGTATCTTTTAAGTAGGTAGTTTTCATACTATGAAAATTATGTATCAAGCCTTTAAAGTGCCAAATTAAAATTTACATGACAGATACTCACTAGGGTGGTTTGTTTATTTTTAATTTTCAATTTAAATGGAGCTCTGTTGTTTAAAAAGTGAAATTCTAGGGCCTTTTCCTTTTTTATAGAAGCTAGAAAATAGCAATTTAATTTTTTACAAGTGAAAAAACCTCATTCTGCTAGTTTTAGGTAGAATAATGGTCCTGTCAGAGAAAGAATATTCATGCATGGACAATACACAATATATTAAAAATACACCTCATCATGATTGTAAGTATCAGAAAACAGATTGTTTTAAAAATGAGCATGAGTTAAACATTGTCTGCTTCATTGCTTTAAGTGTTTTAGGCAGTACCTTCTCAGATTAAATTCTATGAGATAATTACAGGGCACAAAAAGACCTTTTCACAAATTCACTGGGGTTTTTTTAAAGTAATTTATTCATGAAAACTGCTGCAGATGAAAAAACGAATGTCTCAAAGGCAACACTGTTATAAAAGACAGCATTGTGACTCAGCATGCTGTGAAACAAGCTGTAAGTCCTGGTCACATATTCTCTTTCCTTCTCAAAGCAGGTTGCACCTTTACAAATGGCAAGACCAAGAGAAGAAATCTAAGCACAAGAGGAAGTCAGAAAATTGCCTTATCACCAGATAAGGGAGAGTGCAGTGAATCATCTATTAACCCAATTCTAAACCCTTTTCTATTATTTTTTTTTAAATATATATAGATATATTTAATCCTGAATTATTTTTTTAAAATATTATATTGTCTAGTAAAACCAGAGCTATGTCTTAAGCCACAGTGTTCGCTGTCTTCATTGAGTTTGAATCTGAAAGCAATGACAGCTAAAAAAAAGGTGATTGTCTTAGAGTTTATAATGTAGGACAGTGTGAGTACAAAATTTGGTTCAGATCTTTACACATATGAGTCAGCTCAGTTATTAGACTTTTTTGGTATTTGATACCTCTAGAGGTCTTCATTAATCCCTTGCAGAGTTACAAATCCTATGTACTGTGACAATGTGTTGCTAAGACTTCATGGCTTCTAGACACTGGATCCCAGGAGTCAGCTGTGGTCACAGACAAAAACTCATCTGAGGTCTGCCTTATATTTGGAAATCTTGGGGTTTGTAGCTCCCCCCTTGACAACAAACTAGTGCCTGTTATGTACTAAGTGGGCAGATGAATGGGTTAAAGCACAAAAAAATAAGTAAAATAAAAATACTCTGAACAAATCAAGATTAAATACTTGGAATAAAGGGATAAACTGCAAAATGCAAAGAACATTCAAACTATTATTTCATAAATCACCTATGAAGACTGTTAAAGGTTGATGACTATTTGGTGAAATGGTTCAGGTTGAAGTAAATGGTGCAGCACTATTATTAAAAAATCTAAAATGATCATTTATGTGTCAAAAGGATGACTAGCAAGGAGAAAGGCAATTTCACTAGTAAAAGATTTGTTGCATGCTGATTCTTTACAAACTTCTGCAAAGCAATCTTTGTACAAAAAGCCTGTGAATGTGCAAATGTACACAGATTATTTTAGGAGCATTATGCAGTATTTGTAATAAATATGACCTTGGCACGTTACTGTACAGGTTGAGGGCAGGCATGCACTAAAAATACCATTCTTGCCTAGAACAGTCACAACCACATACATTAGAAGAAGCAGATATACCCTGTGATGTGATGACTCCAAATGTGTATTCAAGCAACATACACAAATTATGATAAAAGGTGAAGTTTACTACAATATAGGGAATGGCAAAGCAAGGTTACCATTCCAAAATCTGCTTAGCTGCTCAGCATACACTGATATTAGAGCAATACCCAGCATTTGCTTAGAGAACGCAATTGAACAAAGCCAGCCTTACTTGCTCAGATCAAAGGTTCACCTCAGTGCATCCTGTCTCTGACAGTGGCTGATAATGAATGATCAGACAATAAAATAAGAGGAAGAACATAACAATATTTCCCCCTGTAATCTTCCAGCCCTACATATCTGTGATTTAGGGATTTCTTAAGGCTGTAGTAGTATCTTTGCATTTCACAGCTCCTGAGATTTCACACTCTCACGGAATTATGCCTTCACCTCTGTTGGCTTGCCTACACGCTTGGAAAACAGAAGAGTGAACAAGCAAATAAGGAGCTGTTTCTCCCCTGAGTTTTCTGTAGGAACACGATCTTGTAAAACATATTACAAACTGGGATTTGCAAGCTTAGTGTTAGCATGGATTCCCACACCGCAGGCTCCAGGGATGCAGGATGTGGGCCAGGGCTGCTGCTCACACCTGCAGAGGTGTGGTCTCGAAATGTCATTCAGGACTTGGCCACTTGGGTGGAGGGGAATCAGCCTCTCAAAGAATTTGTGGTGTTTTGGGTTTACCCTTGAAAAGTGATGTAATGAGCTTAAAAATAGCCCCAAAAAAACTCATAGACTGAGAATGTGTTGTGTTCTATTTAAATGTAAAGTCTTGTGAGATCTGGGCCAAGGACAACTTATGAGAAAAGATAAAACTATGCAGTGAAAAACTGCAGGACACTAATTAAAACCAGAAAAAATATTACCCAAGTGTTAGTATTACTAGTTATTAGCTGTACATGTGAGGATCAAGTTCTCTGCTTTTTTAACTAGTCTAAAATATTGATTTCTCACTCTTATTTTTATCACTTTAATGTTGTACTGAGTTTCTTTTCATATTAATTTCAAATTATTTGTGAAATGTCTTAGCTTCGAATTTCAAATTCTCCTGCTTCCTGAAATAATGCTAAATAGCAAAATTCTTCTTGTTCTTTTTTACAAACTCTGAAGTTTGTAAAACCACCACTTCTTCTGGGGCATATCAAAAAGAAAAATTAATTACCCCTGTAATTTATTCTATAAAGTATCAAAATAACATTAAAGTAATAGATAATACAGTATTTATCTTTACTGAGATTCAGCAAAACACTCAAGCTAATCCCATTCACTTTAAAATAATGAAACAAAGTAATAAAACCCAACAAAAATACCAAAAAAAAAGGACAAGATGCCTATCTCAGATCTGAGGTACTCTAACATAATTAACACTTAAGTGGAATCTCAGAAGAATTAAGTGATGAATTCACCAGGAATCCAGCCAGCCAAATCCAGAAAGGTCTGTCCTGTCAGAGATGTCCTTTGCAGCATGCCCAAGAAGGTCACCAGATTCAGCATGCTTTGGCACAAGTTGGGGAAGAGCTTGCTCCAGAGTCTGAAGCTGCCTTCAATGGTGCCCTGTCAGTCACCTTTGAAAAAATAACTAAAGGGATCCAGCTACAGTGGTCCTGCTGACTGCAGCTGCTGCTGTCTGGCCTGGGGAAAAAGGTGATTCCTCATTCATTCCCACTGATTTCTGAAAACCACAGGGTCACACAGTGAAACTATTCAGAACTCATGTTTCCAAACACAAATTAAAGTGCAGACAAACATCAGTTGAGCTGCTAGAAACAGTGAAATTATATTTAGCAGTTTAAAAGAGACCTCCCTTTTTGATGACTGTTTTCATTAACATCATTCTATCTACCTGCAAGCACTACAGCAGGCAAATTCATTCTGTTCATGCAGAAGTGTGATTAGGCAGTGTCTTTTGTCTATTTATAATATAAAGTTTCTATAAAATTATTCAGTTAAATGTATGGGGTTTTATATTTTTTTCTGGAAGTTTGCATTTAAATATCAAGGAGTCCTCAAAGATGAACTAACAACTTTGCAACTACGAATGTCTTTGAATTTAATTACAAATGCAAGCCTTCTTGGCTCAGAAAAGTACTTGAGAACTTGCCCAAATTCCACTGACATTGAGATAAAAAATCTACTAAGAAAAGCAAACTTTCATCTTTTGGTATCTAGAAGCAGCTTCCACACAGTTTGAGCAATCCTTAACTGTTGGTTTTAAGCTTTGACCTTTGTCTGTGGTGATGGAAAAGGGAACTGTAATTGTTCTGGTACCAGGGAGACTGAGATGCAGAAACAAAGAGGAGCCTGGAGACCTGTGGAGGGCTGAAGGGAGAATGATGGGGGCATTGTTTGCCAAAATCTGGGCACCATTCAGCTGTTTGCTCCTAAATATTGGCTATAAGTAGAGAAAGCAAGAACAGTTGTAATTCACTACATCATAAATTACTACATTGCTCAAAGTGAAGATAAGATTAACCATGTTATCCTTCTTCATTGCTCTGCCTTATCTCTTCTTGCCAGTGGAAAGCAAGGGCTGAAGTACAGCACTCAGACCTCTAATTACAACATTCCTCTTGGTGAGCAATAAAAACATTCCTTTTCCAAAGGCAGCATTAAAATGAGGGATCAGTAGAAGCCTTTCCAGCAGGAGTTCTGTAATAATCACTGTAACCAGTAACATCCTGCAACAATTTTCACACAATTTGAGCCAAAATTAGTTGTTTTCTGGGAAAGATGGACAACTGAAAGGAGTTCTGAAGAAGCTTGTTGGAGATGTTTCCATTACTACCAATTACAAAACTTGTGTTTCTGCAGTGCCTGTGACCCATGTGAAGAGTTTGAAGATGATTCTTGCAGATTTCTGATACAAACTACTAGCCAAATATCAAACCAAATATTATTTTAGCCATCAACAAAGCTGTGTCTACAGCTAGTGGAATTCAGGACACAAAAAAGCTGCTTATTTCCTGAGAATGAAGCCTCTTAATCAGTTCTTCTGTTTGTATCCTCTCAGGTTTCATGGGCGGTTTGGTGGTTTTTTTCTTTTATCTTTTTTTCTTATTTCTTTTTTCAGTTGGTTTGCTGGTTTTTTTGGGGTGTTTGGTGATTTTTGTCTAACACATTACATATGCCTTTGTCTTGGGCTTACCTGGTAAGGTTTTGGTAGCAAGGAGGCTGTAGGAGTAGCCTCTGTGAAAAAATAATAGAATGTGCCCATATGCCAGACAAAGCCTGTTCCAGCTGGGTCTAAGTTGGACCCACTGCTGGCCAAAACTGAGTCCATCAGCAACATCAGTAGTGTCTCTGTGACATATATAAGGAAATTAGAATATATGTAAATATTAGAATATTTAGGAAAGGGAAAAAAAATGCTGCACAAGACCATCTGGGAGAGAGGAATGAGAATATGTGAGAGAAAACACTCTGCAACACCAAGGTCAGTGCAGAGGGAGGGAGAGGAGGTGCTCCAGGCGCTGGAGCAGAGATTCCCTTGCAGCCCATGGTGCAGACTGTGGCGAGCCAAGGCTGTGCTCCTGCAGCCCCTGAAGGTCCACACAGAGCAGAGATCCACCTGCAGCTCATGAGGGAGCCAGTGCTGGAGCAGGTGGATGTGCCCCAAGGGATGATGTGAGCCCATGGAGACACCACACTGGAGCAGGGCTGCTAACAGGATTTGTGGGGCACCCACACTGCAGCAGTCTGTTCCTAAGGACTGCACCCCATGGAAAGGACCATGGGGTGAAATGCAGAAACCCATTTTGGAGATGTTTGTATATAACTGGAACAGGGAAAGAGTGTAAGAGGGAAGGAGTGGCAGAGACTACATCTTCCATTTCCCATTCCCTTGCTTGGAAATAGGAGACAGAAGAACTGGGAGTGAAAGGGAGCTTGGAAAGAAGGGAGTGACTACAGATTTGTTCTTATTTCTCATTATCCTACTCTGTTTAATTGGCAAGAAATGAAATAAATCTTCCTCAAGCTGAGTGTGTTTTGCCCATGATGGTACTTCCTAAGTGATCTCACTGTCTTTCTCTTTCCATTTTTTTTGTCTTCTCCCCCATCCTGTTGATGAAGGGGGGAGTGAGAGAGTGATTTGGTGGGCAGCTGGCAGCCAACCAAGGTCAAGCCACTACAACCATTAACAAAAGAAGGATAATTGTTATAATGAATTTTAATTGCATATGTGAACATCCAGAGAAAAACAGACCATGTGCCAACACCTCAGATTTTAAGCATTTGTTAAGCAGCTGTCACTGACTGAATCAATGGGGTGGGTTGTTGTCGATGAACGTAGGGCAGCATCCTACTTCTGTACATCAGTAAGAAACAACATGAGTGCTCAGATGAGCCATTTATCATATGCAGCAGAATGAATTATTAAGTTTGAGGAACATGTTATATGCTAGGGAAATGCTGGTCAACAGCATGTCTCAAACAGAAAATGCCCAAAATACAGAAACCCCAAAACATATTCTTAATTTAAGTGCATCATTAATTGTTTCCAGGTCCCTTCTGTTTTGCTGCTTTGCCTTGTAGTTTTCCTGAGTCCTTAAGAAGAAATCAGATCATATATCAAAACCTTCCTTTTGTTTCTCAAACTGGTGGAGAAAAAGTCAGTTAGGAAGGAAATTCATTATTCAAGGAAAAACCGACATCAGCATACCCTCATCTCATTTGTGCCATTCCCTGTCAAGCTATAATTTGTCTTTTCCTATCTTCATTGTCAGCAGGGTCTAATTTCTATGCTGGAGGTTTTCCTATTCCTTGTGGAGCTGGATGCTTTCTTCTTCCAGCTTTTGGTGTAAGTATATTTAAAATTTGCAAGGGGGACTTCCAAATTAGTTTAAAAATTCTGAATTGTTGGGAACCCCTGGGAATGTGCCTCTATTTGCTGAGCAAAAAAGTTCAGATACAGCCACCACAAAGAAAACAAAGAAAGGAAATATTTGGACATCCTGGATAGCTAAGATTCTAATAACAATCCAACAGAATCTGTAGACGTGGTCCTCAAGCTCCCATACACTTCTCACACTTGTCAGGTGGCTTTTATGGTTCTGTGGTAGATAAATCTCTTTGCTAACGTGATCGTCATGTTACATAAATGAAGGTCTTAAATGACAAGAATAATTCTACTAAAAAGAACATACCCTGATCGAGTTGGATCTTGATCCAAAATTATTTTCTATCCTTCTGCAGATTTTTAGCATGATGAAGTATCAGCAGGTGTATGGGTAATGTCTCTCATCCATTATGACAAAAATATGCATGCCCTCTGAAATGCTTTTCTGCATTGGATTTGCTGTTTAACAGAATACAGTCCACAAATACAAAGCCAACTGCAAGTAGCACATCTTGAACCATATCATGTATTCCTACTCCTTCCCCAAAAGCAGTCCCTCAAAATATCCTATTAACAATATAATATTACTTTGTCAAAGGGTGTTGAAACAGGAAAAGACTCATTTTTGCATAGTTTGCATGCAGAAATGTGATGCATTAATTGTGTTTATACACACATATGTCTGAACACACATGCTTACATATACAAATAATGACAAGCTTCATTAGATTGTCTGCAATTGTCTCATATTCTGTCTGAGTCTGAGTCCAGCAGCAGAGAGGTTAAAATAAGATTGAGACAAAAATGGTGTTAAAGTGATGCCTTTCTTCACTGCACTTCAATTAACAATTGACATCAACATAGTACCACACTTTAGCTGCACACTTATTAAATCAACAGTGCTGTTATAAGACCCTGGGTTTTTTTCATTTTGCAAGCATATAAAGTAAACATATAAGAGTATAAAAGAAAGAAATAGATAATTACAGCTTGGAAGTCTGATGAGAGTGTTCTGCTGACTTGGGGAGCATGTGAATGAACAAAGTCACAGGGCAGAAACCAGGGGCAGGGCTGTGAACAGCAATGCTTTTTGGTGGACTATCTCTCAGCCAACTGAATACACTATCAGATAGCAGGAACCTGCAGGATTATACTTTGTCATGTCTAAGATTAAAACTGCTTAATACACTTCCTTCTGAAAGCAGATATTACAGCTAAAACCTTTAAGAAGGTAGACTGCTTAAATATTTAATCTTTCATGTGCTTTGAATACAGCAATAGATATAAGTTCTCCAAGTTCCAGTAAGAACTTTGTCAGTTTAATTAAAAATAAGAAAAACCCAAAAAAACTTTATACTGAGCATGTTTGTTTTAATTATATTTTTATCTCTTTGGGGTAAGTCAGTTAAAGGAAGAAATTATATTTAATTTTTGATAAGGATCAAGGGGGGAAAAAAAATCAGTGCCACAACCACTCTTTATGGCTTATTACCTATCACAAGTTACAAACTATTACTTTCATCATTAGATATGTGCAAAGAAATATCTGACATTTTGTTTAATAAAGACAGAAATAACTGATTATAATAATGCAAATATAAATATTTAATATTTTATTTATACTATAAAATACTATAAAATCTATTCTGATTATCCTAAGTTTGAGTCATTTTACTATATGTGGTTATATATTATATATATATATATATATATATATATATTTGAATGCAAACACACATACATGTAAATATAAGGATAGAATTTCAGAGTTTGAAATTAAAGTTCTGGAGTCCTGGAAATTTTCAGTCCAGAACATCCAAAAAGTAATTACACCATGGAATCTCTTTCTAATTCCTTCTTATGTTTCTGGGGTGTGATAAAAAAGAAGCAGAGCAGCGGAGGGGGGAAGTAGGGGAGAGAATCAAAACATTTTCCAGAACCTCACAACTTCTGCTCTAAAAGCCTAGTTGGCAACATTTAGGATACCACAAAAGGGATGGAAATACTCTGAAAACATTTGATAAACCTGGCCTTTGAGAGACATTTACAAGTGTTCTAAGTAAGGTGCAATCCTTCACTTTCAAAAATGCCTCACATCTTAACGTTGAAATCTGGATCCAGAGTCAAACAAAACTTCCAGAAGTTGGGTAAATTTGTAGTTTCACAAGGAAATAAGAAACTCACCTGGCACGTCAGTTCCAGACTGATCCAGAGAACAGGTGACATTACGGCAGATGATTTTGGTTCAGAATGAAATCATTCACAATAGAAAATAAAAACCAACTCTTTTTACACTGAATGGTTTTGAAACAAATCACTACTTCTTTGTCAAAACCCTGCATTGAATTAAAGTTGGAAAAATCCATCAGAAACTACAGTAATTTTTATTGCAAATGACAGTAGATAAAAAGTAACATAATTTTTATACGTGAAAGTTTCTTTCAAAATTTATTCTGAAGAGTTAGGACTCCATGTTTTCTTTTGGTAAAATAATAGTATTTCTGGATGTATATTACTGATTTTTTTATCTAAGACAGTAAAGACTGGAAAAAAATCTTTCCAGTCTCACACTCAATCTTTCTATAATCTTGTAGAAGAAAGTGTTCAATGCTAGAAGAATAGTTCTAAGGCTACAGTCAAAATCATTGATCAACTTGGAATTAATAACAGGAATGATTATCTGGCAGGACAGATTTATAGAGATTTTGTTGCTTTTGTTATTTTACGAGAATTTATGGGGATTTTCTGATGATGAACAAAGCATCACTTCTGAAAAGACTCTTGCAGTTTCTATATATAAGCAGTTGTGAAACCTCATGGAGCAAAAACTTAACCCTGAACTTCTCTGCATGGAAGAAATGTCTCCCATGTCCCATGTGTTCAGAGATGCTTTTTAATCTTCTTTATCCCTTTTTTACCCCCATACTTCTTCAAGTTCCTATCTATCCCCTTCCACCACTTTTAACAAATTAAGGTCTCTTCCCCCTCAGATCAAAGCTGTAACTCTAAAGCCTGCTGGGAGTTTTGATGAGTTAAATTTATATTTGAAGGCAAAATTTAGCCACACTGCTTTTATTTACAATTAATTATTCCTTGATAATATGCAATGAACACATACAGATATTTTTCTTTCATTCTACTATTCCTGCAAGGAACAACAGAAAAGGCTTAAATCACTAAGTTGGAGATATACATGTATGGCAGCAAGAATCAATTATTTACATTCCACTTAAGAAACATTTAACCATTCATTCATCCTGAAAATACAGGCTAGTGCTTAAAGCAATAAACTACATTATAGGAAGGAATAGTTTAGTGCCCCTCAGGCAGACAGAACAGAACTATTTGGGGCTCTCCCATCCCCAAAAGTGCTCAGGGCTCTCACAGGGGAAACCATCAGCCATGACAGAGAGCTGAATCACAACTTTTTGCTGATTAGTTCTTCCATGGCTTTGGATATTTAGAGAAAAATTATTTCTAAAGTTAACTTAGAATTTTATTCAAACCAAAATATTTCTGACTTTACATTTGTTTGGGACAAAGCAAGGTTAAATTTGATCTTTCCATGGGTCTTTTCAGAGGATCTTTTCACTTTTAACACAGATCCAACCAAGCCAGTGGGAGAGCCGTGCTTTTGAGTTTTACTTTCAGTAAACCCCAATGATAAAGACGAAATGTGGAGATGCAGGTGATGCGGAGGCCGTCCGTGGCCGCAGGCTCCCGGAGCGCCAGGACGGCTCGGCACGGCGGAGCCGGGAGCGGAGCGGGCAGAGCACGGCTCGGACTCCACCGTGCGGCCCCGCACCGACACGCACCGAGCGCCTGCAAATGCAGATAAAGCTCTCAGAACTCGGCATAAACCTCCCTCATTTCAGCCAAGAGAAACAGAGTAATTCACTGGAATACCGTAATACAGGCTGTGTGTGAACCACAGCTACACAGGATAACGAATATTATGTTAATAGGCAGGACAGCAACGTATTTTTTTACTGAAAATAAATTTCTGCTTCCATTATGGTCTCTGCAGAAAAAATAAAATTGTTGTGTAATGCAATTATTTTGAAGCTTTTTTTTTTAAGATCTTTTAAGCAGGTCTTCACAATTTTTTGGGATTCTTCAGATTATAGCGTATCTTTTTTCCGCTCCAGTTGCAGTTTGATATTTCAAAATAATATCCTGGTTGCCCACGTAAAATTACCTGACAGTTCAAATACAACCAACAAGAAACCAGCTGGACCAATTCTGCCCTAATCAACAGCTGCTTCTGTCTTCACTGGGAGATGGAGATTAAAGGCTACAGACAACAGAGCAAGAAGTGATGAGTGGAAGAGAGCAGGGGATGAGACAGTAAGGGCCACAATCACAAGAAAAAAGCAGGATGATCAGGAGCCTATCTCGTGCTCCATAAACACCAGTGGTGCAGAAGAAACCCAAACATCTGTATGCAGATGTAGAGCAATGACATAATTGCAGACACAGAGCCTGTGAGTCAGCACAAAGCTGGAATGATGGATGGGAAAGGGCTCTTCAGGAAGATCAGTCAGGGAAGATGAGTGGGACAAGTATATTCTGCAAGGAACAGTGGCTCAGATGCAGAATTCTCTGGGATGGGAGACACCCAGACTGCCCATAGACAATAAGTCAGAATCTGCTCCAGAAGATCAACAAACAGAGCATCCTGCTAGACATATGCTACAGATAATGGTATCAAGAATGAGAATGAGCCCTTTTTTTGTTTGTTAGTTTTTGATTTGGTTTTTTTTTGGTGGTTTTGGGGTGGTTTTTTGTTTGTTTATTTTTGGAGGTTGTTGTTGTTTTATTTGTTTTGTTTTGTGGGTTTTTTAGTGGTTTATTGCTCATGGGAGCTTCTAACCATATGGATATTGTGTTGGTTACAAGTAACATTAGATATTTCTAATTTGTGCTGGGGACTGCTTTTCAACAATGGTGCAGACCAGACTAGCAAAAGCAGGGTGTTTACAAACAGGTATCAGGTCAAGGATGTAACAATCTGGCAAATTTGGCTGCAATGATTATCCATGAGAAGGTGGAGTAGTCCCAGCTGGAAGGTCTTGGGGGTAGTAAGAAAAACATGTACTAGAATAAATATGTCAGAGTTCAAAGCAGAATATTCCTTGTTCAGGGGACACAGAGGCAAGAGGATTTGGTGAGTACAAAATCACCAAAAGTTCAGGAGGGCTGGTTGATGCTTAAGGACAATATATTTCCTCAGAACATAAATAACAAAGATTATCCATTCCAGTATTCAGGAAATCAAGGAGGTGAGGCAGAGGATGAGTCTGCCTTAGCTGGAAACTCGTGTCTGGGTTCAAACCCAAAGTGGGGGAGAACAGAGGGAATAGTAATGAAAGAGACAGAAGAAGCTGACAGAGTAAAAATCCTCTGCCACAGACTTTCCTGGCAGGGTCTGTTCTGCTAGGGAAGATTGTATAACTACCAGAAGGATTTCTTCAATAGCCCCTCCCGAGCTAGTCAGTAAGTCCCTAAGGTATGCCTGCCTGACCTAGCAAGAAGATTCTTCTAGCTATGGAGAAAGCCTTCACTAAACCCTGAGTGATCTGCAGACACTTTTCTCTGCAGTGAAACATTGTTCATTGTATCTGTGAAATATTTTGTCTGTGAAATCTTGTATATATTTTTCACTGTATCTATGAAACCCTCAGCTAACTAGGATTACTAAACAAAGACCAGAGTTTACAGTTTGCTTTGTTAGTGTTCATGGAAGTTATGTGATGCTACCTTGAAGGTTTTCCAAAACTGAAAGGCCTGGCTTCATAACAATATTTGTATAAAAAATTAAACCTCTTTTTCTTGGTGAGGCAGTGGGTTGGATTTTTAAAGCAAGGTCCCAATACTAACTCAAAAAGCCAGCATGAAAAAAGTGATTGCTATGGGCCACAATAAACATTTTGATTAGCAGGCATGGTGCTTTGTGTATGTGGGAAGACAGTCATAAAACTGAGATTATGTGATTTTAATAAAATAAAGAATCTTCTGTTTATTTGAGCTTTTTACATCACCAATAGTACATTGGAAATATTTAGCCATTCTAAAGCAAATCAGTTTTGAACTTATACCCCAGTACAATTGCTTTCACATTTTAACAATATGAAGAATACTTTCTTTCTTAATTAAGTAGGAAGGTGAATTCCCTCTACTTCTTTTTTGCCCCTCCATTTGTGCTATATTTATATTATGAATATACATACAATCATATGGAGCACATATGCAGACCTTTTAAATTTTGAAAGGATTACTTTTAGGAATATCCGAAACCTCTTAGAAAACAAAAGTGAAGGTTAGAAACTTCTTCTTCTCAGTTTGCTCAAATATTTGCTTTTTGAGAAAATAGCATATACAGTTACAAATGAGACTACCAAGTAGTACTGCAGGTTTTTTCTTTTTCCTTTCTTGCAGAACATATATAATTTTCTTTTTTTCACTTGTTTGAATTTGAAAATGGGCAGACAGGCTAAATATAAAAACTAACTCATTCAAAAGCCAGCTGAAGTCACAACTGGGAAAGAAGTGAAAGCAAATAAGTAATCATAAACACTGACAAGGAGAACAACATTTTGGTTCCTTATTTTGACTGCTCACAGAAAACTCATCATCACTGCTTTCATCAAAGACCACATGGTATGAGAGATCCCAAACTGTAAGAATATTGTCCCTCTGCTTTAATTTTGATTTAGCCACTTATAAAAAAATTATCTCAGCATTTGGGTCTTGGGATGTTTTCCAGACTGTTGCTCAAAGCTCTTTTTTTGCCTAGTTAATTAGAGCTTAGTCCAGAGCAGGGGAAAGGAGAGGAGGAGACCAGCATTGCCGTCCAGGACAACTAGCAGCACCAGCTGTCACACAAGCTGCTGGCTCCTGGCTCTCCAATTGCTCATGCAGAAGGAGAGTGCTGTGTTTTCCTTCACTGCTCCTCTCGACAGGGCAGTGTGATCAACTCGTTTCCTTCCCTGCCATGATGAATCTTCAGCCTGTGCTGCCACCTGCTCCAGTTCTGAACAATTATCCTGCTCACAGCACATCAGCTCCATTGTGCTTCCACCCCAAGGTGGGCTGAGGCCTGGATTTCAGGCAATTCTGTGCAGAAAAAAAGGTTTGCTCTGGAAACCCCAGAAGAGTTCTTTCTGCATGTCTGAGCTCCAGTATCCTGAACTCAGCTTAATGCCCCATCTCGAGTCACTTCCAAACCACCACCTCCACCACTTCTAACCAAGCAGGCAGAGTGCTCTTTGCAAAACAATGAAACAAAATAAAACTTCCACCAACCAAATCTAAAGAGGGAAAAAATACATTAGAGTAGAAAATAAACAAAACACCTTGGCTAGTCTTTGTACCCATGCTGTTAATGGAATGGCAATGCAGGCTTATGTTTGCTATTTGTGACAAAAAAGAATAACTTAACAGGGAATTGCTCTTGCATTATAACTTTGAAAAAACAGCTAAGTAGAAATATATTTCCCTGCAGAGCTGTATCAAACATTTATGCTTTTACAGCTTTGCTCTTGTCAAACAATACAGAGCAGCATTCCCAAGTTCCACTTGATGGAGTAAAGCATGCTGTATAGATTGGCCTCAACACAAAAAATTAATGATATCATTGTAATTAATAAAACATTCACTAAAATCAAAATGTAAAATGGCTGCAATTTAATATAACCATGCTAATATCTCTGCATTTATTCAATTCCTTTGGTATGGGACTCTGTGAGAATTTTAATGATGTAGACCATAGTAATCAAATAGACAAGTGCAGAAAAATGACATGTTTCTCTAAGCAGTCACTTTCTCATTCTAAAAAGATTCTTTGTAGTACAGTCAGGTCTACAGATAGAAAATCTAATGAAAACACTCTTTTTAGAGTTTCTAATTCTCAACTGAACAAATGTTAGTGTTTATCAAAAAAGAAGAAATATACTGATACAGTCTAACTGGGAAGATAAAATTTTTCAGAGTAGTAATGCATATACATTGGAGATAAATAAAAGTACATATTTTTTCTCTTTTACCCTCAGTACCATTTACAAAGCCACTCAGATATTTGGGAATTTAGCTGGCTTTTGAAAAGCTAAAGTTCCCCTCTGGCACATTCATGAAAGGAGTATTTCTTTCTAAATGGGTAATCTTCTTGAGTTTCAGCACTCCTATCACTTACCAAGTCACTAATGCTATTTCAGTGCTCATGGTGTTGCAGATGAGCCCAGCAATAGCTGCCGAGTCATTTCAGGTGCCTGATGCTCACCCCTGCTGGTGTCACAGCACTGGGAATGATGTCAAGCAGGATTTCCAGAAGGAAGAAGAGGCCAGGTCCGGGACAGGGCAGGGCAGCAGCGAGGCTCAGAGCACGTCAGGTAAACCATGCAGTTGGCAGCCAGGACAGGGGAGGCAGCCCCCAGCAGTCTCCCTGGCCAGCAGGTAGGGTTGTCTCACCCTGAGCGCTCCGGGAGGCCAAGTGAGTGAGTGACTGCAGCCTGGACTAGGGGCTATAAACCTTTATTGCCCGGGGCAGCTGACACACACTACAGCCAAGGAACAAAACTCCAACCTCTCTCTGCTACTGTGCATATTCCTTCGGCTTGCTGAGCCCAGCTAGAGCATTCCTTCTTTACCCTGGCCCTGCATATGCACAGAGTAGTGAATATTGTCCCTTCTGTTAGGTTTTTCCATGAACAAATATGACTTGGAAGCCTGGATTCAAATTTGCTCTTCTGTACACTCGTAGCCAAGAGAACACAACCCAGAAGCTGCATATGCAAAGAATAACACTGTCATGGCCAGAAAAAATGGGCAAGACCATTTCTTACCTTCACAGACACAAATTGCAGTGATCCAGAGCCTCTTCTTGGGCTCCCTCTCTGTTTCTGAGACACAGCCAAGAATCTGAGCCAAAGTTTGAGATATAGTGAATTGCAGTAATGTTTATCTAAGGAAGCTTTGTTCCTTTTTATAACTGTTACACAGAGGGATGTGCCAATGACATAGTTCATGAAGAAGAATTAAGAGATGCTGTCAGTTCCCTAGAAGTGGTGCATACAAAAGATCACTGTATATAAGGACCTCACTTGGCTACAATCATACTTAAATCATCACAAAAAGGAAGAATGAGATCAGAAGGCTTAGTCCCTAAACTCTGCTGAAGAAAATTGAGTTTCCAGTATGACCACTAGCAATTACTTGGCTTTAGATCAATAGACAACCTTGGTACTTATCTGATCACCAGCAATGTTTAGTGAAGCAAACCAAATTCAGGCACAGACATCCAAAATACAAGGAATAGACCCTACTCATGCTACACTAGTGGAGCTTGCTACCAAATTCAGTGGAAACAGAAAGCAACTTGCCAGGTGCAACAGTAAGAATATTCACCTTTTGTTTCTCTGCAATCAAAAGTGACTTAAAAATATATTATCCTGACTCAGATTCTATTTTTTTCATTAAGTTTTTCAATAATTTATCATAGGTACTAGTAGGTTTTTTTCCCTAACAAAATCCTTTTTGATTTCCATTACACCTATTAGGAATAATCCTGTATATCCAGAATAACACTGAGAGCAGTCATTTGATGGGTTTATCTACCAAAGTACATTTAATATGCTCTAATCTTTCTCCAACCAACTACATCATTGAGAGGTGGTGATTTCACTGGGGATGAGACTCTATGAAGTGCATTCAGACAAGACCTCCAAAGTGAGCTATCACAACAAAGACAGATCACTACCAATAAGATATTTGCTTAAATTACACTTTAGCTTGATGGCTAAAAACCATGAATATATTGGTATAATACTGACAATTTTCTGAAGAATTATGCATTTGGTTGAATAAAAAAAAAAATAATTTGTAAAACAAGGTTGTATCATGTAGTGAGGTAAGGATGACAAGCTTTAAACCTCAGGCTTCCTACTAAAAAAACCCCAAACATTTGCAGGCAACATGATCCATCAAGTCTGCACAAGTGCAGGAATTACTTTAATGTCTCTAATAGAAGGGCAATTTAAAGGGAATTGGGTTTGAGTACTCCTCCTCCATTTTAGCCCAGCATGAAGTTTAACTTTTATCCAATGCCTGATTTGTTTTAATGCTGAATGATTCATGATGCAAAATAATTCTGTGTCAGGAAACCAGGATCCTTTTTTTTTTGCTGTGACTTGATAACTTAGCCAAAGGATAATTTGAGTGTGTTTGTTTGTTGTTTTGGTTTTTTTCCCCTGGTGTTCTAAATGAAAACATGATATCAATAATTTGATTCTAGGAAGTATTTAATTTTCAATACTGAGCATTAATGCATAGTTTTTAGACTAGTTATCCTTGTGCACTACAAGGTGCCCATGCAGTATTGTCTTTCTTTGGGATCATTGATATATAAAGCTGTCTTTGCAAGGTGGAACAGAAAACACACTGTATTCTGCATTTTTATATGCAAAAAAAAAATAAAATCTGTCTATTACACTGGTTTCACAGATTTGCACACTTTATTAATGCAGAACAAGAACCATCTTTACAGGAAAACAAGATATTTCTCAATTCACAGCTGCCATATCCCAGATCCATGGCTTTACAGTGATGCCAAGCAGATCCTATATACTGTTTGAGAATAAAATGTTTTCAGTAGACTTTTTCTCATTGCAGTTCTTACTTAAATAGCAAAAGTGACTTAGCTCTACAGGCATCAGTCAACTGCTTTCCAGCTGCAGCATTCATATTCTCATAATAAATTGTAGCAAGTCAGTTTTAAACTGACTTCATTCTTTCAAGGACCTCACCTTGCTGCACATGTGCAAATATATTTTTTAAAGCCTCTAGGTAAAGAGCTTGATCATGCAAGTCAGTAATTAGTAAAAATATATAGAGTATAATGCTACTTAATAGTTGGAAAAAATGCAAAAGCTTGCCATCCTTTCCAGTCCAGGGGGCTAGATATGGCAGGGTGAAACTTGTTTTGTATACACTAGCTGTCTCAACAAAGCCATACAGACTTAAAATGGAGAGGGATGAATACCCTCAGAAGGTGATTCCTTCTATTTGCATTTTTAGCAGAAATATAGACTTTAGGGACCTAAAACTGGATCAGAGTCATCTCATTAACAAGTAGATGACAGGACTGGAATTATGTAGTCACAACTTTAATTTACCTAAAAATTCACCCTCTCCCTCTCCTCTGTCTACAAAAATACCTGTTTGTAATACAATTCCCTGGAAAATTGATTCTATTCTTTTCTCATTAGGATCTAGACCATTACAGACACTGCTTTCCTTCCCTAAACAGGATAAGTGGATCTACAACATTTTAATACCAGCAGACAGGTTTGTATTCTGAATCATGTAAAGTGTGAGGCAGAACCATTTTTGCTTGAAGTAACTTTGTTGTTGTGCAGAAGTCCTTTTTGAAATTACAGGAAGAAACCTGTAATTTCAGACTACAGGTTTAGAGACTTTCACTACATTCACACAGAGATGAAGGCATGCCCAGGAGAACAAGTTTTCTGATAGTCAATTGTTCAGACAGTAGAAGACACAGGGAGCAGCCAGTGGTGAGGCAGGTTTCTCTAGAGACACCGAGTGCAACATGCTCACCAAAATGAGCCCAGTCATCCTCTCCCACTGACCAGGCTGCTACCTGCCCACCCTCCACATGCTTCTGCTCTTGTGGGCAGCCTCTCAGGATGAAGCTGATATCAGCACCTTTCCAAGGAAAACCCTTCCAATGCCTGTAAATGCAATGACATTACCACGGCTGATGCATTTACAGAGTGTTCCTGAGACTTCTTAAAACAGCTCCCAAGAACAACCAGCACAGTAAAAACCCACATGAAGAGGTTAAATTACAGGCAGCATTCTTTCATTTCTCTTTGCTGACTGAGGAATAGCTAATATGTAACCATTGTTGGAAGAGATAGAGGAAAACTCAGGCAATATTTTCCCTCAGCACCTTGCATAAACAGGTCAATCTCCAAGAGAGTCTGAATTTATTGGTAGAGCAAAGTAGCATCATTGCTTGCTTACTCACACCAAGATGGGCATTTTAATCTAGCATTCTGCAAGCCTTGCAGGATGCACTTATTCTATCTGCTGGTTCAAAGCCATCACCAGATAGTTGTTTTACATATACACAGGGGGTTTAGCTGGAAATGGAAACTCTTTTCTCACTTGTGAAGGGATGAAGAAAAATAACAGATTGATTCTTTTTTGGAAAACATTGACAAAATATTTTTAATCAAAATTTTCTTCTCAGTTAATAAAAGTTTTATACCAGCTTCTTCTGGTATAAATTCTAGTATAAAAACCTCAATAGATATTTGCTCCTTCTGCCTAGGGTGCTTCTGTGCATGCAGCAGTTAACCTAAAGATGAATAAACCCCATACAAAGCCTTAAAAATTGCAAGTTTATTTCTGTACTGTACTGGTTCTGTTTCTATAGAGAAATGATGTCAAGAGTATTGCATGGCAAAAGCACAGAGCTACATGATCTTCACTACAGTTAGGTCAATTGTTATGTGTTGGAGGTTTTCTCAGGGGACATGGCTGGGGATAGAGACCATTGCTTGATGCTTGTCTTGAAACCACCTGTTGTCTTTCTGGGATTGCTGTTGGCCAGATACCAATTTCTCTGGCAAGAGTAATTTGGGAATTGAACTACCAGTAAAAGAGATGTTAAGGGGCTATTGCTAAAGGCTATTTTAATACTAATAAGGAATGCACACTAAAGCCTATCCATCCTCTGGCCTCTAAAATAAGCAATGTGGGACAGCCTTTGCTGACAATATTTCTCTAAGTCCAATGCATTCACATTTTGTTATTGGAAATGATCTCCAGCCTCTATTAACGCACTTGACCCAAGGTTCAGGGTTCAATGGCTGCATGGCTCCTGACTGGTCTGGATCAAACCTGGGGTGAGGAGTCTGCCAATAATTAACTGTATAAGCAATTAAGGCTCTCGTTTGTCCTTTGGCTTGCTGGTTCACCGCTACCAGTTTAGCTCAGGGAAACTGGACAGAACCATGGCCTTTTGAAATCATCCTGAGAAGCCTGGCGGGCTTGTGTTACACATGCAACACATGGAGTTTCATATCTGGTACATGCAAGGTAAATTAATGTTCTTTGTGAAGAGTCAAAGTCATTGTTTAGTTCCAGTATAGTATTTGTCATTCTCATAGTCTGGATTGCTTTTGTCTCCGTGGAAACAGAGATATTCTTCCTCACTTTTGATCTAAAGGCCACACAGTTACCAGAGGTGTTACTTACTTAGAGGAGAATTGAAACACACATTTGATCAAGTCATCTCCTAAAGTGACACAACTATCATTCCATTTCTCCATCACCTACTTCAAAACTACAGTGCAGGTGCACAGAAGAGGACACAAGTCAGACATGCTTTAGACAAAAATCAGATCTATTTCTCACAGTCAGAACCCTCTTTGACAATTCTCCAGCTCCTGCAACTGGTTATCCACTGCTGATGACTTCAGACAGGACTCTGAGCTTTCTGCCAGTGTGTAGCAGAAGGAAATAGAAATGTCCAAGCTGTTCAAGGTCAGAAGTCTACTCTGTTTTATACACTTCTCAGAGACAGACCACTCTGTGCTCACAGACTTAGCCTGAAACACTTTCTGTGACTGCTGAGAAATTCCCTGAGCAAAAAACCCTCTTACAGCAGCTTTCCCCTTGCTCAGTGTTTGCTAACACTCATTTGAATGCGAAGTGACTCTTCAGTTCAACCATGTTTACAACTCTTATGATTTTTTATTTATGAGCATTCATACAAACGGGTTTTTTGTTCACACAAATGCTTGCTGAAGGGCTATTTTTCATATGAATACCTGCACTCAGAAAGAAACAAGGGTATTCTCTCAGAGCAAAACAATTGCTACCTGTTGCTATTTGTTGGTTCTTACTCACATATTCTAAAAGCTGCCATCATGCATTTTACGACACAATATCTGGAAATTAGATGGCCAGTCACATGTAAAACCA
Source organism: Parus major (assembly GCF_001522545.3). Classification (NCBI taxonomy): domain Eukaryota; kingdom Metazoa; phylum Chordata; class Aves; order Passeriformes; family Paridae; genus Parus; species Parus major. The sequence goes on along the minus strand of NC_031769.1, from coordinate 21,400,884 downwards.
AAATGTCAGTGGATTCTGGCACTTCTGCTTCAACTGAGTAATACCTCATCACCAGCTCTGTTAACTACAGTGGAACAATTCAAAACAAGGAATTACTCCACCAGGTAAAGCCACAGAATCTAGCCCAAACCAGAAAACAACTGTAGACTGCATGCAAACAGCAGCAACTCATGCTCTGTAGAAAATACCTTAGGGCAGGGGAGTTTGGGGGGTTTTGGGTCATTTTTTTTTAGGGTTTTTTTTCCCCCAGAATGTTAGACTCATTTTTTTAGCATTTCCTATGCAGCAACAAAGCTTTGTGCATTCACAAAAGATCTGTGTGTCATAAATAACATCACAAGCTGTGTTATCCTTCCTTTTTTCCCCCCAAGGGACAACAATCCTTAAAACACCAATGTCACCTTCTGCCATACTTAAAGTTTGTATGAAACTAAAAGCATGTTGTTGTTAAACAAAGGATGCACGTGAGTAAACAGCAGGATTTGAGATGTAACCCGTTGAAAAATCTCATTCTATGGTGAAAGACATCCACAGTCTGATGCTGTAAATGAGTAGGTCATCTGCAACCCCTTACTTCAGCATTTGTTCCCCACAAAACATCCCCATTGCAAAGGCTCCAGACTGCTTTTATTACAGACCAAATAGTTTGCATATAAAAAAGATAGGCTTAAGGAAAAGTCAGCTTTGTGCTTTGGGAATATTTTTCACTTTATAACTTGGAACCAAGTAAATCAAAGTTTATTTCCAATCTTGTTTCTCTGGTACTGGAGAAGAAGATTATAAACTCCTTTTCTCAGGGCCTGCCTTCCTGTCCCAGAATTTTCTGGTCCTCTTGTAGCCTCACTTTTCAGTCCTATTCACCTCCAGCTGCTCCTGCTTGCACCCAGTGAGCAGACAGTGACTGCACATGAGGAGCTACACCTACTCATCCCTACAGCTCAGGAGTCTGATCTGTCACTTCTTCTCATACAGATTTCCTGCCTTTCTTTTCTAGAGCCTTTCTCAATACTCAGGGGAATGAGTCACTTCACAAGACACTTTCTGCTCTTCCTCCCAGCTGAGCATGCCTGTGCTCCCCATCCTGCAGCTTTGCTACACCCTGCCTGTGCCTTGGGGGTACCCAGGCCTGTCTGATGAGTATATCCTGTCGAGACATACATAAGATTATGAGATAATTTCAACACAGTCACAAAAGCATGGAAAATTAGGAAGAGTTTGAGTTTTGCTGATTCGGCTAAAATTGTAAAATATCATCAGTTTTAAATGCTATGCTTTATCACATTCCTCACGTGATCCTAATTAAATGGATGGACATGCTGGATTTTGATGAATAATATTAATTGTTTTGTGCTAAGAAGAACATTGGGGGTGGGGGACACATGATAGGTGCAAGTATGGTACTAAATTTCAGCCTTCCAAATGCACACCTTTAGCCCCCTGCAGTTGCCAGATAACATTTCTGAAGTTGTGGAGATATTAAAAGAGTGGCAGTTCATTATGAAGCCATTTATATTTTGTCAGACTGTTAACAAGATTTGTGTTATCTGTACCATGCAACAGGAAGGCTGCTGCAGAATCCATAATAACTTTTTACTATGCATGCCAAATTGTTGGTGCAATTGGCAAAGAGAGGAAGGGAATCAGAAGATTATATTACTAACAGCCTACATGAGTTGAGAGCCAAGTTACCCAGCCCTCTTTGTGCTGTTGCTTGATTAAATTCATACTACATCATTAACCCATCAAATATTCAAATTATCACGAACTTCAATATCATACCAAATTTTTGAAGTTAACAGAAATCAAGGTACATGTACTTCTGATTCCAAACATGAAATTTTATTTCTTTTGTATTTAGCACACTTTGATCTACATATATTTAATCAACAATTCCTTGCATGAAAATACAAGATATTAAAAATTACAGTCTACTACTACTACTGCTGTCTATACCTACACATGAACTGGTTTATATAGTGTCTTCTCAAGAATAACTGTTTTAGACATTCTTCTCTTGCTCCTTTCTCTCCAATATAGCTTCTGAAAGATGTCATTTGTCACCAACTTCCACTGTCTGCAGTCATTATTTGAAGTGTTAAGTGCATCGCAGTGAAACCCTTAGAAGGTGATAATATATCAACAGGGAGGGAATATATTGATAGTCAGAGAAATTGAAATTTAAGGCTAAATAGAGCTGACAAGCCATTGCTAAAATTATTTAACTCTTTTTGAAACAGGGATCTTGTGAAGCTGAAATCCTGACACTGAGCACCATCACCATAAAGGCACTTACAGAAATGTTGTGCTTCTTATACCTCTTTTGCTTTCAAAGTGCCATCTTTCAGGATTTTAAAATCCATACTAAATATGGTTTAGGATAATCAGAACTTTTCAAAATTTATCTCACAGAAGGGAAATTAAAAACTTTACATGTTAACTTTCCAATTTAATGGCACACATTTAGCTAACCAATAAAGAGTGGCAGGCACAGAACATAAGTACAAGGAAATATTCCATAACAAAATGTAACAATAATCAGTCAGATTATGCATGGGTACTTCACTTACAATTCCCAAGACAAAAAACAAGGTGATATGAGTTGAAGGGTGAAAGTTACTTAGAGGCAAGACTACACTTTTGAATGTGAAGGCCATCCATCCCTTCTAGACATCCTGTCCCAGACAAAGGAGACAATGCTGAGCTACAGCTAGTTAGAGATTTTCACCACCAACAGGTGTGATATCTCCAAAAGGACTGAAAGCAGTGTCAGATCCACAGCACTCATGCCTGTGCTGAGCAGATTTAATAGCTTGGAATTGATATTTGATAGATTGTGTCATTAACATAAATGTGACTTGTAGCCAGGGCAGGGAAAAGGAGGTGCTATGTCACAGCTGCACACAGGCTAGAAGAACCTCTTAGAGACAGCATCACAGCACCCTTTGTGGTAGGAGAGGTGACAGTCAAATTATATAACCTGAAGAGCATCCTGACCACACCAGATCCTTCTGTGTTCCTTGGAATGTCAGTCATTGCCATCTACTGGTTTGTATTTAGGCAGCTCTTCCACACAGACTACCAGTTTAGCAAACTACTTTACTGCCAACCTGATCACCAGTCTCATCAGACCCTCAGTGTTCCTGAGGATCTGATTTTCATACATTCAGCATGCACAGAATTGACCAAGAATCATCATTGCTCTTCCCTGTATCTGCCATGCCTGATTTCCACTAGCTTAAGTTCTCCTTCTGAATTTCCACCCATTACTCCTAAGGAAGCATTTTAAACTTTTGGAGGTTTGCAGCATACAGATCAACAACAAAAAACAAATTAGGGGTTTGCAACAAAACAATCACTCTGGACACTTGATTATAGCTGGACTCTTTGTTAATTCCTGGTTTTACATAGAAGACTTTCAAAAGGGATTTTATAAGAAGGTTTTTTAGAACACAGTATTGACATTCACTGTGCTAAAGAGAATGGAGATGTAAAAAATAAAAAAAGGTTTTCCTAGCTTTTAAAAAGTATGTCATATATTCCAAAGCCCAGCAACCACGCTTTCATATCTACATAAAGAAGGATTTGTCTAATAAAACCCCTAATAAAATGTTGCCTCAAAATCTAACTAGAAACAGCAATTAAGTAGCTGTCTATATCACCACTCAATATGACACTGCCACAGTGACATTTGAAGGTTTAGTAGAAGCAAGCACATTCTATAATTACTGTTGACTTTCTGAATACTGTCTTGATCAAAATCTTGATTTGAATTATTTATTGAACATGGTGAATAGCCCAATGTCAAAGCTAAATGAAGATTCTGTTTTTAGACTGTGGTCAAGTCTTCTTTTTGAAACTCAGATTAGAGTTATAAATTCCTATAAATGCCTGTAGATGAACATACCATAGCATGCTTGACCCAGAGGTCCTTGTCACTTTTAAAGCTCCAAGTATATCTAAGCTGTTGTTTCAGCAGCCTGGATTTATGAAGTTGTACTGGAGTTTCCTAGAAATTTTCATATGCTGCAATATACCTGTGGGAGGTCCTTTTTCTTTCCCTGGCAACAGGCTAAAGAAAGTTTCAAAGAAAAACATCCTTCCTACCCATCTTTAAGCATTTATACCCAAAAGTTTATAACTTAAATAATTAATTTTTTTCTTCCAGTAGTCTTCGTTTGTATGAAGCTTAGATAACTTTTTTTAAAATTCAGATCTGCTTGAGAAAATTGTATTTTAAATTTAAATTTAAAGTAACTAAGAAGTTTTTAAGAATTTCACCCTTCTGGCACAGTTGTAGAAGTACAGCTTAGCTTTTCACAACAGTGAGTTATGTTCGTATAAATTATATATTAGGATATTTTTTTCACATGTGAAGGCAAAATGTGCCTAAACAAATGAATTGTGGATGTCAGTGGTTAGGTGTGCTGGCCACATGACCTAAAACAGAGAGCTCCTGAAGCTCTCAACTTCAGTGAAGACCAATTCTTTTCATTATTAAGAGGGAAAAAATATAATATAAAAAGGGGGAGAATGCCCTAGAAGGATTGTCTTACTCAATATTCTCTTTCATAGAAAGTACAGACTTTGAGTACCATTATTGGAGTAACTTTAAAAAGTATTGATCCCGGATCCACCACTTTCTCTAGCGTGTGCTAGGATAACCTAGTGAGGGTGGAGAGTGAAAGTAGTTCCAGAAATGTCTAGCTTCTCTTAATTAGCAGAAATGAGATTATTCCTTACCTAGCATTAGTACATAGAAATTCTTCCCCCACCCTGCCCATCTTTAAACACAGCTGCTTAAGAAAACTAACTAGCTTCATCACAGCAATCTGCCAAAGAACTAGTTCCAATGTCTGGCAGCTGTGCATGGAAGTGTTGGCTTGTCTAGGTGGCATCCCCAGGTGTTTGTTGCTTTAAACAGAAATACAGCCATTGAGAATACCTATTTACACACTGAAAGGCAAACTGGAAAGCAATCATGGAAAAGAAGAATGAAGAGGTACAAAAGTGACAAAACAAAGTGCTGATGGGAAGTTACTAAAGGCTATCAACACCTGTGTTCTATAGTTAGTTATAGTTATTATAGTTATATAGTTTCTACCCAGTAACTCCTGCAAAGTAGGTGAGTGTTGCCCTGCTTAAAGCAGGAGGAAAATTTTACTTGTGATTTTCTATCTTTCTATCTATCTATCTATCTATCTATCTATCTATCTATCTATCTATCTATCTATCTATCTATCATCTATCTATCTATCTATCTATCTATCTATCTATCTATCTATGTGTGTCCATGAATGCAAAGTTGTCCAGGCTCCCAGCTGGGGTTGGGTAGGCCATGCCTAAGGCAGAGGCCAGGTCACTGTATTAATCAGTAACTTTAAGCCCAAGGAAATAAAGTGCTTTTAATCCTTAGAGGAGCTCAGGATGCAGGTCTATCCATACGAGTCATGTAGAAATTGAATAAATCAGGACATCATTATTGACTTCAGTGAAGGATTTGGATCAAGTTCATAAGATAATTCACTGTGTATTTCATAAGGTTTAATCATCTGTTTTGTTGTGTTTATAGGTTTTGTTCTGTGGAGGATGGCATTGTCTAAGAAAACCTGATACAAACCCTACTTGTCTAAGTTTTTGACTGGGCACCCAGTACAACAGAAATTTTCTTCTTTAATTGAAGAAGACTTCTCAGCTTGTAACTGGAAGGTAATTTGATAAGCTCATGTTTTCAAAAAGAAAGAAAAATGTGAATGGTAGTTATCAGTCTCAAATGAAGTGTCTAAAATAAAAAGCACTAACTAATTATCCTGTGCATTTTCTTTAAATATTACTGGCAGACTTTCTGTAGCTGAGTGTGTACAATTACATTTAAATTCCTCATTCCATATCCACATAAGCAGAGAGTACTTTCCCATCAAAGAAGTCCAAACTTGATTGATGAGTGAGAATGGTGTGATTTTAATGGCGTGTTTTTCAAAAAGGCATCTTTCAAGGTCACTATTCAAAACTACAGATTCTTCAGGACTACTGACAATGGCCTGCAAAGAAAGTATTCCTAGGGATTTAGATTATATACACTATTTATCATGCAAAGAGGTAGAGGAAGAAAGCTATCACCAATCCCTGCAGGTCCATCTATCCACATGCCTTCAGCAGTCATTTAATACATGCTCTGTGCCTTATCAGGTGCCCATTTGTAAACGATACAGAATTTTGAATACAGTACTGTGTACATCTGTGTGTATATTTTGTTGCTCATTCATTAAAGAATAAGATGGGTGAGAGTGAATCCACAGACTGTGCTCCTATCTACTCTTGGCATTCGTGTTTTGACAGATGAAAGTTGTGTAAAGGTTGTGAAGTGGAAGGAACACTCTTTAGTAATCCATTAACATCCAGGGATTATGCCTTCCCTGAGCAAGTGAAATGACAAGTGTGTACTTACTTTACTCGGTGACAAGAAATAGAACTGACAAACTGACATCAGATATGTTGCCTCCTTCATGTTTTTCCCACACCAATAAAAGCTGAGTGGACTGGTATATTAACTAAAAATCAGGTTCAATTGCTTTAGGTACCTGAAGTGTATGTAATAATCATGTTTATCTTCATCAAAAACCTGACATCTGTGATCATTCTTGATCACTGCAATGCCAGCTTGAATGACATGCACTGGTGAAACACACATTAATAAAATGATATTTAGCTATTTAAAAAAATTAAGTAGAAAGTGTTGAGCGTGTCAGTGTTAAATTTCCTCTATTGTGAAAATCTAGCAAATAAACTGACTGTTTTTGCAACTTCTCTGCAAATGTGTCATTTAAAAACATAGTTGGGAAAGCTTTGGATACAAATTGAAGTAGAAAACTATTTCATCATAGTTTTGGCACTATTACCCAGATTATAGTTTGAGTATTTTCCAGTATGATTTTAACTGAGAGAGAAAATAGAAATATTTACATCATAGTCATGCCAGAAGTTCATGAAAACATAGAAAAGGTGTGGTCAAAGGGCTAGGAAGGCAAATGCCTTTTATCTCCTGAAGTATAACTGAAGAATCAAAGTCTGCTGCTCAACCTCAAAGGAGAAGTCTGTATTTGGAGGAGGAAGGCAGGCTTTTGACAAACAAGTAGCTCTGGCAAGAGAGCTTGGCGGGGAAGGAAAGAATGAGGCTGGGGGTAAATCTTCTCCATTGCCTTCACAGGCTTGATCAGGCAAATTTTGCCACCTATAAAGAAACTCCACAGTTGTTTCCTAATAGATATAATAAATACCTAGGGCTGATGAGGACTACTAGACTAATCATTAATAGGCTCACCACACCCAGTGAGTCTTTGCTGGACAAGCAATAACCAGCCAGATGGGGAAGGGCTGGTCTCCTTGGAGTGGGCTGACCCTTGATGTTGCTGAGTTGGCAGCTTCCTACTCTTTGTTTTCTCTCTTAGGATTTTATGCCTTTCCATGTCAATGTTTTTCCTCTTGAATCTTTGAACTGCTGCCTATCCCCATCTCAGCAATCTTTCTTATCTCGGGTGGCTGCAGGCTACATGCTTTCTCTCAGCTGTCTCACAACCTAGCAGTCTGCTCAGGAGTGTACATCAAGGTTATGCAGATGTGCTGAATCAGAATGGGCTTTGGATCACGGGCAGTTCAGCCCAGGGACCAGAGTGACAAGGGCCAGAGAACTCCAACAATTTGTGTGCACCTAAATAGGAACTCTTTAAGCAAAGAGAACATTAGAAAAAGTAAAAGAGGAAAAATATTCCCTGTGGGTCTCAGCACAGGGGCTGTGCTTCCAGGGGTCATTCCCCTGCTGTCTTGTGCTTGGTTTCTTTCCCCAAGCTAAATCCAGTGAGCAGTGAAATGAGAATGTGAAGAAATACCAGTATACCTGTCTAGCCCTGAAAGTGAACTCTGCTATGTGACAATAACATCAGTTAATGGTCCAGTTACCACAGGGTGCCATGTTTAAACAAACTAGAGCAACACATCCCCCACACAGCCACATAGTGGAGATATCTCTGGTGTTTCCAAGATATGCACTGCATACAGGGTTTGGTCCTTTGAAGAGTACTCCTCACCAAGTGCCCTCAGATGCAAGTCTATGATCTGCTTCTCCCTTCCAGTGGGGCCACCACATCTGATGTTTTGAGTGACACTTTTACTCTTTGGTCCTGGCATTGAGACAAGGTAAGGCAAAGCAAGAATAAGATACAATGTGCCCTGTGCATCTTCCCACTGCTGAGAGCTGCAGTCTTGGTATACTGGCAGTCACAAAAAAAAAAAAAAGAGGGTCAAAAATTTATGCTAATTTCCCCTCATTGCCAGGAGCCTTCACACAGTGATCAACAGACAGGTGAAGATTCATATAATAAACCCTTCTTATTTATCCAAAACACATACAGAACTGTGTGTGTCGGGGTGGTGGAGAGTCACAGCAGCAGCACTAGGTCACCAAGAAGCTCTCTGCCTTGAGGAAATTTGAGAGTTAATGGATCCTTCTGGACAAGGACATGGCTTTTCAGCCATGGATTATCCTCCTGCCACACTGGCACTTTAACATATTTAACCAGGAGCTGTTGAATTGCTTCATATTTTAATGCATAAGAAAATTATATGCTCTTTCTTAAATTACCATTTACAGCATCATTATTTTAAAAGATAACTTCATGTTATTAATGTCTTCCATAGAAGAAACTTAATAATAAATAAGGTCTCTTCTGTTTTTCTTATGTACTAATTGTTTTTTTCATTTCTAAATAATCAAAGTCCTCTAACTTATCCTCATTAAGACAGATTTTTAATTATAGTTGCATGCAAATATAGTTGCATGCACCCATCACATTATAGATTTGACCCCAGGAACTTAAACTCTTTCATTATTTATGTAATTAAGCTTTTTTTTTAGGTTGTAGAAAACTAATTACATTTTTAATTATGAATATCAATATTTTGTTTTTCCATATGAATATACTGGAATTTCATCCAGTTATAAAATCTGCAAGCTACAATTAACACATTTATTTATGTCCAAAAATAAAGCTGAATGTGTTTCAGATTTTGCACAAGTTACAAAAGCTGATGTTCTCAGCTAAGGAATTAGACTGCACTGCATTAATTATTTAGTTCAATGATTTGCATTTCACAAGTAAAAATAGGTTCTTTCACTTTCATCTCTCTTACCAGCTGTAGGTGTTCTACTCAAATCTAGTGCCTCCCCTGACTAGTGAACGAAGTAAAACAAAAAACTCAGCAAGTATGTTAATGGAACAGAATTTAGCCTAAGTACATCATAATTTTACAGAGCTGTAAATAACATTGTCATCCTTGCTCTCCTTTTTCTCAAGGTTAAATCCATGTGTCAGATTTCTTTGTTTGCTCAAAAAATAGGATTACACATCAGCACCCAAATACAACCCAAAGGGCACTGGTCATGCTTCAGCTGGAGAACCTGTTGATAGCAGTTTGTTCTACATTTTACTGCTTTTCTTCTATGTTCACATTTTAGAAATAAATGCGAAAGATCACAACCCTGAAGCCACAGTGAAGTAAAACATTAATAATAACCATGGGATCCTTAGATGATGCAGCATCTTTAAGGAATCCCAGAAGTGTCTTTTTTTTGCTCCAAAGTCCTTGTGACTGTGATTCATTCCCAGACAGAACTAGACAAAAAAAGCCAACCCTCTGCCTTAGGTGCAGATGAGATATTTAGTGAGATACTTGGTTATCTCATTGCCAAAAAAAGTACCTTTACTTAAAAAGCAGATTCTTAAAATTCTGACTCAGCTGATTCACATCCCTGTTGTTTGCAATTATGGAATGTTAGCCATGTTTTCACCACAGCTTCCTGACCATCTCGACTTATGATCCTCATAGGACACAATGACTCCAGCTGAAACAACAGAGTTAAGGAAATAGATATCAAAATTGTGACTCATGAACTGGATTTTAAACATTCTGCCACGACACCAAGTTTCCCTCTATCACCCCACAGTGCCCACAGAGCTGTATCCAAGCCTTCACTGAACATCTGAGCTAGACAGGCCAAGTGACAACCCCTCATTTCAAGCTCTACTCTGTCGTGATGGGAGCCAAATTCATGCAGAACTGTAGAACTGCACTGGAAATCTGGGATCTCTAATGTCCTTCAGAAGAAATCTCTTTTGCTCTGCAAAGTTTTCACTGACAAGACAACCAAATGTCTTTTCTGGGAAAGGAATATGTCATGCAGACTGTTCTTCCTAGTTTTGTTCAAGGTTTGCAATAATACAAGATTCACAGTTTTGGCTTGAGCTAGGCCTGGAGTTTAGCAGATTTTATTTAACTGTCTTTTGAGTTTTACTTTCTGTGTATAGACTAACTCAGGTAAAAAAACTTAACATAAAGGCAACTTGCCAAACCTAGTTGAGTAGATTGTGGTTCATTCAGTCAGTGCAGAAAAGTGAGGCAAGTCTAATTTACTATATGTTGACCAAGGAAAGAGCCAGTGTAATGGCTTACTTTAGAATTTTGAGTTCAGGGAAATACAGCAGTCACATATAGAAAGTCAGAGTTTGAGACCTAAAGATCTCCCAGTCAGATAATATTTGTGTTAATCACTTCACTGACTTTTAATTTTCTTGTTCTGTAAATACATGCAGGTGTAAAAATGTAAATGTGGAGATTCCTGACAAACACCATACTACACCATGCCAATTATAAAGGAAATTAAATAGTACATGAAGCAGAAGAAAATTCCTTATGACATTATACTGGAGGGAATGATAAAAGAGCTATAATCACATTATAGAAAGAGGTGTAAGTTTTCTATTTTGAATGTGACACGAATAAGACATTAAAACCTCAGAGATGAATGACATAAAACAGAAAATAAAATTAGGTGTATTGTTATCTAACATAACATTGAACACTGTTGTTGTAGCATGATCATAGGATTACATACAAAAACTGAATTGACCAAAATGTAAGTAAATACAAAAACTGAAGTGACTAAAATGTAAGTAAATTATGATTCATGTGATTTACTGATTCATTCTGTGTCCTTGAATAATTGCAATGTGTTTAAGGACCAGTCTTCAAAAAGGTTGAACATATAAATGTGAATATGTACTTCTGCTTGCACATGTAACACCTAATGAAAGGTAAATTGTCATAGGAAAATAGCCAGTTATTTCTGGGAGTTCAGCAGGAGTTCACTTGATTCAAACGTGAGTAAAAACCCAGGATTTTTCATCCTACCAATTCTTCAGAAAAATCCAATCACATGGGTTGGCTGTGGTGATGAATACTTAAAGTCAGCTTTCATTTGAAATGCTTCCATTTTATGTGGAATGTCATGGAATGTCCCTGATTAGGTATTCCACAGTTCCTCCTTCTATTAAAAATAGCTGAGTATCTGATTATTCTTTTACTAGTTCTTTATGTGATCCAAGTTTGTTTTCTATATATATAGAGAAAGACACCCATAGACACCCAGAATAACACCTGTGTGCAGCAGAACTTGGTATAAAAATAGACCTTAAGTTGATGACATCATGCCTAAAGAAAGAAAAAAAAATGTTCTTTGATACGTGAGGTATTTCCCTGTCTTTTAAAAGTGTGAATACAAAGTATTGTATGCATTATGTAGGTCTGCAGCTTCAATTGTGGTAGATAATGCTTTTAAAAAGGCCTTTAGAGCCACCACAAGACTTTGAATGACAGAAATAACATAAATATATTATTCTACAGGGGACAAGTAAAGCTGACTATATGCAAACTACAGTGAAATTGCTGCAGCTAATAATACAGAAACAGTGGAAGAAAGATTTCTTTTCATCATTTTGAAGTTAATTATGTCCATGAGTCACAACAGATGTACTGAGCCATGTCATTCCAGTAGTTATAAAGTTGTTTCTGACTCAAATGATAAGAGAAGAAATGAGAAGAGTTGGTAACCCCCGTGGTGTCATTACTTGAAAAGTATCTTTCCCAATAAAAATTTGGAGTTCACCCTTAGAAACTCTCTAGTTTTGCATTTCATACAAGCATATTTTATTTTCCATACTGTTAACTTTATGCTTAAATGCTATAGCCTATTTTCTTTTTAACAAGCTCTACCTCCGGGAGTAAGTTGGTATTAGCTGTTAACTCTAAACCCACGAGCATCTTTCACTTGTGTGTCTATTGTCATGATATGATACAGTCCAGCAGTGCTAATTTGGGGCTGGACAGCTGACAAGATATATCAGCACCTGGTTTTGATGTACCAGAATGTGATTTGGAGCATTGCAGCTGTTCTGGGCTCAGTGGAATTCAGGCTCTGATACTAACTGTGATATGGATGTATGTGAATTTATTTTGACCACATATTTCATGTGTCAATACATTCTTCTATATAAGATAATTAGATTCACTTTTTTCTGTGATTAAAGAACTGAACTTAGAAACAGCAAATACAGGTTAAGGTCCAGACTTTGACAGATGGCATTTAAAAAAAATGAATTGAAAGGTGAAAGGCAAAAGGTTCCTAAAGATTCATTGTTAAACTAGACCCGGGGGTAGTCATTAGGAATTCTTTCTCTCTGCCCAAATATAAATCAGTTTTTAGGAAGGAAGTTTAGTGGCAGCAGAAGTAGAAAACATAAACAAAGTAATGAATTCACAAGTTTACATTTGATGTGGAGGGCAATAGGCTCCACTGCAGGCTTACTGTAATATATGAGCATGCACAGTTCCTCCCAGGCTCTGCTGAGGCGAGTGTGGTGGGTTTGGATTAGTGAGTAGAAAGTCATTTGTTGCAATCATTAATAAAGTTGTGATATTTTGATGGGGTTGATGGGTAGAATTTACATCAAAGCTGGGAGCATCTCAACCTTTCTACACAGATGCATAAAAATTGATGGCATTTTATATGTGGCACCATCTGCTTTTTATAGGTTTTGTCTTCTGGATGTTTTTGTTTTAATTTATTGTCCATGGGGAATTAATTTCTTTAATGTTGAGCTTGTTAATAGGAAGGAAAAAAAATTGCTGTATACATAATACAAATATATTATACAGTCTATTCTATAACATAGTAGTATGAGTGGATTTTGTTTCTGTTGAAAAAGTAAATAAAAATCTGAAATAGTCTGATTTTCAGAAGCATCTAACACCCAAATGCCACTTCTTACTGAGGAAATTTTGGACAGCTCCAAGGATCATTTCCTTTCTCGTTACTCTGTGGAGAGATTATTGTCCTTATTGACAAGATTACTGTCCTTATTGACATCATTCACCTTCTCTTTCAGCTCAGAGTACACTTCCAACCTCACAATCAATTTCTCTCTCATATTTCTGCCCACAGCAGCAGGCATTATTGCCTGATGGGAACATTGTAATCAAACTACACCAATGTCCTCCAAACCTTGAACCTGTGCCCGGGCTGTGAGTGGTGCCTCCACTAATTAACTATTCTAAATTTAGCTGTCAACTTTAATTAGGAAATCCATTGTCTCCAAATATGTGACCTGATAAAAGAAGACATGAGAAACATCTAGGATCGGGGCAGCGTGAAGCATCAGCTATGGGGTTTTCATGAGTTTCAGTCTCATATCTGTGAAAATTAAGGATGCTCAGTCCCAGATGGGATAGGGTGCAGCAGTGCTTCCCACTTTTACTGGGCTTAAATCCTGACTTCTGTCAAGTCCCTTTCTATTATCTCACCTTGTGAGCCTGCAGGAGGGAAAATGGAGAGGAAGAATGTGTACAGTCATCTCTGCATTTTCTTTTAACCATTCAGAGAAGCTGGCTGCCCAAGGTGTGTGCTCACACTGGGATCTAAGAGAGCCACTGCACTCATTAAATCTAAACTAACTTGGGCACCATAGCATGGGCAGCACGTACTCCACAGCAGGATGCAAATAATGCCTAAGATCCTAAGATCTTGTGTTCTCTACTGCTCCAGCTGCACCACATCTGTTCTTGAACAAGCCAGCAGAAGGGTAACTCAGGCTGAGCTGCTGTCAGATGCTGCTCTCTGCTTTGCTCTAGGACAATTTACTACATTCATTCAAAAGGGTGGTAACATTATACAATGATCTTGGAAACAGAATTTTCAATATAAATATATTTATATTATATATATTTTCAATATAAATTCAATTTGAAATGTAATACAGTGAAATTTTGTACATGGTTACTGAAGGGGAGATACACTAAATGATAATGCTACAACACAACAGGTACACCCAAAATTATAAGAGGTATGAGGTAATTCTGCAGTGTCCTAATATTAATAAATGATTGATTGTGAAGATCTGACCCCACACCAAGACATTTCTCAACGGATTAACTGGTCATTTATCTAAATGTGAGATTTCTAGCTAGAACTATTAGATGCTTTCTAGATAGTAGGAAGAAAAATACCCTGCCAAATTCTGTTTCTCAGCTGTGTAAAATACATTTTCCATGGGTCTCTGCCACAATTAAGCTTATACTATTAGTTGATATATAATCTTAAATAAATTTATTTGGTAGTCAAAACAATGAAAGTCAGTGAGGAACTTAAGTCTATAAATAGCGAAAAGGTAATCGTAATAACACGAAATTAATACTAACTTAAGCATAAAATAGTGTATGTACAGGGAAAATAATTTGTTTTGGTATGTCAAGAGGCATCAGGGTAAAATGTGATCTTTCCCCTTGCAGAGGAAGCTCTGAGAGCAAATTGTTGCGAATGATCTCCAGCACACATATGAGACAGATGCAGATGCAACCAACTCACAACCTAAGCACCCATTATGAACTTTGTTGAGGCAACCTCTCTCTGAGCTCCATCCCCCCTTTTCCTCTTACTGCTGCTCCTTTCATTCATTTCTCTTGCCTCCCAGTCATAGAGGACTTCAGCAGCAGAACCCAGTAATGCTTGAACACATTTTTCTCTCCCATAACATGCTCCTCCTGTCCTGCTCTTATTATGGAGCAGCATACAAATGTCTGAGACAAAGGAGCACAGTAGAAAGTAATTCATGTATTTGCTGGTTCAGTGTGGGAGGTCAGCTGTCTGCTATGATCTTCCTGAAATTACTTTGCATGTAGCATGTGGTAAGAATTTGTTGGTAGACAGTAGTTTTCATCAGCTACTTGCCGTTAATTTCCCGTAAATGTGTCCCTACCTGGGGTAACCACAAGGTCCTTAGAACTGACCCCTACACTGATATCTACTTGTATATAAACCAGTGAGGTTTTAGTATATTTTGCTAGCTGTCACAGCTAAGGCTCAAGCTGTGTTAGATTGTGATAAATGCAATGGATTTTTTCATGGATATTCATTTATCTTCATCAATACATTCACATAATGGATTCCCACAGAAACCATTCTTCCCTGTGAATTTACAAAGGCACTTCTCTATTCTCCATCTCTTTATGATGCCTGTAGCAATTAGATCTTCTTTCTCAAGGGGAAAAAAATACAAAAAAAAAAAACAGCTAAAAGTGTAGATGATTTTCTCACAATTTTGCAGGGAATTTCCTTCCTTCCTTATCACCAAAGTCATTTAACTCGAGTATACCAGAAATACAGTTGTCATTCCTTGAGTTCAGAGGTGAAAAGAACAATTAAACTGTAATTGTATGCTCACCTTGTTGCTGAGAGTGATTCTTCTTATCTGGGACAATGGCTATTAAGAAAACACTTCCTAGAGTTCAGTGGGAGTTTTGATTTGGTGCCAATAAGAGTGAAAAGAAAAAAATAATAAGACAGCAACTGATGCAACACCTTTGCAACTTACCCCTCATCTAGAATTTACACAAGTGTTCCTGTAATTTATCTTCATTACTCTAACCTACTTACAACATGCTTCATATATTTTGACTTTCAGTTCACATGACATTTTTTATGATCTATTTACCAAGCTTGCATTGAGGTTTAACAGCTCAATGTTGGCTCAAAAATCTAAGCTCTATATTGTGTACAAGGACAAGAGAAAGGATATAACTGAAAGTTCCTATATGTGTGCCTGTATTTAGGTACACTTACTACAGAAAGAGCTGCAACACAGGAGAAAAACAACCAAGCTAATATGATATTTGTGGTGGTTTTTTGTTTTCACACAAGGATATGAACCGAATTTTATTATTTCATTGAAGGGCACTTTAACAGCCAAAATGATATTTAACTTCTAGAATGAGACTTGAATATGATACATATTTTATTTTTAGTCTCTGCAGACCAAACATCAATCACTCTCTCCATGTTGGAAAGAAGATGAAAGAGCAAACAGTAGAGCAGGAGGATTCTGATGCTAAAACCTCTCAGATGTTTTTGAATATACAAGTCTGTAAATATTGATGATTCTTGGCAATAAAAAACATTCCTATCAATTTAGCTCCTGGGAGCAGGGAAATTAAGCCAGATTTCACAAGCCGTTCAGCATTAATTGAATAATGAGATCAATTAGCAATTACACTAAATTATTAAGTGAGCCTTTTACCTACCACCACAATATCTCATATATTCCTCCTTGTAGGCAACCCTTTCCAGGGTAATCAAGCCCAAAGTACTAGCAGAGACAGAAGTGACTATTCTTAACATGTAAGAAACCACAGAAATTGGATTTTGAGGGCAGGAAATTCATGAAACTCAAATGAGTTTCTTCCAGTAAAAGTTCATGATTTGCCTTACAAATCCTAGAGCTACTAGAATACGAGTGAAAGCTTTGCTGTGCTCTCTGCATGACTGGCTGATGTAACTCCAAGTAATAGCAGCTTTACTCATTCAAAGTTCATGTTGGCAAGACTGGCACATTTGTCTGGATATGTTTTATGGATACAGATTTAGGATTTGGATTTATGTGCTGCCCTGAGACACGTATGTCTTTCAAAGGAGGTTGGTTCCCCCCTCAGTTTCATGAGTGCACTTCACCGAGATCGGTGGGAGATGCAGGGCTGCCGGCACTGTGGGGCTCTCACTTTGGCTGGAGCCTTTCAGGGCTCTCCACAAGGAAAATGCTCCAGTCTGTCTTGCCTGACTGTCTTTTTTTTCCTCCTCTGAAGGATGATAAAGCAAATTATTTTTTTTCATGTAGAAGTACCATTTTGCTCCCTGTCTGGCATGGACCAAGCTTCCACTGCAGTCTTTCCTTTTCCTCAGGCAATGACTTCTGCTCTGTGGTTGCGGTTGCAGCTTTTATACATCACTTTTCCTGGCAAAGGAGAAAAAAGGAAATGAGAAGAGAATCTTTAGCTTGCTTGGACTCAGGAATCCAGTTGGTAGATCACTGAGGGAAGGAAAAAGAGCTGAAGTCTGTGTATAAAGAAGGGAAAATAGCTAAGGCAGATGGAACAGTACTAGCAAAACCTTTGTGGTGATTTTGGATCGCAACACCCTAATTCAAGCTGAAATGTGGAGGTTTTAAATAGTGAGGGAGATTTCAAAGACTCCAGGACAATGAACATGTTATAGAGGGGCAAGAGGCCCTGGAGGGAAGCTGGGGTTAAACCACAACAAGGAATTTTTAGGCATACACAGCAGCAGATGCTCTGCTAAGGTCTTATCTAGGAAGGAGTTTGGCCACTGCTGTAGCTTGTAACCAATATAAATTCTCCTGTGCAAATAGTGTTCTGTGCAGTTTGTTCTCTCGGTTGCACCAGGTTACTGTGAAATCAGAGCCAATTTCCAGCCTAGGAAAGGATCATATTTGTGCAAATTTCAAATTATATATGCTTTTGTCCAAAAATCTTGCTATATGGGCAATCGTGACAAAGTGCTGAGAGCAGAATTAGCCTCCAAGAACAGAATTAATCAAATGCCTTAGTAAATAAATTTGCTGGACTGCTACCATTGTAGATAATGTAGCAAGAGCTCTTTGAATTGACATAAAAACCACACTAATTCTTTAAATTAGTCAAATTTAATTGCATATTGTCTGTTATCATTAAAATAGCTGTGTTTTCTTAATAAGTGCTGGGGGAGAGAGCGAGAAAATTGCTTCAGAACTTTCAATAAAGCATAGCAGATGAAAATCAATGACATCTTGGAGATTATTTCAGTGCATGCAGATAAGACTGGAAACTTAATGTGCTCCATAACCATCAACCAAAGTAAGCCATTAGAAGTGCAAGCCATGTTACATGGCCCAGGAATCTGTAAGAAATCTATTGGCAGGTAAAAAAATATCCTCACTGACATTCTTGTTATTGATTTCCACGTTTCATTAAATGTATTAAAATTCTACTGCAAACTATTTCTTGGTGCTTCACTGTTGCTGTAATGGGCACTCTATAAGTTGTGATAGAAAACCATAATTTGGAGTTTGAAGTAACTCTTCTGCACTTGTTTAACACATTGGACCTGGCCCTGCTCCTCATTTGCACAGAATGAAAGCTGGTAGCAGTGGAATAGCACAAAGCTTGCAGTAGCAGCATACTCAATAGATACATTCAGCCCACAGACTTAGCAGCCTGAAGCTCTGCTTTTTAATTTTTATCTCCAACATGTGATGGACAGAAAGAATTCTTCATTTATATCTTCACTGAAGAGGAAAAATACTGGAATTATGACCTCCTTTGATTCAATTCACTAACAGTATTGATTTTCTAATGGAATCTGAAGTTACTCTGTTGATTGACATCAAGGGGGAACAAAAGTCGTCACAGTGCTGAAGAAGGAAGCAAAGAAAATTGTAACCTTATTCTGAAAGAGGTGTTGATATATGTCAGCAGAGATAAGAAATCTGGGGTATATTCAGATTTCTGAAGAAACTGCCATTATTTTATTCTTTATTTTTTTTTTACTTTATGTATCATCCTTCCTCACTTGGTGCTAGTTATCTTAAAGAGGCAGCAGAGGTCAAATTGTTTGGAAGGTGCTCTGCAGAATGAATTTTCCTACATCTTCTTAGCTGGAAATGTAAGCATTTACATTTTTTAGACAATATATAAGTTACTTTATGTGATAATGATCATAATAAGTAAATTTATGAATTTTTATACATCACTGGAAAGGTCTCATGGAAAGAGGGGATATTGTAAAAATATGCTCTTACAATCAAGTTTTCTATTATTTTAATTAATTGTTGATATTAAAAACTGGCTTGAATAGAAATCTTCCCTCATTTTTCACAGCAATTCACAAAAAAAATGAAGTTTTGTTATTATTCTTTGTGTTTCTATTTCCTGGAAAAAAATTCTTAGTTCAAAAATATCACATCTACAAATCCATTTTCATTAAAAATAAAAATAAAGAAATTAATACAAGAACTTGTCTACCAAATAAAGATAATTTAAAAATCAAAATAAATTTGTTTATCCTCCAAATTTTAAAGACTCTGCTAAAAAGCAATAAATTGAGAACCACCACTCAAATATTCATCAGAAAATAGTTTTATGAGAAACTAACTGGTCTAATGAGGTTTTTTCCAGTGAAAATTATTTCAATGGCAATGTTGTATTATCACTGGTCAGTGCAGCATCATTGAGGGAGCTGAAGACTTGGGACTGTGCATAGAAAGAGGAATTATACACACAAAGGACCTGCACACTGAGCAGGCAGACACAGTATCTGTTGGTTTTAGCTTCTCAAAAAAACTTTCAGGACTTACATTTTGGGCAATAGCAAACCACTTGAATCAAAGTACACATTTCAAATACACACTATGGCCTGTTCCCTCCCTGGTTTCTTCCCTGCTCACTGGAGCTTTCAGGACCCCTCCTCTCAGGAGAACTGGTCTGGAAAGGCTCTGAGGAGCTGTGTGTGCTGCATTATATTTGAGTAGTGCACATATCATTATAATCACAGGCATCCACCAGCAGCAAGTTCCAGTGCTTTGATTTAAAGAATGTGTAGTGAAAAGGGACACAGTGAAATTTCTGTATGACAAAAAGGAGACAAAGGGAAAGTGTTAAAAGCAGGAATTATCTTTTCTAACTTTCATGATTTGTAAGTTAGTCCAACCTGTTTGTGCAACATTCACATCTTAGTCTAAGCTATTTATTTAGGGTCCCTCTACAATCAGTGAAGAGATGGAGACATCTCCACAGGATATTCATCCTCACTCTTTTCCTCTCAAGTGACTCAAGATGGGATGATTTATGTGGATGTGCTCTGCATGGAGGTATGCTGCAGAACCATGGCTAGCTCCCTAAGGAGAACACAGCGGAAGTCTCATACTAAGAAAATCAAACTTTTTCCCAGGCTTATTGTTTACTTACAGAACTGTGAATTCTTCTGTGTAACCAAAAAGCCCTCATGCAGCAATGTCTGAGTGTGCTTCCTCCACCCACCTGTCTCTTTGCACACTAAAGGAACATAATTGGGTCATCAAAATCCCCAGTTCTGGCTACTGACCCATCTATTTTTTGCTATGTCCTGAAAACAGCATGGCAGTTTTTATTTTTTTTCTGATTACAACAAAGCAAGTGTCTATACACTTGATTGCCTCAGGGAATACTTCAAACTATGTTTTATTTAGTGGCAAAACCAGTCTAAGGCATTTTCACTTTCACCTAGTCTGGCTAACCATTCCTATTCTTGTGCAGATTCTTCTGCCTCCTTTAGATGATGATGCTGGTTTTTGTGTTGCATAAGAGAGAAAATCGAGTTTTTTCTCTATTTCAATGAACATGGATACAATCCAACACTCAGGTGTTTGCACTGGCATGACAGAGTGGCTTGGGAGAAGTTTTCAGAAATCAGGGAACTAAAGGAGGAAATGTTTCCATTGGCTTTGCTGCTGGCGAAAGACTAAGCTTATGATACCTATTGATGTGCACTTACAATCCATATGGCCTGTTAGCCTGCACAGTAGGTCTTCCTAGGTGGGAAGGGATCCTTTTTTTAAGGTTCCTTGAGATGGTGTGACTACTTGTAGGGTGTCATCTGTCGCCCTGAAAGCTCAGCTTCTGAGCTTGCTGACATGGTTTTCTAAGGACTTTCCCAGGACAGTAACTGTAAACATAGATATGAGTACATTCTTTCTGTTACACATCTTGTGATGGGCATCTCTCATAGCCAGTGCAGTGAGAAAGTGTTATCTGACCATCCAATCCCTGGCCATGGTAAGAAGCCTATAAATCCTGGGAGGAAAAATAAACTCTGCTCTTTCTTGCACCACACCTCAACCTGTGTTCGTGTGATCAATTGATCTTCAGCGGTAACAGTCATCTTATTGAAAGTCACAGTCATCTTAGTGAAAGTGATGAAGTCATTTTCTCCCACTAAAAATGAGATATTTTTTTCAAAAGATAGCTTTAGCACAGAGATTTGTGGTGGACAAGTTTATTTTATCCAGATATATCTCATTTTATGCCATATCAGATTTCATCCATCTTCATGCAAGCATCTGACATAAACACCATGATATGTGATGGTTAATTTGACGGAAATACAATCAGAGGTTGGCATTTGATCTGAATCCAGTCTGTCTTGCCAGAAGACCTGAGAGCACTAATAAACACAGAACTTCAGAACTGCTGTTTGACCTCAGAGTGCTTTCAGAGGAATGAAAAATGAACTCCCAATTGACTCTACACAGAGCAAAATTATCCAGCCTGTCCTGACCCCCTGCACCAGGCCAGCTGCAGCCAAACCCACTTTGCTAGAAACCCCTGTATTAGCTAGCAGTAGACTCATTAACTTTTCTGAATGATCAGCCGGGTAACAGCCGTAGCAGAAACAAAAATGAGCCTGACTTCTGTATAGAGAAAATCTCTGCAAGGTTACAAGTTGTTGTTTTTAACAGCTATAAACTTCTATTATTTAACCTTTAAGGTTTCTGGTAATGCTTCTCCTCCTGCAGCAAACCCTTAAACTAGCTCTCCCCAGGAAGCTGCAGGGACCATTTTGGAAGCTGAGGTATTTCTTAAAGGGGAGAAATATAGGTAAGGAGAGAATTTCCATCATAACACCCATCTGTGCTTCTTTAGTGCCTGGTATCAAAAATTCCCATTAGACTGGCAGTGCACAATATATTCTGGCTGCTCTCCCTTTTGTCCTTGACATGCCTCTTATATGCTGTGGGCCAGAGGGACTGATGAAGAGATAGCAACATCAGTTTTATGCCAGCTGCAGATTTCTCCATCCTAGGTCAATCCTCTGCTGCACATTAAAGGCTACTTCAAGGTCCCTTTATGTTCCTCAGGTGGGTAGACTCCAGCACAGGCTTGAATCTGACCCTCAGAGACCACTGCATTATTGGAGTTCTGTGATTTGTGTCGGCTTTAACAGTTGTTGTTTGGCTAAAATCCTACCTGCAGTTTGAAAGTTCAGTTTGAATTCTGCCTTCATCTCCCTGCTTGATCACGATGGCGTCTAAAGTCTAATTCAACAAATCTTACTTTCCCTCTTTCTCTGACACTTGTTTAACTCCAGTGATTTAACTCAGAAGCTTAGATCACAGTGTTCTAACTAAGGAGGGAAAGAAGATGATGGAAAAAATGCGGTAGATTGCATATGAGGAGATTATACAACAAATTAACTCTGAAATATTTTAAGCGTTGTTGCTGCAACTGGCAAAGTTGACTAACATTAGCAGGAAGCACTTTGAGCTCTGTTCTTCTAATTGTAAAATAGTCTGACATTTTATAAAATTCACTCCATAAATCTCTGTTTTGCAGTAATTAATGGTTCTCTCCCACTTCACTTATCTGATATGCTGTCTGCAGTACATACAAGGAAAATATAAAAGTCTTTTATATGTCAGCAAAAAAAAGTGTGTCCTCGCAGCACAGTGCAATCAAAAGAGTAAATAACATTTCTGTGTGATAAAGGAAATTCTAGTGTTTTCATATGTTTTCAATTATGTTATAATTTTTGGTTTTAACAATGACTGTAGTATATTGCATCAGGAATGCATCTGCTGCTTCCTAAAGCATCTGGACACACTTGATAGATTACAAACTTTCCAGCTAAAGAAGCTAATCCTGAAAAATCGTTTTTGCACAGCATTTTTTCTACTTTAAGATGCTAAATTACTTACTAGAGCAAGGCATTTCTGGAATAAGTTCTAAGAGATAGACTGGTAAAAACAGAGATGTAGAGATTATGAGGGCCTTGAATATACTTTAAAAAAAAAACCAAAAAACAACAAAACCAATGTTAGAACAGTCCTTGATCTTGATCTTAGTATTGATATTGAGGGCTTGCATGAGGGAAAAACTGAAAGAAGCTATCACTCCAATGCTTGCAGTAAATGTGAAAGGGCCCAAAAAACCCTAAAGGGGTTGAAAATATAGAAGAGGGTAAACAGATTCCACTAAAGACAAATATAGGATATGCTGTGTTTTCACTGCCAAAATTTCAAAATCCCTTCCTTCATTGTGCCTGCATACTTTCTAGGTACCATTTATTGCTGAGGTCACTTTACCCTGTAAGAATTTTGAAATTTAGGTCATTTGGATTGTGAAGTATTCAAAATTTTCCACAAATCATGCACTTTATCATCATCTGCATGTTTTTGTGGACACAGACAGCTCAAGCTACAACCAGGCTGATTGGATACCTGCCATTACAGGGGAAAAAACGTTTTGTTTTTAAATGGAAAAAAAAGTCTTATAAAATTGAGAGTAAGATTAAAGCTTCACTCAGAATGAGACCCTGAAACAAGATACCAGAAGACAAGAAAATTAAAAGCCTGTCTCAGACACAACCAAGCCAGCTCACTTAATTTTCTATGTCTTCCATAATTCTTAAGTGAGTTTCTGTAAGAACAGTTAAAATTATTAAAATTAATTTAATATAGAGGCACAAGAGGGATTGTTAGCCCCATCAATTGTATTGTTAGTATTTCATATATTGTTCTTGAAGAACTAATGGCCAGCCATTATCTCTTGTTCTGGTAAATTGTCCATATGGTGATTTTTTTTTATTTGGAACATTTCCTCTTACAACATCCTAGAAGATGCTGTCATACTGAACAACCTTGAATGTCTGAAATACAAATAAAGATTTGTACTTCATCAGTTCTACAGTCTGACAGAAGATGCTTTGTTTACTTAAACTTAAGGGCTGGAGAAAGAAATCCAAGTCCAAACAGCAAAAGAATGAAAGAACTTGTAAGCTATTCTGGCCATAAGTGATGAAGGGCTGTGAGAAAACACAGCATTATCAAAGGTAAATGCTTAGGCAATAAAATAATTACAAAAAGTGAAGCTTGATGAACTTTAGTTTCAGAAAATTTAGAAGGGTAAGCTGTCATATCAGGGGAGGGAACAAGGGAATACATTACAACTGTTCATTTGCCAATGCCACAGAACAACTGGATAAAGGAATGCAACACAAAGTCTGAAATTGCTTTTGGTCATTGTTATGGGTTTGTGGGGAGGTTTTTCCCCTTCTGTTTTGTTGGGTTTTGTGGTGTTCTGGGGGAGGATCTTGAGGGGACAAACTTCTAGGACTATATAACCGATCTTAACATTTTGTATTTGGTCAAGAAAATTTAGTCAATTTCTTACCCATAAGCTTTTTTGCTCTTTGACATAATATTAGAATAGAATAGAATAGAATAGAATAGAATAGAATCATATCTATATAGAATATACAGAATGATATATATAAAATACTACATGTATCATATATAATAGATAGTATAAAATGTAAAGTAAAAAAACTATGTATTATAATGTATTTTATTGTGTTAAATTGTATTATATTATATATTTTATATATTAAATATGTTGGCTTTCACAAAATTAAACTTCATGAGACAGCACAGTGTACAAGATGCCCTTTGCAGACCCTGGCAGCTGGGATAAATATCAGTGTCTTCAGGAGCATGTATCTCCCTCCTGGCTGCAAAAGGCACTGCAGAGGTTTGCATTGCCAGTTCTGAATCACAAAGAGAAGGTTTTGCTTGCTGGTCTAAACCACAGCCCTCCTGGGAAGCCCCAGTCCTTGAAGGACAACTCACTGGAAGAGACGAGGGGTCCATCTGTCCTGTCTGTGACAGTGGCCAGGAGAGACTGGCATTGTAAGAGCAGAAGTGGTCTCAGGTTCCAGTGACCTGTAGGGGACTTCTAAATCAGGTATGCTTTCTTGTTTCTTAAAAGCTGTTGAAGGAAGTTTCTTCCATACATTTGTCAAATCCCCTCTGTTACTGCATCTTGGGGCAGGGGGATACACAGCTTAAACAGAAGCAGTGTGAAAAAAATGCCTCCTGTTGATTATTTTGAACATACCATCTCTCAATTTCATTTGATTCTGACATTTTTTTTCAGATAACAAGAAACAATGAACAGCTGCTACAGCTGCTCCTTCTTCACTTACCCTTGTAATCTGTAGTGTTGTGGATTCCCATCACAGCTACCTGATTAGTTTCATTGCTCAAAAAGACATGTTCCGAACCTTTGACCTTCTTTCTCCACTCTGAACTTTTTGTATTACCACTAAGTCCTGCTTCAGGTGAAGATGATCAGTTCTAGACCACATTTCAAGACATATTCACAACGTGGATTAATGGCTTGAGAATTTTTTTCTGCTTTGTTTTCTACTTTTTCCCAGTAATTGCTACAATACACAGCAGGGGTTTTTATCCACTATTGAGAATTGTACCAATGTTTGAAAATACTAATTATTATAACCACAAGTTTTCTTTCCTGTGTGGAAATAGGTAGTTTAGGATCCATTGTCCTGGACTGTTTTTCCAATTGTGTGCTACTTCATATTTATTATATAGAATGCAATCTGTCATCCTATTGCCTGCTTAGTGCCATGACATTTTTCCCCGCTCTTCGCTCTTTTCATTTTTATTACCCTGAATAATCTCGCATCACCATTAGTCTCCTTGGTCTCCATCCTTTTCCATTTCTGTATATTCTAACAGACATTGCAAAGATCCCAGTAATCTACGGCCTTCCTCCGTTGTGCAGCCCAAGCATTCATTACTTCTCTCTGCTTCTTACCTGTTAAACTGTTGTTAATCTATAATATGACTTACTTCTCTCCCATAGGCAGCTAAATTTCTTTAGGAGCTCATGATGCCGACTGCCCCCATATTTATCACAAGTAAAGGAAGATGATACTTATCTACTTTATAAATTGTCTTCCCATCTACAGATGAGAAATGCTAGATATTAGTATTAGCAAGGAAGTCTGTATTGTTTTGCCTTAGATAGAAGTTATTATGAGAAATGGAACTGAAGGAGCAGGAATTTGAGAAATGCATGGTACCATGAGAGGAGAGCTGGCTGCTATACAAAAGTCAGAGTTGTACCCATCTTAGCCCGAGGCTCTTTGAGTTTTAGCAGAGTTACTGCTTGACTAATTTCTCCATGTGTAAAATGGGTTTCCAACAGTGATTGTGTCAGGGTTAAATAAATGTGGGTCTGGTAGCTTATCAAACAGGTGACAAAGAAAGATGAGTCTGCTAGGCTGTGAGTACAGGTCCTGACAGATTTGTGTATTAAGTCCCCAGAATCTTCAGTAGTTCAGTCATCTGACATTTCACTGAGGGATTTGATATCTGTTGCTTTTTTATTTTTCTAGGAAGTAACCCTCTAACAGCCTGGAGATAGAACAGCCAAAAATAAAAAAAATAAAAAAAATGAGAATAAAAAAGAAAAGAAAAAAACTAACAAACAAACAAACAAAAAACCTTAACATTTTTCATGTGAATTTATCTGCACTTTTCTTCAAAATAAATTTGAGCATTGCATCCCTATATCTTGTTCTGCTTTTAATAAATTTTTTGCACAGTTTTCCCCAAAGTAACATGTTTACTTAAGTAGTGTATAGCCATAATACAAATTAAAAGTGGGTTGAAATGTCATTATTAGAATTTTTGTCTAACCCCTTAATTAAGGTTTTGCCTTGACCAAAGTTAGGATCCATACCATCTGCCCTTCATGTAGCACTCCACTGATTCTAAGAGGATTCTTTTCAGAATCTTAAAGAGCAGAAATACTTTTTATGATTTGCTTCTGAAATTTTAGACAAATAACAGAATGTGAGATGGAATGACAATGTAAACAAAAGGCAATATGACTGCATAGCTTGAAGGACTGAAATGAAATGTAAGTAATAATTGAGTAATGTATGGGAGATTTGGGAAAATCAAATTTTGCAGTTATTTTAATTATTCTTTATTGTATTACCTATATTCAAGGAAATTGGTAAAACTGTGAATTCTATTTGGATAATGCTCTTGGTGAAGGAAAAAAAAATATGAATTATTAATGAGCGAAAGAGTTTTAATACCTTGTTTTTGAATCTAAACCATTCAAATCACTTTTGCAGCTTTTGAAGTCCATGTGGTTTGATTCCTTCTGGTGTTATGCGCAGCCAAGGGCAGGGACACCTCATTGCTGTCACACTGGCAATCTGCAACCCCTCTCAAAAACTCCTGTCTTCTTCTTCTCTGCCATTGTTTCAGCTAACAAGGGTTATAAATACAACTGGCCTGGATCATCTATCAGGTCAAAAATGAAACCTCTGAGTGCAAAGAAATAAAAAACTCCAAACAGTTGAAACAAACCCAAAAGACCTTCAGAAGCAGAGTGGTTGAGAACAAAATTGATGTTCAAAGCCATAAGGTAACAGGACCAACCTGTGTAGTTCCTGGCTGCTGTAATAAATCTCCCTCTGAAGCAACTGGACAGTGGAGCCAAGCACAGAGGCAGGTGCTCACATCCCAGTCCAGCCTGGATGTTGTTTATATTACCTTGCAGTTTAGAAGAGATTTGTCATTAATACATAATGTCAACTTCCATAAATTCAGAGAGGTACTGTCATCTTTTCTGCTCCTGATTGCAAGGCTTGTTGTTCACAGCCACCACTCAGGTCTCCATAGATCTTTTCTTGGTCTACATTGTGAAGGAATAGAGCTCATGATAGTGATTCAAACAAGTTCTGGTTTCTTATTCTACTTATTTATTATATTTTACTCGGTTTATTTATAAATACAAATGTTTATGTCCATATGAAATATGTCTAAAAGCTGAGTGTGTTTTGCATCTTCTAAACACTGCTTCAAAAATACATTTTTTCAGGTTGAAGTCTGACAAAGAGTATCTGGGGGAAAAATACCGTAAAGTGCTTACATTTTGTTGAATACCACCCAACTGTCCAGATTAGTTCATCTTGTCTGGAAGGAAATGTAATTAAGCACAGTGGATTTAATGTTAAATTCAATAAAACGCCTCAGTTAGTTAATGAAAAATCATTTTTATCAAGGACAGAAGTCTGTAGATGCAAAATACATTCATTCTTTCCCATAAACTTGATCTACAAGAATACTCTTCAATTATTGAAAAAGGCTGAAAACAGATAAGCTAGTTAATAAAAACTGGGAAACCCTGTGAAATCACATTATATGTTTTCCTAATACATAGATTAATCCATGTGATTTTTATTTTTTTTTTAACATTGGCAATTTCTTGATATGTAACTAAGTGTGCATGGAAAGCTATTTCTATGGATAAGTCACAGAAAAGGTCTGAGACAGAACCAAGTAATTCATTGGATCTTCATATTTCTTCAATGAGAAAAAAAGAAAATACAATAACAGCTTTGCAAGTGGTTACAATTCTGACACAGAAATTTGTGCATCCAGATTACCATAAAGCATGAATCATAGAGATCTCATTATGTGATTATGAAAATATGCATTAATTACACAATTACAAGTATCTATGGTGATGAAATATAATTAATTGTATGATTTGGTTTACTTTCTGAATGTAATGCCATTAGCTACCAGAGACCCATAGATGTGTTTCTTTTTTTTATTCACTGACATTTTAATATTATGGGGGAATTATAAATTAATGTAACAACAGATGATAAAAGCAGATGGAATAAACTTAACTGAAGCCAATATGATTTACACAGATTTAAACTGAACAGTTTGTGTATTTATCCAGTTATAAATGTTTTGCTCCATGATTAAGAATTCTGTTTGGAACAAAAGTTTAAAAAACAGTGACATATCTGGAAAAGACCCTCTAAGCACGTGTCTTAAAATGTTAAGCTCTACTGACCTAAAACTGAAAAGTGGAAGGTAATTTAGGGCTGCCAAAGACACAGCTATACTCTCCCACTTGGGAAAATAGGGATAGGCATTGGTGGCTGGAGACTTAGAGAGTACAATCTAGTTTATTTTCCTTAAATGTCCAATACAGTAGTCCCTTTCAGAGACACAAATATATCCTGCCTGCTGCAAACAACAATCTGGGGATGGATCAAGGGCTTTCTTGGGGAGTTTATCTCTTTCTGTTGATTACAGGAGGAGCCTTGGTGTCTAACTCAAAGGCAGTGCACTCTGTAGAGGTGTTTAACAAAGATGTATCTTTCCTGTGTATGTGATGCAGGAGTAGGCCTCATGCTTGCAGGAGCACTGGGTAGGTATAATAGACTAGACAAGTAAAAAGGAGTGGCTTGTTCTCTTCACTATAATATCTCTTACGTGTTTAGGGTGTAAGTCCCAAGCTGTGTCACTGCAGCTTTGAAATACCTTGCTTGTTCAACCTGCCCTGAGTGCTGGGGCTAATTGCTACCTGTGCAGGGCAACTGAGGCTTTCCACATCTACTTCCCAATCTCTTGGGCCCAGTATGTGTCTTGTGTGAAACCCTGCACTATCATCTCCATAAAAATCACAGAGTGGTTGAACTTGGAAGGGACCTCTGGGCATCACTTCGTCTGATTCCCTCAGCTCAAGCAGGGCCATTAAAGCCATTTTCCCAGGACTGTATCTAGATGGGTCTTGAATATCTCCAAGGCTGGAGAGTCCACAACCTCCTTGTTGTAATGTGCCAGTGCTCAGCCAGCCCGCAGTGAAGAAGTGCTCTCTTCAGAGTGAACACTTCTGTGTTTCTACTTGTGTCTGGTCCTGGCACTGGGAGCTGAGCCTCTCTCCATCCTTTTCACTCCCTTCAGGTGTTGCCCTGAGCCTTCTCTTCTCCAGGCTAAAGAGTTCCAGGTCTCAGCCTTTCCTCACAGGAGAGATGCTCCAGTCCCTTCATCATCTCTTTGTCACTGTTGGACTCTTTCCTGCACATCCATGTCTGTCTTGTGCTGACAGAGCAGGCCACAACAGGTGTGGCCTCCCTAGCGTTGAGTGGAAAACTCCCTTGAGCAGCAGGCAATGCTTTCCCTAATGCAGCCTGGGACACCACTCACCTTCTGCTGCAAGGGCACATTGCTGCCTTGGCCTCAACTTGGCTCCCACCAAGCCCTCCTGGTGCTTTCAGACCAACTTGCTTTCCAGCTTTGTGACCCCCATACATGTGGTTGCCTGGGTATTTTCCCTCCCCAACTGCAGGACTTTGCTTGTAGAGGTCCCTGTGGATAGAAGCACAACCTTCTGGTGAATTAGCCACTCCTCCCACACTGTCTCTATACCATATTTTACTTTTCATCAGTACACAGATTTTCTGTCTGGCACTGAAAACTCTTCTGACTGATGAGGAGAGCAAAGTATGATACTTCCTTAACCATATCATTGCTTTTGAGCTCAGGCTTGCTCTATTCAAACCAAGAAATTCTAATGAATTCTGCTAATCGCTCCTGGCCTTTGCATTTGTAATGAAAGAGGTACAGAAAAATGCAGAGGAAACTTCCTCCTCCCCACTTTTAACAATCGTATTGTAAGGTTAAAGTGTAACTTTTCCTTCTAACCATAACTGAAAGTTTCACAGCAGAGAATCGGCAGCTTTTAAGACACCAACTATTTATAAAATGCATGGAAGTTCACTTGTAGGTCTAGCAAACTTTGAATGAAAGCAGATGGAGAAAAGGTTGTCATAACCTAATCTGTCTGTTCTCTATTTTTTCACTTCAAATTTAATATCTGTCTTTCCATAGATTATAAAAATAATTTCCTTTCTAAGTACTCAGATGGAGCACTTCAAATACTGATAACAGCACTAAACTTGAGGTGTACTTTTGTATCAAAAATGTGAACATCTCAGTCCAAAAATTAATTTGATTTCCTTGTTCAGAATACAGATAATTGAAGATATTTAAGAAAATATAGTTATTAAAAAAGCAAATGACTCCTTATGATTTATTATTTTTAAAAGGGAAGTCTTCTAAAACAATGCACCTGTTAGAACTCAGCTTATGAAGAAGTGCTTGAAGTCATCCCTACTTCTTGTCTGAAAATAATGTATTTCATAAAAACAGCTTATAATTGTATCCTTTTAACATTTGCCGTTGGCCATAAATTTTTTATACCGAAATCATTATTAAAAAAACCAGTAAGATTCATCATAGACCAGTGTCAAAGCAATTCTAATTGCTTTTGAATATGTCAATTAACAGTGTTTATCTTTCTTGGTGATGAACTTGTGGAGCTTTCTCTGAGGCCACTACTAATTAGAAGCTGGCATCATTGAAAATTCATGGAAGGTCTCCTCCATACTGCTGACAACACAAAAATTATTGTACATTACTGTACATTAACACAATCCATTCTCATTAACACTACCAGTAACAGATCTCTGTGTCATTTCTCAACAAAAAGATTATCCTCTTCTTTTGTGGCAGTAGATGTGACTTCACACCAGCTTTTTCATTGCTCTGGAGAGATTGACAAATGCATGTTTTCCACTGAAACACACACTGAGTCTCTTGGGAAGTCTCCTCTTTGTGTCAAAATAATGGATGCATTTTCATGGAGAAGTTGTAACTTATTAAATGTACTTGCTATGGAGATCAAAGGCTTTCACTTACTGAAAGATGGCTGTAAAACAGCTTTCAGAGGCTCTGGAATAATACTAGGGATTGCCCAACTCCACATCTCAGTGCTAAATACTTTCCTAAGCATCACATAGCAGACCAGGTTTTCTTCTGTGCTATCTTAGGGACTGGGATCCAAGAAAACAACAGGGGAGCTGTTTTTCACATAGCTGTAACCTGTAGCTAAATCTTTTATAGCCATTGATTTGTACTGCCAAACATGAGAGTAGAGCAACTCCAATTAACAAAAACCAGAGGAGAGGTAACCTAAAGATACTCCAAGTCATTATTGCACAATAGACATCACAAACAGCTTCCCTGAGTACCTTACTAATATATTTCTAGAGCACAGCAACAATTAAATTGTAACAGGAGAATAACATTAGTGTTTGATAAACCTTAACAATGTGTTGGTGCTGTATCACATGAAATTTTTTCTGCCTCAAATGAATTTCAGGATAAAAGGAGGATAAGAAGCCTGGTTTTCTGCCAAAGCCAAAGCCAGTCATCAAAGTCCTGCTGGGTGCCAGCCAGTCTTTAGCTGCAGCTGGGGCCAACAATCATGGTAAAGACCTGGCTATATATCTCTGTAACAGCTGTGCAGGTGCTTGTGGCTCACCTGCTCAAAGTCCCCATGGAGCTGTCAGACACAGGGAACCAGGGCCTTTAGGGCTCATCTGCCCCGTGCCATCTGAGCACTGCGGGCTCCAGCAGGCTGGGGCATCACATGAGGCCGAGAGGCACCAGGGAGAGACACCCACAGAGCTGGGTTGGACCTGCACTCCTGAGCCTCACCTGCCAGAATCCTGCAGCCAGCATGGGGATTGCAGCTGGGACTGAGCAGGGGTCTGCCTCACCTGAAAAGGCATTTTCAGCAACACCTCGCTCTTTTTACTCTTGCTAAACAAGCTGGAGGAGTCAAGTGAGAAATGGGGGGGGTAAAAGGAGCAGCCAGAGGAACTGCCAGCATTTGGGGCACAATCTAGCATATAGACTTAAGACTTCTTTCTAGAAAGCATAGAGGAGATTAGAGGCTCACATCTATCATAAGAAAACCTCTAGATCTCTTATGCCAATGAACTTAAAAACACCATGTAAGAGTAGAAAAGCAGCCCAGAACAAGTTAAAACTTTCTTTTCTACCTGATTTTATCAGAGAAGGCATGAACGCTGCAGCTCTCCTGTCTGCTGTACTCTCACCCAGAAAAATTGGTTAGCTTCACACATCTCTGTCATAAACCCCTACTTTGCCAAGTGGAAGACCGAAATATCTTGTTCTGACATTGAATTTGAAAGCCAGATAAGCCAGTTTTCTTTATTCACATCATAAAGTGTTATCTTCATTAATAAAAACAGAGAAAATAAACTCTGAGGAAGAAACAAGCATTCATCATGCAATCGTGTAATGTGATCATGTAATGTGATGTATGTATATAAATACAAAAATATGCATCTGTATGTGTGTATATAAATACATAAATAAGTATATATTTATATACAAGCTAAGCAGAAGTTGACATTTCCCATGCAAACTCATCTGTCAGTTCAAGAAGCAAATGAAAGTTCAGATCTCCTCTTCATTTGAAGTGCTGTGAGCCAGGTTTGGTTCACATTTTCAAAATTTATAACACTGTGATGTTTGCCAAAAATTCTTAATTAGATCAGAGGAGCAGCAAAACTGTCAGATGCAATAGCAGAGTACAGCGAAGGAATAAAATATTCTGGGGTTAATTGGATAAGTTCATTCAGCCAGTTTTGCCAGGCTACTTTTCTACAATGATCTACAGACAGATAACAAGGACAGGGTTTTTCTCAGTAATAATAAAACTGATTCCTCAAATATATTTCATTTACAAGAACTCTGAAATTGTTTATAACTAACATAAACCCACAATCATATCCCCCTTCCCACAGTACACATAAATTGTGAACTTCACATGAACTCAATTGCTTAGAGAGTACTTTGGGTATCTCAGTTGTATGAGAATTTCATGAGAAGTGCTGCTGGCTGAGTGCTGCAGTGAGACTGAGACCCAGTGACATCTCAAGTTGCATAAACTATTTGAGCTTTCATGTATTCAGAATAAGGCTGCAACACTTAGAACAACAGAGTAAGAGAAGATGGTATTAAACTCAAAAATGGCTGTATTTTTCAACTGATTCCTCCATTTATTTAGAGACCTCACACAAAATATGACATTTGGGATGTTTTACTTGACACAGTGTATTAACACATCATTTCTAAGAAAGTAAAACCCAATATTTTTAATAGAGACTATATTCTTATGGTGAGAATTTTTGGTAATAATAGTAGTGTTTTTCAGTTGGTTAGCCACCTTGTAATGGGTTCATATCTAGAGGGAGAGCAGGACATTTGATCCCCAGGGTATTTGACCACAGGGAAGAAATAAACCCCACAGTTTTATGATGCAGAAGGCAAAGGCCAGCCTGTGCATCATTTTAGAGGCCCTTCCAAACCAGAGCTGAGTGCCAAAAAGGCAGCACAGCTATTCTGTAAATGAGTTACCTTTTGTTAAGCTCCAGCACAGCCGGTCAGGATGGTTCTGCTAATGTGATGCTTCACCAAATCATCTCCCAAACACAGGAGAATGTTATTTCTTTACAGAAGAATGAGCACGGAGATATTCCCTTTTGAAAGGAAAGAATAGAGGAGTCTTGCCATTTTATCTGCTGATACAATGGCTCATACTCACAACCACTACTGGGAAGTTAACAAGTAATTTAAAGTATATCCAATGTAATTCACCTACTAATGTGAGTATTTTATTTAAAAAATTAGAGCAAAAAAGTGTTTTGAATATTATTTCTGTGTGATTTCACCAGTTATTTGGGAAGGTTTTAGTCTGAAATAAAGAGCAGAGATCTTCCAGAAGTTCAAATGGATTTTCATCATTCAAAATACTTTCCTGTCAATTAGGGAAGAGCACAAAAGGGACCTGTGTCACATCAGGTTCTGCTAATTTCTGCACAGTGAAAAGAAAATTTGGAGAAGTAGGGCTATGAGCAGCTGCCTCAGGGGGAGTAGATGTGCAGCTGGAGAGGAGAAGAAGTCCTCCTTACTATGCCTCTGTGTTCAAAAGGAGCTCTGGACTTACCTGAACACTGTCAGCAGCACTGCATCTGCACACTGCTCCAAGGTATCCTTTATTTCTTTGTGGTGTCCCACACACCCCCAAGTCCTCCTCTCCTCTGCAGAGACAACACAAGACCTTGTGTAGCCATGGCTTTTCTACCTTCAGATGCTTTCAGCAGAGAACTGCTTCTGGAAAGCATTTAATTAAGCTAAGTCAGCATTATCAGTGACAATGGAATATTAAATAACAAAGGCATAAAAGTAATTCTTATAGTATATACTAATACTCATGAGAACAGGAGAAAAACTGCAAAGGGGTGGTCCCACAGAGAAAATACAAAATAGTCCTATTCCTTTATTTGACAGGATACACAATGCCCATTACACTCTTTGGCCAGCCTTGACAGTCTGACCTGCTATTGCAGACAGTCTCAATCAAGGGATTTTTGGATAATTTATTGCAAATTAGCATAACCTTTTCCTTACTGACTCAGGTATTGAGAAACAAGAAAAAGGCATAAACAATAAACAAAAAACAAAGGCAATCACCTTTTGTTCTCCTTCCACAGGTTCAACTTCAGTCCAACACCACTCTTCCCCTTTTCATGTATCTGCTGGTCTTATTTTCACCACATTTACCTCAGTCTTTCCCAGTCTCACTGATGGGGCAATGGCCACAGAGGTGGCTGACAGTGAACAATAATTTCTTAAACCAGACCCTGTTTCTCACCTTTTTCCTCCCCTGCTCCTCACTTGTTACTCGGAGCTCTGGGCTCCAGTGTGTGTCACCTACTGATCACAGCCCCTCAAAGATGTCCTGTCCCAGCATGTGCTGTCCACAGACTCAGTCTCCTCCTCCTTCCATGAACTACAGCCATAACCTCAACAATGTCCCTTTCCTTTTGTCTGTTCTGTTTTGTCTCTCCAAAAGTGTGTCCTCACAATCCTCCTCACATGTCCCTCTTTTATGTATCCTCCTGTGTCTCCTCTCACACCTCTTTC
Source organism: Parus major (assembly GCF_001522545.3). Classification (NCBI taxonomy): domain Eukaryota; kingdom Metazoa; phylum Chordata; class Aves; order Passeriformes; family Paridae; genus Parus; species Parus major. Next base: position 21,365,155 of record NC_031769.1, on the reverse strand, counting down.
TTGTGCCCTCAGAATTTTCCTTTTATATCTTCTGCTGTGCCTCTGCACAGGTGCCCTCTGGTATCTCCTGCCCAAGTGACAAGCACCTTTTCCTAAGCATATCCACACAGAGCTGCCACAGGCTTCCTGCCCGCCCTCAGTTTTGGGTTTCCTCACCATTTTGAGGACATGTGGAAACATCTGCAGCAGGCCCGGAGCAGTCCACAGCTCCCTCCCACACAGGGCACCACCAAGTACCGGGATCAGAGCAAAACCCAGGACAAAACCCAGGAGGGGCACAGCATTCCAGAAAAGGTGTTGGAAACATCTTGTGCATCAGCTGTCCTTTAAAGGAGAATTGCAAATGTAGTACTAAAACCACTTATTTCTCACTCTCTCTCCCCTAGAAAGCAACAAGGGCTACATGACACACAAGTTTTCACATCATTGTGCCTCTGGCCATAAACCACAATCACTGCAGAATCACTGGTTCTCCTTACAAAGATATCTGTGCTTGATTGTAGTAAAGTCTCAGAGCCTGGAAAGCCCAACAAAGGATGTTCAGGCTGCTCAGAGGAGCTGCTGTGGCCTGCACGTATCAGGCTGGGACTAAGCTCATGCTGTGCAAATTGCTGAAGCCTGATTGTACCTAAATCATGGAAACTGGAGAAGGAAAAAAGACTGTTTGCTTAGGGCACCTCCACTCAAAGCCTCTGATCCTCTGCAAGAGACAGGAGCATTCCCTACTGCGTTTTGTGCACATGGTGAGGTTTTTGAAGCAAGGCTTCAGAGGTGACCTTTGTGAGAAGTCACCAAAAGCTGCTTCTGTCTCAAACAGAGCCAGTTCCAGCCATCTCCAAAATAAACTCACTGCTGCCCAAAGAGAAGCCCATCAGTGGCACTGGTGGCACCTTGTCAATAGCATAATTAACTGAGGCTAAAGTACACCCCACAGCATCTGTGGAAGACAGGAACAAGAAAAAAATAAAGAAAGAGAAACATCTCTGCAGACACCCAGGTCACTAAAAGAAGGGTGGGGAGGAGGTGCTGCCGGCCCTGGAGCAGATATTTCTCTGCAGCCTGTGGTGCAGAACATGGTGAGGCAGGATGTCCTCCCACAGCCCACAGAGGTCCATGAGAATTGTGGACTGAAGTGCCCTGAAGGAAACTGCAGCCTGTGGAGACCCCCACACCTGGAGCAGGCCCTTGGCAGGAGCTGTGGCCTCTGGAGAGGAGCCCACATAGGATCAGTATTTCTGGCAATACACGTAGCCCATGAGGGACCTGGAGAGCAGCTTTTGAAGAACTGCAGTCTCCACAGTGCCACATTGCAGAAGTTCGTGAAGGATCACATACCATGGGTGGGACCTCATGCTGGAATGGGAAAGAGAATGAGAAGGAAGGAGTGACAGATATGGGATACGAACTGAACACTCCCCCCTTTCCCACCCTCCTGCAGGGCTCAGCAGGGAGGAAGGAGACTGAGATTGATTCAGGTGAGAGTGAAATTTGGCCTGGGAAGAAAGAGAGTGGGGAGAGGGTGTTTTCAGTTTTGTTCCTCTTTCTCACTAGCTCTATTTTTAACTGGCAATAAATTAAACTAATCTTCCCCAAGGTGAGTCTGTTTTACCCATGATGACAGTTGGTGAACAATCTCCCTGTCCTTACCTCAACCACCAAAATTTCTCATCTTATATTTTCCCCCCTGTCTTGCTGAGGAGGGAGAACAGCTTGGGGGACAACCTATCACACCCACACAGCTGTTGCTATAGAGCACAAGAAGACAAGAAAACTCAAAATTACTCAGCTGTTTTGCAAGCTGTTATGAGGCTCCAGTCAGCTGCCATGTCATCCACAACCTTGTGCCTGCAGTATGAACATATCTTCAGGACTGGAACATGTGGAATGATGTGGAATACATGGAGTGAGGTAGAATTCAACAGCACACAGAAGAAGGTCATGCACCATGATCCAAAACCAAGAATTTCTGAAATAAAGGGGAAGCTTATTCTACAGCAATAACAGAAGAGGTGAAAGACCTGCACCTGGCAGACTAAGGGTTACAGTGAGTCCTCCCTACAGAGGGGCCATGAAATAAAAACAGTGATCCCAAGAAGCATTAAGTGAGGCCTTTCTACCAGGTGAGAGACTTATTACTGCCATTGCACAAGAAGCAGATCGGTCTCATCAGGAATGGGGAACACAGCCTTCATTGTCTGTACTCAAGGGAAATTGAATTTGTTGCAATACACACAAAGGAGGGCTGCTATGGTGACCAGGAGAATTGGCAGAACAGTTTGCAATAAAAGCCTGAAAGGCCTCAACAAAAGTGGCATTTAAAACCAGAGCATGGATATTTTTTCTGTACGTGTATGTGAGAGATAAATGGGAGGGGATTTGGAAGGGATGGATGGATGGATGGATGGATGGATGGATGGATGGATGGATGGATGGATGGATGGATGGATGGATGGATGAAGGAGAATAGCAGGAAGGAGAGTAGATAGACATAGGAAAAAGACATTTAAAATATGGGGTAGTGCTGGCAAGAAAACAAAAAAGGAAGGAGCAGAAATTTTAAAATCTCTTCTGTTTCAGAAATGATGAAGCAGCTTTTCAGTAGGATGAAAAAGTGCAAGAAGTATATGTTAGTTTAAGATGGTTCTTGATAAATTTATGAATGGAATTATATGTTCCATACAGGAGTACAGCATTGCCTTGTTTGATGACTCCCCACAGTGTCTCTAATCATCTGTACTGACCTGTTTTTATTAAATAGAACCTTTATATATTTACAGACTAAATTATTTTTAATGTGTTACTGAGTTCCATAGTATTGCAAACTCCATCAGAAATCTTCAGTTTCAATTTAATTGGAAAAGCCCACCAACATGGTAGGGATTAGAAGGGTATACAAATGCATATTAGAAAAGATGGATAATCAGATATGAGAAACAAATTTAAAGAAATGGGAATGCAAAACTAAGGAGAAGTAAGTTGAAGAGAAGCAAAGAATGTACAAATACTTAACAGAACCCTGTAAAGAGAGTAAGGATCAATTACTGTCATTAGTCAAAGAGGTTGATAAATAAATGCTAATAACCAGATTAAAATGCAGCAGGGAAAATTTATAACTAGAGGAACAGTGACATAATGAAACAACCTGCCAGTGAAGGTTACAACATTTCCATCACCAAAGATATTCAAATCTATTTTAAGAATAATGAAATCCATTCACCAATGATTCAGACTGATGGACTGAGGTGACCCAAGAGGCATCTCTTCTACTGCAAATGATTCTATTCTTCTGCAAACACACTGGTGCTTAGTAAGAGCTGTACTTCATTGAAATGTTTCATCTTATTTCTACAGAGAAGTCATGTGATAATAAATATCAAATGGAAAGCTAACTTGTTTTTTTCCCAATTAGTGGAAAATTAATGGCATTTCAGTTAACTATATTCTGGAATGTTTCTATTAAATGTTTCAACTAAATCTATTCATGTTGTAGTTCCTCCAAGAAACAATTATTTTCAAAAGAAAATCCAATCTTCTCTCATGTCTAGCTTTAGAACAACTTACTGTACATATCTATCTAATATATTATACATGTGTTTAAGAAATAGTAAAAAATACCTCTGATTTCATGTAAGTTTGCTTTTATATGTTCTTTTTTTTTTTTTTGCATGGTAAGTGTGTTGAAATGGACCTTGCACGTGGTTTTTATTTATTGGAAATGACACAGCACACGCTACTTCTGAATACTTAGGCAGTATGTATTTCATCCTTAGCACTCCAAAGCATAATTAAAATTATTGTCTCTTGTGCTCTTCCTCATTATTCCCCTGTTACAGTCATGGCTCATCAATACTTGAGCACTGTGTCTATGTGAACTGTGCACACAGAATTTCTGTAATTATTAGGGGAGATACTAGAACAGAATGTGTCCACTGAAATTTTCATCAAATGTCAGACTTAATGAGAAACATTAAAGAAATCATTGAAAGAATTAGGTTTTTCTGCCCATTTAACCAAAAATACACTGGTATCCATTAAAAGAAAATCAGAAAATATAAATAAATCATGTACTTTTTATACTTTTTAATCATGTACTGTTTATTTTCTATGGACTGAAAATTTTGTAAAACTGCCATCAAACTATCACAGATAAACCTTTTCGAAATGATGCCATGACGTCCTAAAAAAAGACATCAGGTCATTGAGTCCCAGCCCTGTGTTGGGAAACTAGAAGAAAAGTCATCCACTTCTAGAGATAAAGAGGCTGGTTAAAAAGAACCTTTTACTGAATGAAAAAAACTTGGGAAAAAGTGGGATGCTAAAAACTGGTCCAGCTGAAAATCCATATTGTGGCTGTGTTATCAGTTATTTTGTGTAATTTTGTGTGCATGTCTCTCTGTTATTCATGAGATTTTTCAAGCACAGATAGAGCAGCACAGAGGATGCAGTAAAGTTTTCTACTAAAATTATGATTTCTCTCCTTGCAACACAGCAAGTCCAACTGCCCTGCTCTCTGTAAGTCAAGGTAACAGCATGAATACAAGTCAGCATTTCCTTCCTTGTTTTCCTAGCTGACCTTAATGTAAATCCTGCACTCAGAGTTCAACCAAGATTATCATAACCCTAGACTCAACATTTTAAAATACTGTTTATATGTATTTTTGTCTGTAGGGTGATACCCCTCCATAGTGCACAGCTGCTAGAGGTAGTTGTTATACTTTTGATTATTTTCCTCATTGCCTAGTCAGGAAAAAAGGAATCTTCATGCTGTTCAGGACTAGTGAAAAAGAGACTTTGCATGACTCAAGGAAGACGGCAAAAAATGCCACAAGGCCGTGTCATGAAATGCTTTCCTTGGAGGCACATGTTCTCACACATCAATCCTGTATGTGGTTCCTTGTGCCTGAAAAGTCATCCACTCTCAGCTGGTTGATGTAATGTACCAAGGAAACTGTTTATGGTGTTAACAAGCTTTATACAGCAGGTGAATGAGGCACCTGCAGAAACAACAGTAGCACAAAAAAAAAAACAGTACAAAACTCTTAACCTTTTCGGTTTCTTGGAAACACAAAAATACAGAAAGTGAAAGGATGACATATAAAAGACTTGAAAAAGGATTCTTCAGAGCTGTCTGGAGTATTATCTAAAAAATATCAAACCGTTGCAGAATTAAAAATTTTAAAACGTGTTTAATACAGTGGTACATATTAGTTCTCAAGTATTTGATTTCTGCAAATGGCCTTAGCTTGATTTTGCCACTTTGCCTAAAAAGTGCCATCAGGAAATTATAAGCAGTATTAAAAAATTGTAGTTTAAGAAAAGATTGGATATGTTTCTTTTAGTAAAGGCTACTGTGTGCTGAATGTGTAACTTGCATGTTAGTGCTTTATCAATCCCATATTATAAAAAGAAGATGAGGATCTACCATTCTGCTTTCAAAACCTGGATGTCTTGATGACTTTCAAAATTCACAGAGAACATTATACCTATTTCTGTGTCAAGTGTGCAGCAGAAGTAATTTGTTTTTCTGTGTAAACAGATTTGCAGACTGCAAGAAATTAGGAGTTTGAAAATAGTTATCTTTCATTTTTCATGCAAAAAGTTTTATAAATTATTTTTAAAGTTGCATTAGTGCTTAGCAAAACTGCTTTTAAATACCATTTGAAGTAATGCATATAAGCTAATAATAGTTGAATTGCATCCTGGAGGGCTGCTGCAAGGCCACCTAAGGAAAAATGCACCATGTACTTACTCCCTCTGTGTGTCTCAGTATAAACTGTATTTGTTATTTGTCTGTTCCTTTCTTCTATCCAAGAAGTGCTGTCACAGTACTCAAGGAGACTTTTTCAAGCATGTCTGTAATTTGACCTATCTCTTTCTTCTCAGTGAAAGGAGTAAGGTTTGCTCATCAGCTTGTCCACTATGAGCATCTGCATCCTAACTCATCCATCCTCTTCTTTATCTGCTCTGCTTACTCTGCTTAATCTGTTTTTTCCGAAGCAGCAGAGAAAGGCCAAATTTTGGGAAGGCCAAATAAGTGGGGAGGGAGTAACCCTGCATCAGTTCCCATTTAACCCTGCCATGGGAAGGTGTGCATGCAGGTGCATATGGATGCACAGAGCTCTGAAACATGGGATGGAAAATGACAGAGGAAAAAGGACCCTGTGGCTTAGGACATAGATATCTGATTTTGGCAATTTCCTGTAATTCTGTGGGAAGTCCTTCTTCAGTACTACATGTCAGAGGGGATGATTTTGGATCTGAAAGTCAGAGATGTGGAGAGAACAGATTCTGCAGCCTGGATGTCTCAGCACTGCACAAGTGAAGCTGCAGGATCCAGAAGAGGCCCTGAGATGTCAACAAGATTGATCAGGTTATCAGTGAGGAATGAAAACAGCCACATGGGATAGTGTGTGTCTCACAAACAGCTCAGGTGAGATGATGGTGTAAGAGAGCAATGAGAAACCCTAGGGAACAGCAAAGAGGTCACAAAGGTGGCATTACTGTTGGGTAATCTGTCTCAAGGCTGACATGCTTTTCAGTTTGAAGTGAAGAGGGATGTCATGATTCTTCTCATTTCTTCTAAATTTCCTCCATTACCAACCAAAAAACTCAGTGATATTGTTTAAATCAATGTCCCAGTTTTTTATCTCTTAAAAATTATCAGCCTGGAAATGATGTGTAGAAATAAGCCAAATCAACTTCCAACACCTTAGGTACTTATACTGGTACAGCCATTTGCATATTTCAAAACTGCAAGTATTAGAAAAAAAAATTCTCATCCATTAGAAGTCTCTATGTTGAGTGAGACATAAAGAAAACTTTTATTTTTCTGCATTTGCAGACAGCATAAGGGAAGGATATTTCTAACAAGATCTTCTTTTAAAATAAAAAAAAAAAAGTATTTTTAAAACTGTATTGAGTACTTCATTTGAGATCTACATACTTGCTTACTTTTCAAGGAATTAAGTATGTGGCATCCCCCCTTAGTCCAATCTGGGCCACAGGTGTTTCAAATCTTTTCAAGTAAAGAACAACAAAAACCTTGCTGATCTGTGGAAAAACAGCTATATAACTGGTGTTCATTTGGGTAAGACAAAAATACATAACAATGGTAGTATCCACATTAGTTACACTGAACTGGAAGTGGTCTGAGGCAAAACAGACACTTCACTTTGCTCATGAGCTCAGCTACTAACAGAGTGAGGTTTTTCTTTCTTTAATCAAAAACCTCTCCAGGAAACAAACTGACAGGCTGCTGTTCCTTGGAATTAGTGTAAAAAATAATAAGCTCTTTGGGGCAGAGTCTTCCAATAAGGATTTTATTCTTGATTTCCTATTAAAAGGACAGTGATTAACCTCCTTAGATACACAACATAGTTTAAACCTCTAGCAATAATGACAAACTATTACAAACAACATGTCTTCAGACCCTTCAATTTGATTTTAAAAAAATCCCCTTGACAAAAAAAAGTATATTGAGAAAATTAAAATAATATGACTTTCATTTAAAATACTTAAAATTCAAGTTGAAAACAAGAATATTCTACCCTCTTGAGGACATTTATAATTACTGTTTTCTTTATGAATGCAAATTTGTTTTATTCCTGGGCTAGTGGTATGCTGTGACTAGTAAATAATAACACATAAAGTTATGCCCCAGCAACTCATGACCTAACATCACAGGGCAATGCTTTCCCTGATGGGTGTATCCTGACGTGCCAAGGGCAGCATCTTTATGCCCTCCTTCCCAGGGGGGTCAGCCTGGCAGGAGGGAAAAGAAGAGCACAGCATTAGCAGTACTGACCTCTTCTGGTCCCCAGGGTGGCTCAGCCTCCTTAGGCACCCTTCTGCTGCACCACTCCACAAGATACACCATCAGCACCAGGCCACACACAGGGAAGGACTAAAAGCTGCTGGAATTGCACCAGAAATGAGGAGTCAATCAGCACTGGGCAGCATCAGCATCAGCAAGCACCGAGGGATGACAACACATCTATCAGCAAATTGCGGGAGGGAAAGAAGGACTTTATTTATTTCATTGAAGGACTGAAGAAAGCAATGAGGTGGCTTTGCAGATGAATTCTTCTGGCAAAATAGGGAGGGAGAAAGTGTATCTCTAAGGAGAGGGATAGCAGGGGCTGCTATGAAAGGCCTTGGAATAACAGAAAATGAACATGTGCTTGTTGTAGAAGAGAGAAGCATGTAGAAAGATACAAACAGGGGTTCACAGACCAAGGAAGAGGCAAAGAAAATTATCTTTTCAACAGCATTTTGAAGAAAACAGGGCAGGATCAGGAGTCTTTGTCTCCTGTTTTTTCCCCATTTGTGAACTTGGGAAAGCCTACTGCAAAAAGGAAAAATCATAAGCGAAAGAAAACATAAAGAGAAAATCAAAACAAAAGGAGAGGAATAGATCACTGGAGAAAATGCAGTAGTTAGAGACATGAATGAAAAACTGCATCTGTAAGAAAGAGAGTGAGTGAGAGTGGAAGGAAAGGAAGGAATAAGCAGACACGAGCTGATGGCAAGAACAACATAACATACCACCTTGTAAATTGTATCCTTTGATAAATCAGCCTGAACCTAAACTAAGACAATAAAGTGAGTAACTAAAGTTTTAGCATGAAAATGAGTTATTTTTCAGATCATTATTACATACAATATGGTAGATCTCAAAATGTAATCTGTAGTGGTATGTATGATACAAAACAACTAGCAGAAAGAAATTTTACCTATCAAGAAAGTTAACAGAGAAAAGTACACAAAAGAAAAATAGTACAACAATAATCAACTTGATAAGGTGCTGACTGAGACAGTACTCTCCTCAAAAATAAACTGAATAAGAATCTCCCAGCATCAAGAAAATCCAAGTAAAGGCCATTTTGCTGACAAGGTTAATAGGACATAAAAAAAGGACTGCTATATGAAAAAGAAAATACAAAAATACAAAATCCCAATAATAGTACATTGTGGACCCTGGCCAGCACACATCTACTTCTCCTTCTATTGGCTTTGAAGGACACTTGAACTTCTTTTTCTCAGTTCTGGAAAAATACAGATTCCTCGGTCAGGGGGTTTTGCAGTGGAATCAGCAGCAGAGACACCTGCAATCTTTCTGAAGGCATTGCTAGAACTTTCAGCAAATAGGAGGAATAAGAGCAGGGCAGCTGCAGGAGGTGTCAGGTTTTAACTGGAGTTCTTCATCTAGGTTCTGTAGCAGACAGCTGTGTCATTCTTGCAAACCCTCCCTTCAACAAGATGAGGGGAAAAAACCCAAAACAAAAGGGAAAAGCACCAATGGAATGCTATAAACCTCTTTCATTATTAAAAAAATAATTTACATCTGGCACATCTGTATATTCTGTGCTATTTTTTGTTCTCTCCTACACACAGCCCTTCTTATTTTGCATCACAAGGGCCCGCTACAGGGGCTGCCTACACTGGTCTAGTGTAAATAGTTGAGTCGCAGAGAGCAATAGTTATGGTGGTAAGTTGTTGCACACCCAATATGCAGCTGGCTCATGACCTCATTGAATAGAGATGAAACCCTTTAGGTAGGTTTTGTTAGGTGTCTAGCAGAATTACAAAAGGGACTTGACAGAGGAACAGCAAGACCTGTTGATACCACTGATAAAATGGGCAAGTGCTCTCTCTTCATCTACTTTATCAAAGCAGGCACTTCATAACACAACAGGAGTGTCAGAAGTTTTTTTCTTCTAAGGCACATAATGTTTCCCTGACCTAAGGGAAGAATAATCTATTCTATGATTCAGAAATAAGTTTAAAGTGATTTTGCCTTTCATGTCTCACAGAAAACCAAGTACATGATGACACTTTCAGTCTAATTATGAAACATTTCACTTTTTTCTTATGCAACTTTACAGAATCCTTAACAAGAATTTCCAGTAATATTTTCCCACTCATGCCCTCAAATTAGGCATTTGTCCTTTAACTTTTCTAACTTCATTCCTTTTCAGCTTCTTAAAAAAGGAATCTACTTGTTCTCCTAGACTTTAAATGACTAAAAGAAAAATTATCTGCAGGGTAATTTTGATACATAATGTGGTTTTACTTTGACCCAGCAGTCAATGCACTTACAGTTCATACATTGAAGACTGACACTACACAATGAAAGCTTTTGGGGGTAAGGATTGCTAATGCTGTCTAGTTATAGGGCTCTTCACTGGCAACACCCAGTGGCACCAGAGTACACCTACTGGAAGCCATGTCATGTGTCAAACAGCCTCATAACCCACCCAAGACAAGGATGACTGCAGGAGCATTCATGAACTGTCATTAGAGAAATCTTCCTCTGCATGCATCATTTCTACTTCAAGGGATTGTACCAGCTGTAAATAATAAGAGTAATAATGCATTCCCCTGGGGTATGGTTGCCTTTTCAAATACAGGAAAAAGACAAATTCAAAGCAGTCCATAATTTTTTTAAGGACTTATGGATATAGGTTCCTTTGAGTTGTTGTCAAGTCCCCATGCACACCCACTGAGAAGTGCTCTGGCTATCATAGACCACACAGGAAATTCAGGAAGTGAGAACAGGGAGCTGTGTTCTCAGGGTGGGCTTCAGCAGCCCCAACCTCATGGGCAGGGAGGAAGGATGTTCATCCCCATCCACACAGCTTCACCTGCTGCCAGCCCTGCATCCAACATTTCACTTTATTTACAGGTATTTCTGGATCCTAGTTTATAGCAGCTGTAGTTCTTTTAGCCAGTTTGTAACACCGAAAAAAGCTTAAGCCATTGCCCAATCTGAAACCAAGGATGAGCTATAAAGTCTTTATTAAGCCTAAGTTTATTTTCAGCGTGTCCGAACTGATTTTCTACATGCTTTTCTAGGGCTATTGTATCACTTACAGAGGGGTTACTGAAGGAATCCCCAAACACTGAGAAAATGAAATATATGACAGTGTAATTTGTCAGCCTACCTATGCACACTGCAGGTCACATTCTGATGAGCGAGGTGAATTTGGAGCTAAATTCAATTCACTCATTTCACTGGCACAACTACCCACAGGTAATACAGATGCAGAGATAATAAGAAATGTGACTAGTTTGTTAGCAAAAAAGAGGTCTTAGCCTCTAAAAATAATAAACATACACACAAATAAGCTTGTGTTTATAACAGCCTGTTCTGCATCAGAGTTACACTGGCTTCTCTGACCCAGGGACATCTCTGACTACTCAATACTGCAGCACACAGGCCCCTCATCGTTGCCAACAAGCGTTCAAAATTAGAGGTCACCTTGAAACTGTCATTCATTGCATGCTTCATCTAACTCAGTTTTATCCAAAGCTTTATTCTTACTCTTACCCTTCTTATTCTTAAATCAAGATGTATGACCAAGGATGATCTTATGCAGTTGCCAGGTAGAATCATGCAGGAGCATAAGGAAAAGCCCAGGAAGCCTTTACACGTGCTCTCTCTCCAACGCCATGCCACACAGGCTAAGGGATGGCTGCCCAAAGGGTTGAAGAATATATTGTGGTTTGCAGGGAAAGAGAATTTGGATTTTGCTCAAAACTTATTATGGGGTCATTTAATGGGATTGTGGAAATACAGAGGTCTTCCTATGGGATGTTTAGAGGAAGGACCAAAGGTAGGGAAAGGGAAGGATCTGAGTTAATAAGGCAGGAACAGAAGTGGACAAAGAGCACTAAAGTAATCATGTAAACAAACTTCCGATCCATTCTCTTGTCTGCCTGAGCCCTAAACTTGGTTACAGCAGTCTATCCTATTTCCTTGTTTAGTCCTATTTCTGCCTTCTATGTGTGTGCACACCCTGCTCTTTGCCTGCATGTGCTCCTGAATGCCAGTGATTTTTTTTAGCCAGAGCAGCCAAAGAGTAGGATGAGAAGTTACCACCCATCAAGACCAGTGTAGATGTGCCATACATGCTTTTCACTGCCCAGCAACTTTTACACATATGTACAGAAAAGTATGTATACCAAGATAACCATTGGCTGGATACACAAATTTAAAAATCCTTCACTATTATTCTACAGTTTTAGCCTACATAAATATACTCAGAACCAGAAAATAACATAGAAACTTTAACAACACTAAACCAAAAATTTAATTTAATAGCTGTATGTCACAATGTATAAGTCCAGGAAATCAATTCTGCCAGGGACAGATAAATACCCAAAAGCATATGCAGTTCTCCTCCAGCTGCCTGTTATTCAGTAAGCCCCAGGTTTATTTAGTCTTATTAGTTATTTACCTAGATTTGTCATTGATGGATGCCTTGTACTAGTCATTTGATAGAGCTGATAGCCTTAAAATGCATCCACTGAGATTTTCCAGAGCAGAGGAATAACTAAACTACCCTGAAGGATATAAGTCCTAAGAGAAAAATACATAACACTTCAGGAACAGATTAAAAAAGTAAGAAAACCAAGTAGGGTACAAACAATTTTAGAATTCTTGTGAGTCTTCCTTTTAACTTTCTGTCAGAATTTGTTCCCATCTCGGTGTCCAGAGGTATATATTTGTGAACAAGTTTAGACAGAAGACTACCAAGAAGTGTAGCTGAATATAATGTATTTGTCAAAACAAGACAATTACTTCACAAGAACTATCTAGATATCTCAGCCTCAGGAGACCAGAAGCTTTAAAAAGTACAGAGGAGGTTGCTAAATGTAAAACAAACCACTGAGCTCCAGCTCTTACCTGAGATGTGTGTGGGTGCCCATGCACACATATGGTGGTGTTTCACAAAAGCTGCTAATAACCCTTGGGTTTCTAAGTATTCTCAAATCAACAAAGCACAGAGAGCTACACTCATTTTGTTTTGTGAAAATTATAACCACAGAAAGAGAAATTAATGTGTGAAATCAAATCCCCAGCAGCTGAAGCAAAGTAATACTGTTACTACTTTTCTAACACAGAGCTTTGAAACAGAAGTGCCTCTGAATCAGGAAGATATTCTTAAAACACACCTTCATTTACTACCAGCTGAGAAAGCACAGCACAGTTCCTGTGACCTGGTTGAAGTGACAGGTTCTTTATTTAGTCCTTTTAGGTTATATTCCTGGTCTAATATACCTGGGCTTCAAGAGAGTCACCATCCTGAGGAACATTCGGATTAATATTCTTCCACCTTGAAGCCAATGGCAATTTTGCAATTGTCTTTAGTGGAACCAGGAGTACATCTAAATAGGACTTAGCTAAAGCATGGGATTTGTTAATGGATGGGATAAACATCTGAAAACTCTTTTCTTCATATGTCTTAGAAAAAAATATTTTGACTTTCAGGAAGTCTTCATTATCTTCATTGGCTGCTGTAGTGTCTATGCTGCAAACTGCAAGGGAAAATGTCTTAATGCACAGAAATTACCAAAATTCTTCCTCTGTCTTCTCCCAGTGTGAAAAAAAGCCAGTATACAATACAGTGAGATGTAACTAATATAAAATACTCTACCTGGGGAGGTGAAATTGCATTGATAGTTACTGCACTTCTGCTACTTTATCTTCATCATTTTAGACATTAAACTAGCAATTGCCTACCAAAACATACAGCAATCTTCAAGTATTTGTAGATCTTTCCATTAAAAGGTTATATTAACCAAAGAATCAATTAATTTTTCACTAGGCATAAGTCTACACAACAGCATCTGAGATTTTACTACAGAGTAATCTAGCAACCATTTTGTTATCCATGTGTTGGATATAATTTCAAAGTATATACTTTGAAAAAATGGAAGATTTTGTATTACAGATTGAGCCACTATAAAAGTTGCCACAAACTTGATAGTGTATATGTGAGTGTGAGACAGAAAAATGCAGTAGCTGATGAGGCAAAGCTTTGTTAGAAAGACTTCCATGTGACTTTGCCAATATTTGTTTGACTTCTGGCAACTGGTATTGTGTGAACATTATTTAGCTTTGCAAACTCTCCTACATAAGCACACATATTTGTTATCTAGCTATCTCTTCTGTTAGATAGGGCCAGAACCCAATGATTTATATAAACTTTTAATTATTGTATTTTTTATATAAACTCATAAAGACACACATGAGTCTATATTCTCAGTTAAAAGGATACTGTCTTAAGTGTTATCTCTGTGCCCTGGTGTCCTTCAACACAGAGTGAAAACCAGTTTGTGCCAAACTTTGCATTACCTCTAAATTACCTCCTGCCTATATGGATTCCAGAAAATATAGCATTTCCCATGGTGTTTAATGCAACCAGTGATTGTCAGAGTATGTGTTTGTACACAGCAAGTTTTCCAGCATGTAGACAGGGCCTGCCACACCCTGATAGAAAGGAGGTAACACTGCAATGGGCATACAATGGTTTATAGTGAGATTTGGTACTTAGGCAGTCACCATTTCAGTTCCTTTAATACATGGTCACCACCAGATTTTTCTAATTTGCACAGTCAAAGGTCTCAGCAGTCTAAAACCAGTCAGTAATGCTTTGGGAGTAGTATTAAAATATGATGTATTGATTAACAACCAGATTTTAAGAACTAAATACCAAACCTTTCAAATCCCAATGGCCATTTGATCTTAATTTGATGAGACCCTAAAGGAGCAAGTGAGCATGTAGTGCTGCACTTGTCAAAAATTCCATTCCTTCCCAGTGAAAGCTGTGCCAGCAATGTGAATCTGGTCTAACAGCTGGATCTCAGATTAAATAAATGCTCAAGACCATTTTAGCTCCTAATCTGGGAGAAAGACCAGAAAACCTTTGACGGCTAACCTGCAGTACTGGATTTTCTGCCAGCTGTGATCCTCCTGCATGCATCTGTATATACAGAAGTGAGCTGTACTGTTAGTATTTGGGTAGTTATAAAAGTGTTCTCAAAGGTCTTTTACCTTTGAAGTTTTTTGTGTGAAGGTTGCAACACACTGGCATACCATTCACTGGGGAATAGAGGTCTGTAAAGAGAAATCTGGTATATTGACACATGACCAACTATTTAGAATAAGATTGAGAAACCCTATGTGCTAACAGGTTATTCCCTCATTAAACTGCACTTGAAAAGCAGGTTATTGATTTGAAGGTGATGTCTTTTAGTGCTCAGCATTAGCCAGAATACCCTGACACAGATGTGCACTGGGAAAAAATTATTTGAATCTTGAAGGTTTCCTGTAATATTCCAGTACTATATAAAAGTCTGTAACTTATGTAAAAGTATAAGGAGTTGCTGAAGCAAAAACCTTTCACCTACAAGCAGTCTGTTAAACACCTACACTTATCCTGTAGAGTATTAATGGACCCCTGTAGCTGTTGATTGAAGAGAAAAACGTGGAGCAATTTTTTGACAGAAAGCTTTCAACATTTGTAATTGTGAAATGTTGCTGTCCAAATCTGCTACAATTTGGCTTTGCTCAGGCTGCCAAATGCTGCAAATAACTACCTGCCTAGAAAGCAAAGGGGCAGAAATAAAAGAAGTATGCCTTCAAGATCTCGATTCTCATTGTGTTGCCACTCAGACTGCCTGATGCAATGTGATGGGAAGCTTTAAAGTATGATAAAGGCAAGTCCTGATTTAATTCAAAAACTAAGATCCCTCTCGTTGCCATTCTTGAATTGACAAATGTGTCTTTCTGTCATTCCTGAGATTGTTTCTAATGTAAAACTCCTGCTGAAGTCCCCCAATGTAAGTGCTGACTGATTCATTTTCATCTGATTCCTCAGAAGAATGAGTAGGTCAGGCAGTGGAAAAGGCTGCTAGATGAGGAGATAAATGGTTTTTGGATACTAAGCAAAAAACATCTATACAAATCTTTTACTTAATGCACTGTTTGTTGTTGTCAATAAAATGGTAAAACTCAGGGACTTCAAAAACTGTTCTGCTCTATCCCAATATCTACCTTTTTCATATAGAATTTAAATACTACTTGCACTAACCCAGTAAAGTAAAAGTAAAATTAATTGAACACCTGAAAATTAGAGCACCCAGTGTGAAATGGAGACTCCCAACAGATTAGTAGTAAACATGGTATTTCATACCCCTGAAAAAAAAACATATCATCTACCATAAAGGACCAATAATTTGTCAAGATATAAGTCAGTTTTCTCTAAGGGCCATTCAAAAGAATTTTTGTGAGCCAGAGAAGTAGGAAAATTTAATGCTTCACCATCAAAAACTGTGGGATTCTTCAAGGGTAAATTTCTTTCCATTGGCACAGGTCAAATTGCTAACCAATTTTGTTTTATTCAAACCCAGAGTGTAGCCCCTGACTGGGATGGCAAGATTTTGGTTCTAAAAGATACATTCAAAGAGAACAAGTTCATGGTGCCTGTTCCTAGGACTCTGGAAGTTTTTGGGGGGTTGGGGTTTTGTGTTTTGGTTTTTGGGGTTTTTTTTTGGGGGGGGAGAAGAGTTTACAGGTACAGCAGCCATATTCAGTTCAGATAAATTGAACTGTATTTGCTGAAGTTTAATCTGAGGGATCCCGTAGGGAAATAACACAGATTTCTGAAACATGAGTGGAATCTAAACCTCTGTGACAAGATTTACCAGTATATTTGGCAGTTATGTTCTTTATTCTGATCACCTCCATCCAACCAAGGTCACATGAACTCAACTCAGCCTTGCAAAGATACTGCAACATTCAAATGAAAAAAGATTCAAAGTAGTGAAAATCTGGGCTTATCTTGGCAGAATATTCTAGATAAAGAAATGAGAGTTTGGCTAAAAATCTCTGTCAGGTAAAATAATGAAGAATATACAAATAACCAAATATGCTACTAGTATGCACAAGTAATCACAGCCAGTCTATGTTTTATTTTGTTGCTGAAAAGAAATACATATCATATTTATCTCTCTCACTGAAGCAATCCAGATTTCAGACATTTAAGCAGATAGATGTTTTCTTAGGAAAAATCAAATCTGGTTAACAGAACAAATATTCATGTAATATGTCACTGTGTTACTTTTTATTAATGAATTTGTTTAGTTATCTTTTCAACAGCAAAAAATATAAGAACCATAACTGGTAATCTTGATAGTCCTTCAGCAACTTCTTACAGCAACACAGTACTACAAAGTTATATCTATAATGCAACATATATACTCCTAAGTACAATAATGGACATTAAAGGCATGTTCCACAATGTATCTGTTAAATCTGTTATATAAACTGCCAAAATAAAGTACCACATGGGCTCACTTTCAGCTATTTGAAAAGCATTAAAAATTCATGTTATATGAACAGGAACATCCAATACTCAGCTTTTCTAAGTGAATATTTAAGATGCACCATAAATTACAGTGCCAACTAGCAGTGCTTTAAAACACTCTGGATGTTAATAAAATCACCATACTCTAATGGACACACAAAATAAGTCACATCAGCCTACTGATGCTTACTACTATAATACATCTGTAAAGCTCAGGACTTCTGTGAGGCAATAGGTTCCTGTTGTTGAGTTATATAATATCATGCTCTTTCACATGGAAGCGTGTTATGGTTTAACCCCTGCCAGCAGCTCAGCATCACACAGCCACTCACTCAACCTCCCACCTGCCCCACAGCGTGATGGGGGAGAGAATCAGAAGAACAAATTAAATAAAACCTGTGGGTTGAGGTAAATGTACTTTAATGAAACAGAAACGGAAGAAAATGTTTATAATGGCGAAAGAATATACAAAACAAGTATATTCTAAAATAAGTATATTCAAAAACAAGTTAGCAGGCAACTGCTCTCCAGTCAGTGACCAATGTCCAGCCAGTTCCTGGTCTCTGGCCAGCCTTCCCCACAGTTTGTTGCTCAGCAGATGTCATATGTTATGGAACATCCCTTTGGTCTCTTGGTTAGCTTGTGTCCCCTCACGCCTTCTTGTGCCCCTCCAGCCTTCTCACTGGCAGGCACAAGAAGCTGAAAAGTTCTTAGATTGGTGTAAATACTGAATAGCAGCAGGTAAAACACCAGTGTGTCATCAACATTATTTTTATACCAAATCCAAGCAGCACTATAATAGCTATTAGGAAGAAAATTAACTCTATCCCAGCTGCAAATAGGACAAAGACTCAATTTATAATTTTTATATTTAATGATATAGCCATCTTGTCTCTCCATCAATACTCCAAAAAAAATCTTTATCCTATAAGCTTTTACTTTAAAAAATTATAATCACTTGATGAAAGGAAAACTCAACACTTTTGCATCTATTTTTCTATCCTCAAAATCCCATTACTTTATTTGTATGAATGTCTCATGGAACCTCTTCTTTTTTTCCTTCAAATCTGCGCTGACAAGACTTGCTGAACTAAATTGTTTAATAATGCATCAATCTGTTATTTTGTATTTATGATGTAGCTCTTCCCTATCCCCCCATAGTGCTGTGCCGAAGTTTGGAGCCAAGCGTGAGTTACAAGCCTGCAAAGCACCATGTGTGCTAATTGTGCTTTATATATTATTAATATGCAATGCATCCTGATACCAAGCTTCCAGAGCCCCAAGGCCTTCTGAGAGACACAAAGAAAGAAGAGAGGAGATCCCACTTGTCCTCAGCGTTTTCTGCCTCCTTTTGTCAACTTTTGGCTGATGCTCATTATCAGAGCTGGAGGGAGGCAGAGCCCAGAGTGGCCATCACTCTCCATCTCGGTCACGCCGCTCTGCCTGTCGCAGCAATGTGCACATGTGCACTGCAGCCCTGCCTCACTTCAATCCTGGCAGACACTGTCAAGCTGTTTATGCTTCGCTGACAGATGCTTTCTACAGCCCTTTCTCTAGGAAGACCCTTTCCAGGAAAACCTTGTTAAGCACCTGACAGAACCAATCTTCTTTTAATTTCAAGGCACTTGGACCTTTAGATGTAATTACATGTATAAATAGAATGACTCACACAATTTTCCTGCTGTTTGTAACTTACATTTCATTATTTTCATTTAGCTGACAGAGAGCTGACAATTGTAGCCGTCCCTGGAGATAGCCTAGTGAATCCAATTTACAGACGTTCTTTGTAATTGTTTGGCAACAGACCGCCTGGCCATGCATTTAAGAACAGAGGTGAACTTATATATATTAAGATGAACCCAAATCAAAGTACCACATCTTATTTTACTTTTAATTAAAACAGCAGAAATTTAAGAGAGTGTGGCAAACTGTACAGGCATGAGAGCCCATCTGGATGTCTTTGACAGGGCTCCTGTCATGTTGACTACTTTTTTACAGCTTGGTGTAATCTGACAAATTCAAAAACTATTTTCTGGGCTTATTAAGAGAAAATTGAAAGGGTCCAACCATGAAGCAGTCCCTGATTGCTGCTCAGCACTGCATCTGCCCTGAATGCAGGCAGTCCTGTGAGCTGCTACACCTGGCACGTGGGGACTGCCCCAGAAATGAGCACATTACCTGCTCCTGGTGAGGGAGACAGGAGAACCATAAAGGTGTTTGTCATCCTGGTAAACACTTAACGTCCCCCTTTCCTTCCCTTAAATTCATTACATTCCTGAAACACGTTGCTTCCTTTAAATTCATTATACAAATACAAAACTAAAAACTTTGAAATGACTAGCACATTCTTATCAAGTAGAAACTTCAGATTTGTGCTTTTCCATGGCTTCATTGAAATTTTCCCAAGTGAATACTCCCAGCTCAGATGTACAGTCCGAAATCTCAGATGGAGAGTCGTGTGCCTTTGGTACTTGGTAGAGCTCAGTCAACTGCATGGCAAAGATAGTATAGAAAATACCATCTGAAACTGCAGTCTTAGAGTTCTGAAAAGAAAAAACAGAAAAGTACAAACAGCTGCTAACAGCTCCATATTATGCTCCCTCTGGAAAGTAAATACAGCCTATGGGGAATTTTCCAGTAGACACAAATGGTTCAAACAAACTACAGGGGAAAGAAGTGAGAGAAAGAGGGACAAGTTACAGGGACCTTAAAACACTACAGAAATTACAGTCTCAAAGCCTCCAGTTCATTTTTGAAGTCAATCTGTTCCACTTCTATTAAGGTCACTGGTGATCAGAAGACATTTAAGACCATTGTGTTTCTTTACTGGACTTTTTACTTCTAAGTATTGTGATCTTTTTTTAAGCAGATGTTATAAAAGTACTGATAACAAGTTCTAGAATGTAAAAGAAAATCTTACCAAAGATAAAGGGATTCTTACAAAGAAAATATTATTTCTCTGTTGCATTCAAATTTGTGTAGACATTCCTGTATCAGAAATGAATGGCATTGCAAATGGAGTAAAAGGTAATAATACAAAAGGCATGCCATAATATAACGAAATCTGCTGTATCGATTATGTGTTCCCTGTTCCTTTGGTCCATTTGGTCCATTGCTTCTTAATTAGTATTGTATGTATCTGCATTAATGTGATAGCCTGAAGCAGGAGTGCACCTCTGAATCAAATCTCCTGCCACTTCCAATTACCCCACTTTGTTTCATGTCTCAGGGTAACCTGAGAGCACACAAGCTCCATTTCACTGTGTAGGCCTAAATGAAGAGCTGAACTTCACACGCTCACCTGAAGTGCAGCCCCTGACAGATAATCAACCTGCAGGACCAGAGGAGAGTCAGTCCCACTTCAGGTGACAGAGCTGCTGTGTCCTTGGCACCAGCTCTTTCCCCATACAAAACATGTTCCACTGAACTCTCTGCCAAGGGGATGGAGTTTTCATTCATTCATTCCCACCACCTTGCTATATCTGCATCCTGATTAAAAATGTTACAAATCTAAAATAGAAAATCTTCTTAAGCCTTTTTAAAATTCTTCTTTGCCATTAAACACCTTGTTAACAGTGTAACCAAGTCCTGGACGTTTCCCGACATGCTGGCAGTAAGCCTCTGAAGGAACACTTCCTGAAGCAGCTCAGTATAATTCTTATAATGATAAAATAATCCAAAAAAAAATCAGGTGTGTCACTATCAGAAAACATCAAATGTTTGTTCTATTGCTTCACTGTTGTCCATGTATTGACTGGGATGGAGTTACTTTCATCTCAGTAGCTGGAACACTGCTGTCATTATCTCAACCCTCTGGCCTCATATTGCAGGCCAAAAAGGACTGCTGTAGCTTAAGCTCAGCTGGCAACCAAGCACCAAGAAACTGCTGGTTCAACCTCCCACAGCACAGTGGAATGGGGAGGGGAATCAAAAGTAAAAAATGTACATTTTGATAAGAACGAAGAAAAAGATGAAGAAGACGAAGAAGACGAAGATGAAGAAGAAGACAAAGAAGAGGAAGACGAAGAAGAAGAGGAAGAAGAGGAAGAAGAAGAGGAAGAAGAGGAAGAAGAGGAAGAAGAGGAAGAAGAGGAAGAAGAGGAAGAAGAAGAAGAAGAAGAGGAAGAAGAAGAAGAAGAAGATGAAGAAGAAGAAGAAGATGAAGAAGATGAAGATGAAGAAGAAGAAGATGAAGAGGAAGAAGATGAAGAAGATGACTAGAAGATGACTATTATAATGAAGAAGACCAGCTTTTCATGCCCCTCCTCACTGGCAGAGCATGAGATACTGAAAAGTCCTTGACTCAAGATAGGCACTACATAACAGCAACAAAACTGTCCCTATGTTATCTGTCAGTGCTTCAATGGGGATTCTAGAGAATTTTCCAGGTCTCAAAGAGACATGAGCGGTTGATGGTTGCTAGAAAGGTATTTATTGTATAAAAGCATCAGTCTCAAAGGCAAAGAGCTCAGAGAGTCTTTGCTAAAAGCTTTTGGCATAAAATTCCGAATTCACAAGTCTGTGTCTAAGCACCAGGAATTAAAACTAATCTGGGAAAGAATGTATATTTCCTATTTAATACACAAGAAATTCTTAGTTAGATAAATGCTATCAAACCAGAAACAACAGCCACAATTTCAAGCTCATGGTCCAATATCTCAACAAAATCTGCTTGCTCTCTTTGCCATGGCTCAGAATTAGAACAGCAGCTGCTGACATCCAAAAGTAGAGGAGGCTTTCAGCTCTCTTACAGAGAAGTAATCATTTCTTCCCTTACAGCCATTCCACCACACTGTCCTTTGCACAAATACTCAGTAATTGCTGTCCTTCCTGCTTTGCTGTGTTAGCTCAAAATCATTCATGTTTCTCCTTATCAAATAATCTCAAATTATTTTTGAGAGTTTTATTTCTTTAAATTTACTTAGAAGATTCACAATTTAGACTTGCATGTAAAACCAGTTAATCAATGCAAGCTTGGAGAAGATATGGATAATGAGAAGAAACCTCTTCTTAATTATGTCACCATCCCTTTTAAGTTTTATCTCTTACAGCTCTAACATGAGTCTGACTTTACTCAGCCAGACTGCTCTGCATCTGAATAGATAGGTGATTCAGCAACATTTCAGCTAGAGGTCCATCAATTTATTCATATAGTTTGGGAGGCATAAGCACAGAGACTATTCACCATGGCTGCAAAATAATGCATACATCACATGTGTCTTCAGAAATTGAAAAGAGGAATATTAGGAAACTGCAGGCCAATCAGGTGATCTGGGGCTTGGAGTCAGACTCATAACTGGAAAAAAAATGGCAGAACATGCAGAAAAACTCTTTCTAAAATTCTGTCTTTATGGAGCTAAAATAACAACATTCAAAAAAGAAAGGGGCTAAAAAGAGACTGAAGGGAAGAAATCCTCAAAACAACATGGCAGAATGAAGCTACAGAAAAGGTAAGCTAAGGGGAAATTAATGCTAGAAAAACAGAAAATAATTATGTGCTAGGGAAGAGAAAGATACAGAAAATAAAAGAAAACAAAAGGGGGAAAATGGTTATATAGGAAAAACAGAGGGCACAACGTCAATTCACTTAAGTCACCCTTGGCACACAAGGCTGCACTTGACTCATTTTTATTCTGTAAAATGTGTTTGCCAAAGTCCATAATGAAGTCTGGAACAGAGAGAATCTGTTGTGAACTCTCTGGGCCTTTGCATATTTTTAAATCATTCAAAATATCACAGAAAAGAAACAGATAAAGTAACACTTTTCTGTTTCTCATTCCAATGCAGTGAGAATTTATAATATCACTTGGAAAAATATGTTTATTTTTCCCATATTATCATCCTTTTATGTAGTACTAATTTTTAAATTGTGCATTATAATCACAAGAGATCATTACCACACTGTAAGTTACCTGAAGACCAAGAAAACTAAACTATGCTTTAATCAAAAGGTGATAAAATAAAGCATTTTATAACAGATTTCAAACCTTTAAATTCCCAGTACAGTAAAAAAAGGTTTTTTTATATCATATAGGAAAACCAGCCTGCATCACTGCAGTGCTTCATCTGCATCATTCAAGACATCATCACCATCACCACTACTAAAATAACACTACTTGCATGTTACATATTTAACTACAAGCATACCATAATTCCTCAATAACAGTGCTGTATTCCTAGCCTGAACGTGTTCCTTGGAGATGGATGAGAGCCATTCCCAGTCACAGGAAGTCCAAGGTACCAGATGAAAGGCTGATAAATCCTGTACTACAGGCACCTTGTGAGTGGCAGACGAAGCCCCCAGGTGTGAAGGGCAGCTGTGCAATGCTGTGCACTGCTCGGGAGCTGATGCTGCTTGGTACAACCTATACCCGTGTATAGCTGGGTAATGGTAAACCAGGGAGAAGGAAAGAGAGAAAAAAAAATAAATGTAAAGGTCAGCTTGGTGGACTGCCACTCATCTTGTGTGTTAGATACTCTTGTGGCTCTACCAGAGAACAGGGACTCAAGTAGGGGATTCAAATAATCCAGAAAGTCTCTTCAAAGTGTTTTAGTCTCCACTTTACCTAAGACATTAGCTGTATTTATACTGCAAAAGGAATATAAAAGAAAATAAAAATATTGTTTTTTTAACAATAAACTACTGCTTTTAGCAATGGGACCCAAAGGGTACCTGATGACACTGTTGCACAGGGCTGTGCTGACACCGGCCTACCTTGTCTGCTGTCTCCCCGATTTTGTTCTCACCTGTCCACAGAACCTCTGTCCCTTTGTTCTGGGTGTTATGAAAAGCCAAAGCAACTATTGAAGTGAGGTTTTTTTTCCTTTTTTCCAGTTATTAATGGGGCTTTTTGTCTAAACAAACCTCATTTCTTGAAACTTATTGGAACCTAATCTTGAAATCTCTCCTGTTCAGTAAAAAAGCACTGCAGCACTAGCTAAAGCAATAGCTGTGGGAGCTATGGGAGCACAGGTGGCAACATGAATATTGAGGAACTGTTTTTTCTAAATAGGAATGGCTGTTTAGAGACCAGAGGAACACACCAGCCCATCAGCCCATGAGACTCCTCACTGCCTCCTTTCTTCTTGTTTGATAAGAAGAGAGTAACAGATTTTAGCAGAGATCAGAGGAAACTGCCTGATCCCAGTGGGCTTTGGGGACCTGAGAGGTCTTGCTGAGGGACCTACCACTAGTTAAAAGCAAACAGCTCATCACACAGCAGGAAGGGATCTGAAATGATGGAAATGAGGCACATAAATGGGAAAGAGGGACTTGGATGACAGAAAAGTGGTAAAAGAAAATAAAAAAAAAGGAGGGGGAAGAAAAAAAGGAAAAAAAAAGAAAATATAGGCTGAGGGATGAAACAAGCACAAACCCAACCTGTGCAGGAAAACGTCATAAACTTCCTGGGGCTGCAGTCCCCTTTTAAAATTCCCTGTGGACCAGCATGTAGTTTGAGCTGACAGTAAGATGCAGAGCATGCCCTGACATTTATGGGAAGGACTCTCAGCTGAGGTTCAGCACTTTTTCTCATGGATACATCAGAATCATTAATTTGCTGGCCCTCATACTTCAGCACATTAAGGCCAGATCCTCCTCTCTCCTTCTGCCCGCAAAGATGTTTTTCCTGCATCTTGTGTTCAGGTGAGTGGTTTTCCACTGCTGACATTTAATATTGTTCAAGGCAAAGAGGCTGTGTGACCAGACCTCTTTATCAGCAAAACAGTAAACACATTTGTAGTGTTACTAAATTTTGTTTGGCTGCCTGAAAAAAAAACTAGACTGAGTGATAACAGGCTGGAATACCCTGAGACTCAAGCAAATCAAAGACTACTTTAATGGGGACCATGAAAAGTCTTTTGAAAAAATTCAAAGAGCAAAATACTACAGAGTGATAAAAAAGAAAAAGACTGTCTTGAGGGAGTGAGTTAGTGGCTTTTGCTCTACAAAGAACATTAGCACAAAAAGACACCTGGACTTTCTGATAAAGAAAAGAAAAAGTAGACAAATAAATATTCCTGACCACAATTCTCCTCAGTCGCACCAGTTCTTACAGAATTTTTCTAAGTTTCATCAGCTGCTGAGAGACCATCTGGAAGAGCACTAGTGAATGTTCTATAATGTAGCATAGGCTCTGGAATGTGGCTGTAGCTTTCCACCTGTGGGCTGAATGCAACAACACATCCAGAAAGCAAAATTCTTTCTTGGGTAATGAGTTCCACATGAGACAGATTCTGACACTGAATTACATACTCTCTCCACAGGAGTTTTCAAGAGAACTTCTAGAAAAGTTGGGTGAATATATATATACTCTCTCTTAAAGACAACACTTCAGGGTAAGAAGACTAGCTGGTAGTAGTTCTGAGCACAAGTCAGTGCTGTATGTTGGTCCCTTTCTTTTGGTGACACAGCTACACCCACAAACATCCGTCTTTGCTGCAAGCTCCCTCATGAGGGCCTCTTCTCTCAATACTTTTACAAAAATAGCATCTGAGGTTCACTCCTTGCTACATTGAATATCACCCTTACAGAACACTGCCGACATATGAATGCCAGCCGTGCATTGTGCCATATCCCCTTTTACTGGGAGACCAGAAACAGATCATCCATCCTCACCACCCATCACCACTGCTTGCTGAGCTTCTCTTCAGCTGCCTCCCAAAGCCTGTTCTGGTTCTGCTCATAACACAGCAGCTGTCTGTGGATTGCAGGCCTTCTGTTGCTTCTGTTGCTGAGGTGAATATGTGATTTCTGATTCTGAGTAGAGCCAGCTTGGATCCAGAAATGGGAACAATGTACAGCCCTCCACCACAACAGAAATTTGCCTAGGGCAGCACTGAGCAGCACCAAATGTCCTGGTGCTTCCAGTGCGTAATGCCCACTAGAAGACCTTACTGCAATCCCTCTGGGGGGTGACACTGTCATTCCTGACATCTGACGTGTCTCTGCTCACAGTGCAGGCATTAGGAGGTGCAAAGATCTGAATTTCCCAGATCAGGACACTACATACCCACTCCCATGGTTGCAGTTGCAGAGTAGGGCTTACCACCTCCTTGTCCCCAGGCTGCTGTCACTGCAAAGAACACGTCACCGACTTCCTCACCAAGTCAGGAAGATTTAATGAATCTGCATGAGCCACTGATGACTGAAGGATGTTGCCCGCTATAAGCAAGGAAAGACAAGTGCTGCTTGGAGTATTTTGACATGTTAGAGATGAGTCATGGGAGTTCCTTGTTTTGCATTATCAAGAGTCCATTCCAAATAGAGAAAATAACTAATATAAGAATAGCTATTTTCAGCTTTCAAGCTACCATGTGCTGAGTTCTTGTCACCGTGCAGAGAAGCTGGTAAGCATCTAACAACCTTGTGCTACAAGAAGGTAAATCTGAAGAGCGTGAATTTGCTTGTGTGACAAAGCTGGCACTAAGACTCAGCTCCCAGCCCCCACCTAGTTGTTCATATTACACTTCTCTAAAATCTTAGAGTGGTCAAATAAGAAGTTCAATCATTCAAACAGAACCTGATTCAGCCAGGCTATCAACAGGAGCACTACTGTGAACAATTCATTGTGAAGTAAATGAAACAGCTCACAAAAAGTGGGTGTCCACAGCTTCTCTTTGGGAGTAGATGGAAGGTTAAAGCAAATTATGTTTCCTTTTCAATGGGAAAGAGAAACTGTCGGATGATTCTCCAACTTCAGTATTGTTAGCTGTTGTTAAATTAATAAAACATCCAGTACGTGAGAAAATTATCAAATGGTTTAAGTACAATTATAGTGCCTTTCAAATATCAGTTCTAGTTATATTTTCCTTTGACAAAGTAATTACACTTCAAGGAACCACAATCAGAACAATTTTTCACTGCCAAATCTGGGAACAGAAGGTGAAAAAGGTGCATTTAGATGATTTTATAAATTACTAACTTAACTTTTATATAATAAAAAACCATAATAGTAGAACAGCTTAAAAATAGACCAAAGAACTCACATTTTAATTCTATTTCAAGTCATTCAATGATTTGTAATTTAATGAGCCTTAATACAAACCTTATGTTTAGTTTTCTTTCCCTCCATTAACTTGATTTCTTGATATTGAAAGTTATTTTGCTGCTATAGAGACAATATATATTTTTAGGCAAAAATTCACACAAGAGCAAAATTAGGCACAGCCATTTTCTGTCCCACCCCACCTCCACAAGATACTCTGAACATCTTTTAGAGAAGACTGCAAGATATTCTTGTGAGGACTGAGAAGCTATTTACTTTGTGAGGATATTATGTTCAAGGTTGCTGAACATAAAACACTGGGACAAGAGACGGGAAGAGAAGGAATACATTAAAAACCCAGTCACAGAATCCAAAAAGAACAGAAGCAAATTGATACTTATACCAAAGATCAGAGCTCTCGCATTGATTATTGACAGGACATTGCTGGAACAAAGCTTTGACAAGTTCCACCAAAACGCTTTAACTGATAAGGACAGGGAAGCAAGATTACCATGGGTAGGCATAAGCAAACCTTCTATGGGATATTTGAGGAAATTGTGGGAATGGGATAAACTTACTGTGAAATAATTAAGGGAAGGGGAAATACATGCATCAGTGTGGATAGGGCAGAACAAATAATGGGGAAAAGGAGAGGAGGGCAGATAAAGGCCACCAAGTCCTGTGCCTGACCACTACAGTCTGTCATTTCAACACTCCATTCTTCAATATTATCCTGAATGAGGGTGCTCCCCAGCCTATGCAAATCTGTCAGAAGTCTGAGAGCTAAGGGAGGTATCATAGGTCTGAGTCAGCTATTGGGCAATCCCACGGCCTGAGAGGTGGGGACACCATAGGGCTGGACCTTCTACCAAAGAGATCCATTTGTGCATGTCTGTGCGCCTGTGACTGTGTCTCTGTGTGTATGACATCCGCTAGCATGGTTGGATCCCAACTAAACAACAAGAAAGGACCAATTGTATTTCTCATGTTTCTATCAGGTGGCCACTGCAGCCCAGAAAATGATGCTGTGCCCCAAAGCCTCCTGGACTCAGCTTTCCTCCATCAGTGCCCCCTCTGTAATCCCACTGCTTTCTAGTGCACACACACACCTCTCTGGATGTGCTGTGTGTGATCAGAATCACTCTGTCAAGGCAGCGCTGAAAAAGAAAACATCTGCTCCATCCTTGTCACGTGGACCTGATGTTCTTTTAACATGAGGCAGCAACGGATGCACAGAAAAACTTCCAAATTTCCTCCAGGCTGATTTTGATGAATTGCTCCTTCTGGACTGACAACAGAGGGAGAACATGACTAGAGCAAGGAATTTTGGTCTTCAATGTCATTTTCTCCTTTCCTCTTCACAACATAAAGCATTGCAGGTGTTTCTGATGAGAAACACAACAAGATGAGGCCAGTAGGGTCTTCTGTGAGAGAAGGCATGGATTGTCTCTTCAGGGCAGCATGGTCATCTGGATGCAGTATCATTTTAAGCCTTACCTCAGTCTCAAATGCTTTCAATAAGGTCTGAAAAAGTTTCAAGTAGCATTTTGCATACTGCCTCAGCCACTTAGCTCCCCATGGTGCCCATGAGAAAACCACACACCCAAGATAGCTCACAGAAAATCTTTTTGGAGACTCGGGTTAATAGTGGTTTCATCTGCACAGCCAGACTAGTAACAGATCAAGAAAGAGAAGATAATTAGCAATTTTTGAAAGTTAGCAATATGGATTTTCAGACAAAAATATTTGCTTTGAGCCTCTCACTTATAGTTTTGGCACCATTTCCATTCTTCCTTTCAGATGCTAGAGACTGTCCAAGTTCTCACTGATGGCTGTTTTATGCCCCTTTCTTTTCCTCCCATAATTAACATATGCTACATGCTTTTGGAATCAGATAATTTTGTTCAAAGTTTTTCCTTTTTTCCCCCATATTCAGCTAATGATCACCAGAGCTATTAAATTTGTAATTTTTGGTTGTTTTCAATCCCACCCACCCTCAACTGCAAGGTTCAGAGCCATTGCAAGCTCTTAGCATCCTTTTGCTTGCATCCAAACAGCTCATACTGTTTTTGTTAAGTAGGAAATTATTCTTTCTGCTGTATTCCCCCCACCATTTTGTGAGGTGAATCTCTTTCCCATTCTGTTTGTTATCTCTTTGGTATCCTCCCACAGCAATGCCAGAAGCTGGGTCAGTGGTGTGGTGTACACAAAGTGTTGTGGAGATTTGGGTTGTGGGAGGCTGTGGAAGCTGCCCAGCTGAGCCTCAGGAACCCAGCACCAATGTGCCACTCACACAAAGGACCCAGGAGTGACAATCACAGAGAAGTTTTTGGGGTGGAACTGTATTGCTGTTGTACATCTGAAGAACAAGTTCTGTCTTTTAACAGCACCATGGAGAGCAGTAATGACATCTGAGACCAGGCAGGATAAGTGGACCATTGGGCCTGTTTTGACTCACTGGATTTAAATCCCACTTCTCATGTGAATACTGAAATGTACTGGAGTATTCCGCCCCTCCAGTATCTGGCTGTAATTCTTAGTCAGGTTCTGAACGTGAACAATGTCCAAAAATAGTCTCTTAAAGTTTCTTAAGTTTCTTCTTTTTGTAGTAGTGATTGTGAGTAGAGCATAGAGGGAACCAAATTCAGGCACACTGGTATTCAGATCCAAGCAAAAAACATTAGTGTAGTCCTAGAAGTCATTGGCCTGATTTATGGCCTGAATTATTATATTCCTCCAGGGTTTCAGTGGTGACATGCTTGCCACATGCTGTCTGTTTAATACAGTTCTTTGTCTTTCTCAGAATTTTTCTGTAAAAGTCAGCATTTGTTCAAAGGAAAACTAAGGGAAGATTAGAAAGACCAGGACCATACTAGGCCCAGCATACAAATCATTCAGCCAACATGGCTTTTGTGTTGTCACCATTGGTACATCTGTGCCTTCTGCTTTCCACTCTCACTCACAAAACATCTTTGTTTTCCCCTGGAATATCAGGATGCTTCACAAAATTGCACGAGCATAGGCTTGAGCCTGGGGTTTGCAGCAGCAAGGCTTCAGTGTTGATTGTGAGCCATTCTGATGTTTCCCACTGATTACCATGCATGTTTCTCTCCTACACAACATCTAAAATGATTCCTCATGTTTGTGTTGTCCTCTCTCCTAATACAAGAGAAAAGGGAATTTCCTAATACTGAAAGGCAGATGAGAAACACTCTCCAGGCAAAGCATGAATAGCCTGTAGCCAACTTATTTCACAATATTCCTCCATGTCAACATCTTTCCTAGATCCCCCAAATGATTATGCATTCCTGCTGATGAAGAAAATACCCAGAGGTATCATAATGCCAAGAGCTTTGGTGGGATATGTCTCCTCATTCTTCCTTCAAGGTACAAAACTGCTTCTCACTCAAGGAGACAAAAAAGAAACTTTCTATATACTCAGAATATTAAATAACTGGAAACTTTGTATTTCTGTAACACATCTGGTACCTCTTGTTACTGGAGGCAAAATACTGAACTAGATAGATAATTGTTGGAATAACAAGGTTATTGTTTATTAATATCATAAAACATGACCAGTGGTGGGCAAGATGGAACAGTATTTGACAGCAGATCACTCAGTTCTTTTATAAATGCACACCAGCTGCTATAGCAGTCAGGAATAAGATATACAACTGCAATACCAGTAATTTTTGACACGTTTTTTCCCTGTTTTCTATTGTTTCTCTCTAGGTCCCATTAGTAATCAACAATTCAAGAGTCTTACAGGTTCCCTTACTCGGAGCAAGGGCTTATTTTAAACTTGATTTACCTGTTCCTTCTCAAACCATCTACCAGAAGCAGAAATTTTACAGCTTTAAAAATACATTAATACAAAACTGGGGGCAAGAGTTAATGACAGTCATTTCTACCTTTCTCTAAGTACTGACTGAACATGCAAGGATTCAGAGAAATTCTTGCTTCTAACAGTATGCATCCTTCATTGCAACGTGAGGAATGAGGTGAGCTTCCTTTATTTTCCAGGAAGACAGGCTTTAGAGGACTTAACATTGCAAAGGAGTCATAGGGTAAAATAACAATACTACCCTGCTTTCCTTTACTATTTCACCCCAGGTTGCCAGCACACCTAATATGCAGCTGCATTATGACAAAATCAATCAAAAAGAAGCATTGAGGCCCTTCAGCCATTACAGCCACACAATGTGTGAATCAATGCCAGGGGACTCAGTGTGTGTGTCCAGTTTCAGCATTTCCCTTTTGAAAAAAGCCCCAGACATTAACTCTTGACTGCTTCTGAAATCTTGAACATAAATATCCCCTTTTAAATAAATGTTTAAGTTCTTAATCATGACTCATTAGGGATATTATTTTCCTATTTTATTTACTTATTGACAGGTTAAAGTCACAGACATGACAAAAGCTATTCTGTGAATGACAACATATGACAAGTGAGGATATATGTTCTATTTTAAATTACTTTTTCTCTTTATGGCTTTGTGAAAAAGAAAAAAATAAATGTTTATCATGTTTCTAACATCTGACTGGAACTTCCAAATCCATAGGATTCTTTCCTGGTGAAACAGTGAAGTTCACAGAACTAGACAGCCACTACCCCTACACCATGTATTTGAACAACTGAAGTATTTAAATGAACTATCATGTAAGTTTGATCCTTTGAATACACAGACATTGTAATCTACTCTGCACAGTGACCATACTAAATGTTCATTATCAAATGGTGTTGAAGAAGCAAGGGAGGGTGATAAATCACCATCAAAACAAGAAAAACACCCCCTCCATCCGGCACCAGCTTTCCAAGCCTTCTGCAAAAGGACTGTGCTGCCAGGTGTCCCCAAAACACTTTGACATTCACATCCTCTAAAACTGTAACTCATTTAAGGCAGGCTTGACAACTGAAGTAGACACCACTGTGGCAGGCAGGCACTGACACTGTCAGACACTATAGGGACATTTTAGACACTGTAAGAGTGTTTCATATCTAAATCCCACCTTTCTCATCTTGCGCTGTGAAATTAAAGGATACCGAATAATTGAGTCCTATCTCGTGTTGTGCCCTCCCTAAAAGACTAATTCCAATAAAGTTAACAGCAGAACTAATAAAAATTACATATGTTTCTTTTCATATCTTGCTCTACAAGGTACTTGCCACCACTAGAAGAGTCTGACCAATATGGGATCTCTCCTGCAGAGGCTGTACAGCTGCCCAGAGCTGCTCCATGGATACACAGGAAACATCTGACACCCCAGAGCCCACCAGGCTCACTGTCCAGCTGCAGGCTGACCTCACACAACATGGGCATGTAGTTCCAGACACATCCAACTCATCATGCAGCTGAGCTGCACTGAAACTTGTTGCTTTCCCACCAACACAAGCAGCCTGGAAAAGCTGCAGTCTGTACTGCACAAGACAAAGGTACTTTTCATGGCTTCACCAGCTTTGTTCTTCTCAGCCTCTGTTCTTATTTCCTCAAGCTTGTGAGCAAGTGTGGGTACAGCTCATGGCTACAATTTGTAGGCTGAGAGAGGAATTTCCCAATAGCTCAAATCCTGGAGCTGACAAACTTGCTCTATAAATAAGAGAAGTGGCAGGTTTTCATCATGAGCTTAAATTAGGTTCGAGCACTCTGAAAAACCTCCTGTGAACCTGCAGTACTGATAGGAAGTGTACACATTTACTCCTTGTCTAACCTATCCCAAATTAACCTCCTCCTGCCCATCTAACTTTCCATCTGGAGGAAAATTTGGCACATTCTGATTCAGACACAGAAAAAAAGCTGTGGTACTTCATCCAAAATTTTGTCTCTGGCTTGAATGTTTAGCTAATTGTGGAGGCATCCATTCCCCCTTGCTGATGTGTGTGCTGCCAGAGTGTGCCCCACACTACCCTCACACAGCTCTCTTTTCCACCCCTTCCACCCACTGCTCCAATGGAAGTGAATCATCAGACTCTCAGAAATCATCAGCCACCTTGGGCTTCATAAAAATAAAAATAAAAAATTAAATTAAAATCAAAATCAAAATTAAAATTAAAATTAATAATAATAATAATAACAACAACAACAACAACATTTTCCCTCATGCCAGGCAGGTTGGTGCTGTCTTGTTCACTGTTGATGTAAAACAGTGGTTTTACATTTGGATGCCAGATCCAAATCCCTCCTCCTCCTCCACCTTGCAAGAAATCTCAGTATAAACACAGACTTCCAGCAAGAGTATTCTGAATGTTAAATTACATTTTTATTTCTCTTGTTGAAATTTCTTCACTTTTTTATTTTTATGCAATTATCCAATATATTTTGGAGCAGAATTTTAATGTCTGCTGTATGTACTTCTGACATTATTTTGTGGCACATCTTGAGTAACATACACCTAAAAAGCACTGTCTGCAGAAGATGTGCCCCCACAAACAAACATTGACATTATATTAAAATATATTTGATTGCTCTAATGGAAACTGCCAGAGGCCACCTGGTTTTTCAATGAAGAAAAAGGAAAAAAAAAAAGAAAAAGTTTTTTCTTCTGTTGATAAAACTCTGAGCATATGTAGCTTAATTTTTGTTTTTATTTTCCCTTTTTTAGATTGAAGTTTACTCTCAAGTGGAGAGCTCAGCTATTGCTAATACAGCAATCAATGAAAGCATGACCACATCTTTTTTCCTCCCTCTGGCTCTATGATTTCCAGAGAAATCAACTTACTAAGCTTTTCCTGCCTTTACCTTAAGGTGAATTCTCTAAAAACATCATAAATGTATAATATTTCCTGTGTTTTCTTCCATAGTATATTGATAGTTTTTGTAGAAAATAATCTTTTTTTTTCAAGACAGATATTTTAAATTTTTTCTCATCTCTTATTTAGATCCCTCTCCAGTGAATACACTCTCAAATGAAAGGAGGGATTTTGTATATTCTTAAATTAATAATGGGCCTTTTATTTCCTGATAGTATTAAAAACTGTATATGTTTGAGCTTGTTTACTGGTAAATTTAGTTCATCTATTTCTTTATGGAGGTTAGGTCACCTCAGCAAACAGGAATTTTACCTCTTCACCCTCTACTCTTTGTGGATTTTCTTT
Source organism: Parus major (assembly GCF_001522545.3). NCBI lineage: Eukaryota > Metazoa > Chordata > Aves > Passeriformes > Paridae > Parus > Parus major. The sequence continues at coordinate 21,330,923 of NC_031769.1, read as the reverse complement.
CAAAAGTAATAACTCAGCTGCTGGCTCCATATCCTTATCCAGCTTGAAATTAATAAATATCACATTTCCTTTCATGCTGGCAGGTCTCTAAACTTTTTCTGTAATATTGACAATGGTTCTTATGGTACATTTTATGAGGCAATATTGTTGCTACAATCCTCTGAGCAGAGAGTGCATGAAAACCCTACCAAAGCAAATCAACACGATTTAGTTCTCTCATGTCGCTGCCTGGGGTTGAGTGGTTTGATAGATGTGCTGAATATTTGCAGTCTCAACCTCAGAACTGAGTCTGCCTTCCTGTCCTGGCTCCACTCTATGACTTTGATTCTCTGTCACACTTGTAGCACCAAAAGAGTCTTCAGCCATGGTTCAAACTGTGGCGTATTATTCCCTTTTCCTGAGCAACTTCTTTTCATTTCTTTCACAATTATATTTACTCAGACAAGGGGTTTGGCTGAAAATATACTAATCTTAACATTTATTAATTTATTTATAGGCAGAAGTTTGCAGAAAATGAATTTTTCTCATGATCCACACAAAGACATTCTCTTGCAGTTCTTAATGGAAGCATAGTAAATCTCCATCTTTGAAGCTATTTGAAAGTCAGTTGTACAGATCCACCAGAAGCCTGATCTAACTTTAAGCAGGAACTTGGACTAGATAGCCTCCAGAGATCCTTTCCAACTTAATTATTCTATGAATACAGAGCATTAGCATCTTATCCTTATAATACTGATTTTATTATTGTAATTTGCTCTCTCTTGGGAAGTTTGGCTGCAGAATGAACTATTAATCTGGTGCTTATGAAATCACCAGACAACAGGGATTGCCTCACCTTCATAGCAAAAGCACAGATTCTGTAAGCTTTCCAGGAATTTTTACAACTGCAATTTGTAAACATCTCATTCTTCTTTTTTCCTGCCTAGGGAAGGGCTGCTGTATTGTGTGGTGGATCAGTGCACTGAACATATGGTCCCTAATCCCTACATGTTGTTTGCAATCATTGCTCTTTAGGTGGCAAATCACTTAATAAAATCCAAGTGTATAAAGAAAAGTACGTGTGCCAGCAAGGAATATTTTCTCTCGAGGCTTGTGTGTTTCTCTACCCTGGTGCAGGAGCTCCAAATCCACACACTCCTGTGTCCAGAGTCCTGCTGAGCCAAACCAACCATCACCTTTCCTTCAGCAGAACTCTTTTCCCATCCCCTTCTCACTGAAGCCTTCTAACCCTGTTTGCCAGTGTTTTGGGATGCTCAGGACTTTCCTGGCAGAAGGCTTTTTCAAAAGGGAGGGAAGTATGAGGAGTTCTCTGAGTGACACAGGCCGAGAGTCAGCTGGTGACAATAGACCCACACATTGCTCACTCATGGGTGGAAAAGGCTACAGCAAAGTCTATTTAGAAAACAACTGCCAAATTGTTTTGGCAACCACAGCAGCTTCTGTCAGATACCAATGCAGCACACACAATTCACCACCATCTTCTAGTCCTTCTGCAGCAAGATTTAATGCTCCTCCACACAGAGGAATCCAGGGTTGTGAGTGTTTCTGCTGTAGACAGACAGATGAGTTTGCTGCTGCTTAGGGCACAGAGCAGGCACTGAGCCTGAGCTGACTGAGCAGCATGAGAGAGACAGACTGCAGCCATCATTCCCTCTTCCCCATCACCCAAATAAATAAGGTTAGTCAGTAAGATCTTCTGGGGTGATCAGCTGGATCTTATCAATAGATTCCAGATATTGGTAATACCATTCCTTTAACTGTCCAGCTTTGAAAAGGGTGATATTAGGCAAGGAAGAAAGAATGCAGCAGAAAAAAAAAAGCAGAAGGAAACAGGAAGGGAAGCCACACAACTGCAGATAAAACACCACTGCTTCATATACATTCCAGGGAAAGACAATGGAAGTGTGACCAGTATATCTGAAGAGAGTCTTTATGCAACCAGGAAATCACCTATGTGAAATAAAAAACAAAACCTGAAAAAGCAAAGACATCAAAGTAGAGTAAATTTTGTATAATGTGTCAGTCCTAAGGCTTGGTAGGTAGAAATCTACTGAAACTGATTTAAAATAAAGAGCTTACTTTGAACTGTGGATGAAGTCAGAAATGTAGAACACAAAGTGCTAAAACTGCTCAGGATGGACCATTTCCTACAGCCAGCTGGCACAACGGGATATAGAATTATTGAAATGAGGATCAAAAATTAATCCACAAGGCTCACCATTCTGTATCTTTACAGTTTTAAATCATAGCATTCATAAATTTCATTGTATTTGAAGAACTTTATTCAATCCTTATGATCTGCTGGAGCTCACTGTACAGTAAATAAATGTTCTAATTGGAGAAAAAAAATTGATCTATTTTTGTAGATTAATTAGGTGAACATATAGGTGCTATGATTAGCAAAAAGAAAATAGGTCAAACAAGTAGTCATGTAAAGCTTATGAACTGAAACACTCTATTCAGACTACCTGGTAAATAGATGGTCAGAAAAAACAGCTGTAGATGGAAAAATTAAGATTTGTTTGAGAAAGATCTATAAACAAATACAGGGCTAGATCTGCAGTGATCCAATCTACTCCATAACCTTGGTACATCCCACAGTTCTAGAAAGACAACTTTACAGTATTTCTAGGTGATAACCTAGAAATACAAGCAAACCATTTTATTTCATGTGATCTACAAAGGTGAAGTGATGCACAATGATTGGTTACTACAGGACTCATCACAAGCTCATGACTTCAGCTTTACATCAGGTATTACAGGACTATGATGCTGTAAACCTTCTGCAGAGCTGGAGCACATGCTCAGTGTGTTATGCAAGATCTGGACTTTGATCTTCTTTGTTATGCAAGATCTGAATGTATGAAAATTTTAAATGGCACATCAGCTTCTTCCCTTGCTATTCCCAGTGCTGCACACACAGTCAAATTTTAACTGATATATTTTAGAAAGGACTGGGCAAGTCAGTATATATGTTGAGTTGACGAGCTCATTGCTTGCATGGCCTATGACAGCTGAAAAAGCCCTTTTATGCTTCATTAACCATTTATTTCTAATTTTGGGGGGTTTTCTACTTAAGATCTTTGGGTTTTGCAACTTTTTACAGTTGTCAAATTGTTTACATGTGTGTGCTTACTTATTTTGTGGCCAGATAAGGATAAGCATGATAGTTGAGTTAAACTGTAAAGTTACTCAGTCTGAAAATGTAAGTTAGTTGATGTTATTGCTAACTCTACTTTTTCTCCCTGTTTCAGGTTCCTTTGCATCCTACTCTCACCACATAGTTTCAGTTTTACTTTCCTTCCTAAGTATAAGGAAAGGAAAAGAAAGGGAAGGGAGAGAGGGAGTAGAACAAGAAGAATTGCAGAAATATATTGTGGAAAGTCCCAAAGGATTACTTCAATCAAAAATAATTTCTTCAATCATTTTTAATCAAGTAACAAGAACTCACATTGTGATAATTCTCTGCATTTTTTAATAGCCTTCCATCCGGAACTGATGTTAGTCCCCAAATCAGTTCTCATTTAGGAAAGAACCTTGTAACCTCTTATTTCTCCTTGTCAAACAGTGTGAAATATGTTAATTCCTGTAGATTAGTTTTCCAGTAAATGTAAACCAGTGATGTCACAGTGTGTGTGTGTACTCACTGCAGGAAAACTCCAGCCTCTCTAAGAACCAAAGGTCCAGATTGATCCACCAATATGTTCCATGTTCTAACACCAAACTTTTACTCCAATACAAAATTCATGAGAGCCTCAGGTTTCTCCTCATCAACTTTTACTAGTTTGCCATCCAAATGATGTTTTATACTTTGCATCTATCCAATCTTCAGCATGTTATTTGAAGTCCTTTACTATCCTGCCATGCATTGGCTTGCTGACATAGAGGATCCTCTAATTAATGGAAAGGGACAGAATTTTAAAAATAGGGAAACTCTAAGATCTACTATCCTGTGACAAAGATGCAGTTTTGTCCCAACTAATTAACACTGACGCTGAGTGTGCAACAGAGTAGCTAAATTGCAAGCTGGTTTGTTTGTGTTAATTGCTCTGTTTGCATTATTTATCTGTCCTGAATTAATTTAAGCAGGAACAGTTTTTGTTCTTTGGATTTCAATGAAGACTGTATTAAATATAGCTACTTTCATTTCCTTTGCCACTTCTCCTTGATGTTGCAAAAAGACCAATTTGAAAAGAGAGAAGAACACAGTAAATTTTGGCTCAGTGGGAGTTGCACTCACAGTTGGATCCCTTCTTTTTATATTTCTCATAAATGCAGAAGTGTGTTGCCTCCTGAATTTTCCTAATGACAGAAATTTAAAGTCCTAGACAACAATTAACACTACAGGGGCAAGAGCAGTGCAATTCTATTACCACAGGAAAAAAAAAATCAAAAGCTGGTTTTAAAGCTGTACATTTTTCAACTTTTCTTAATTTTGGTTTTTGCCACTTTTCCTTGTCCTTCATCAAAAAACCTCAGAGTTCTCAAGTTACTGCTGAGTAGATCTGACTTTTTTTTAATTAAGTATGAATAATAAATAATGACAGTGGTGATTTTCTTTGTGAACATGGTATTGATATGAACAACATGTTGGCAGAGGATGCTGAACCCCAGGCAGGTTAAATAATTTACTCAACCCACCACATGGAAAAAGTGGCAAAAAGGGGTGTGGGTGACATTACCAGGCTGCTCTGCAGAACAGCAGTCAGTTTGGAGGAAGACTGTGAGGACTAGAGAAATCTGCACAGACAGAATGCAAACAGGCTTCACAAGTCCCATCGGCTGCAGTAAATTTTCTGACATTTCATGGCGCTGATATTGTGGAGCGTCCGGTTAATGCCTTGACCTCCAGTGGGGAAAAATTAAAATAAGACATAAAATCCATATCCAGATTAACAAGCCCCTAGACTGTACAGGCATTGCTAGCTGTAGGGGAGGAAGAGAGAGCACTAAGATTATGATTTTGGTGCAGGCTTGTTTGAAAGATCAGTGCGGGGAATGCTGTCCAAATGGAGTGAAATAGCTGCCCTAGGAATCTAGTGAGTAAAACAGTGAAGAAAAATATCATGCACCCCTTTTATTTCTCTTTTTTGAATGAAAATAAGTAATGTGAGATGAAAATCTTATGAAGAAAAGAGGTTTACTTTGCCATAATAAAGACCTTCGTAATAAATATGGATGAGGATATAGGATTTTTTTAAGGAATTAAGGAGGTGGTGGATGCACTGAAAGCACATTCTCCACTCAAATTCCCCTTGATTTAAACATTGCTACAAGAATCACTAATGCACTGAGGAGACAACAGATGTCCCTAAACAAAAGAAAATTACAGGGAGATCATCACAAAAAAAACAGCCTCAACACAGAGAGATATCATAATTTTCAGGCTCTAGCAATCTGCAGACTGCTCAAAAGAAATATAGCTGGAGTCAGATCTAATTCACACTAGTGGAAATCCATGTTGAAGCAAATAATTTATTTTAACTAATTATTGTGAATGGGGGTTGCAATCCATTCCAGGACCTATAATTTTTCCTCATGCCTGAAAAAATATAGTTTAGTGATATTAGACATCACAAGACTAGGACCTTATAATTCTCTAAGAGACTGGAAAATGAAGAAACTTCTATGAAAAGATATTCCCAACTTCAAGCCTGGAGTGTGATCAACAGCCAGCCACCCCCAGCTCCACACTGTCTCTGGTACACTAAGCTTCTCCTCTGGAAGCTGTACAAATCCATAAGACAGCAGTAGTTGCAAACCCATCTCTTTAAATATGAATTTTTTCAAGTCATGTGAGCCTTTAAAGAGAAACCAACATTTTTAAAATATAAATCAGAGGAAAATACATACAGCAGTGTTTTTTAGGCAGCAGTTTGCAGCTATTTTAGAAAGCTGAACCAATCTGAATATTCCCAGAAATGTAAATGGAATCTCATTACATTACCTTATAAATAAGGGAGAAGGAAATAACAATCACATTCCTCCTCCACACAATTTTCTGCCCTTCCCAATATTAGTGCTGAATCTGCTTAGAGTACCACGCAGGCCAATATATTACTATTGACAACATGCTGCAGTTTGACTCCCTGAACAAGAAAATCACTACTTCAATCTGTGTTATTCTTAGTAGGAAACACTGTGTCTTTATTGTTTTGGCTGCTTTTGTAACTTTTTACATTCCCAGCAGCAGCAGAACAGGATGCATTAGCTAAACAGTATGAATGATTTGCCATTTCTTAGGTGCAATTACAGAACCTGAATTTTGACATCCTTAACTGAGCTTTGCCCAGGCTCAGGGACCTTAAGTGCTTTCAAATTGCAACAAACTCTATACATGCACAAACCTTCAGAGAGAGCATTCAGAAATCTCTACCACGATTGCAGCTCAGCCGAGCAGTTTTCACAGCTCACACCAGCACTACATGATAGTTGTAAGCACCAAACACTGAACATTATATCCAGGGAAGCTGCACAGGGAGGTTAGGGATGCAAAATATAAGCTGAAGGTTGATCAATGCCTACAGTTAAGGTATTTTATCAGGCTCCAGATTCAGTTGCTTATAATTTTGCTACTGAGTCAGAGGTTTTCTGACCCAGACGCCTGTCTTAAGTTAAAATTTCAGATCAAAGGTTTTTCTCTGTTCCCAGAACAAGGGTATTACCAGTGAGGTGAGTGCAATTGGCTTCAAGTGGTCTGAGAAATCACCTCCCCAACAAGTTTCTATTGCCACTAAGGCAACCAAAGCTTGCGCCATCAACTACTAGTTAGTAACAGGCATGGTTAGGTATGATAGGGCAATTAAACCTCCAGGTTCACAGACCTGACCACAAGAGTATTCCCACCAGTCCCATGAGCATGAGGAAAACACTTGGGCCATACATTATTCTCATCTGTTTTGTTGTTAAGATCTGAATGGAGGTTTTGAAAATTAGCATGACAGGGGCTACTGAGCTGTTGGAAATGCCATTTGTTCCTGTAAGAACTCAAAGGTCAACCAAAACTACAAGGCTCCAAAGCAAATCTTATTTGACATAAAACTATGAAGGTCCTGGCTAAAGAGTGGAAGCAGTCTCAGGAGGGAGGGAAGCACTAAGGACTCAGGGTGTTAAGGGCTGCTCTCTGTGGTCCCTGAGACACCTTCCATGCACTTCAGAGAAGAGGTAACCAAGACCTCACAGCAAAGAGAAATCTATTTGAGAATAGGGAAGAACAGGGAAAGTATCTGGGGAAATAAAATAAAAGGTAATCTATTAGCAGAGTGGAAGAAATAGCTGGGTTTTAAGAGGGAGCAAACAAAACAGAGAAGGTCCAGAAGCAGGGGACTGAAGACCAGGTGGGATGGCAGCAAATATTTTGGAGGCAGAGTGGTGATGGGGACCAGGGCAGGATCCTGCAGTGATGGGAGGAGGGGGCAGAGCAGGACATGAAGCACAGGATGCTCCTCTGAAACCCCAAACCAGAGACACTTGTTCTGAATTTCTTTCTTAAAATTCCTCTTCTGTACTGTTTTTCTCAGCCAGGCTGGAAAAACAGAAAGCATGTCATACCACACCATATGGGCCTATCCTGAGGGCCAGTCATCTGAAATCCATCACATAAGTGTGAGCTGAGCGAGCAACTGGGAGCTGCATTGCATGATTATGCCTTGTGAGGGCCTGCCATCACTGAGGCACTCGGAATATTAATGGATTTTACAATGGCTAGAAGACAAATGAGGATGCATTCATGTTGGCAGACTGTAGGAATAAGTCCACACATATTGTATGACTGAATTTCTCAGTATTCAGTTTGGTGTGGGTTTTAGTTTTGTTAGTTATTTGGTTGGGCATTAAAAACCCAATTCTAGAAAGCTAAAAGACATAGTCCATAGTTACTTGTACATGAAAGGAACAAAGGCTCCCATTGGAGAAAGGAGCATGTGGTTCAAGGCAGTAACATGCTGCATATATCCAAAGTAACTGAATTTAATTTGCAAAGAAAACCTTCAATCTAGAATTTCACAACTTTTCCAAATTTCACTTGCACTTTAGAATTTGTTTACTTGGTAATGTACTAAGGGAATTATGCAAACTGCAGTGCACAGGCCACAGGGATCATCCCATCACCTTTCCTACAAAGTAAACCAAGATTTTTAACTACTACAGACAAAGGAAGTTATAAGCTCGTTTTCAGAATCAGTGCACCACAGTTTTAAACATTTCTGGGAATTGCTTGTCTTCTTCAAAGTCATCTTACGTTGTAAGGAGCAGCGGCTCCTGAGATGCAGGGACTGAGTGGTCTGCACAACCAGGCATCTCATCCCCAGCCTGGCAGATCTGGTTTTAAAAGTGCCAATCTAAATGCTGGAGCAAATGTAAAGTGGCTTCTGCAAAACATGACAAGACCCAAAGAGGCTGTCTAGTGTCACAGGAGACTGCAGAGCAGAAAGTTATTTTTGGAGCTATTCCTTCTTGTGCAGTATATAATTACTTTTCATTTCTTCAGCTGCTTCCATAAGCAATTTCTCACTAGCACGGGGTTTGCTCTGTCAAATAATATACTTTATCTACCTATCTAAGTCCTGTTTTTGTTGGTTTTCAGAGCAGAGAACCGCAGGGGATCTCCTGAGCTAGTGCAAATTCTTCTTATTATGGAACTCATTTCAGTGATGGTTCAAAAGTGAATACTAGTCAAGATCTCGCATTTGGGGCATTCTTTGACAGCTATAAACTGATGAGCTCAAAGAAAGCACCATCCAGAAAAATAACTCCATATTAAAAAACAACAAACAAAACCAACCCAAAAACAAAAGCAAAACTACAAAACACAAAATCACTGGTTTTTTTAATCTATAAATTATCATTTGGACTTCTTCCATGCCCACAAGCAAAATTTAGGAATGCAGTCAAACACATGTGCACAGCTCCCACTGAAGTTTGAAAGGAGTTTCATGTGCTTAGTGAAGTGTAAATAATTTTCTGTGAGCCTCTTAATGCTTATTTACAGACATGCTAGAATCTACATGACCAGTATGCACAGATATTATTACATCTTCTTTCTCTTTAAACACAAGTTGATCTAGAGAATGAAAATGGTGTCAGAAGTTAGCAAAAACAGCCTTATTTTGCATTCTTGCAATACAAACATGACTGCTACAAAAACTGAACCATGAACTGGTGCTTTCATAAATTATGAGAGTATTCCCTCTTATCATTTGAAAAATGAATAAATAAGTAATATTTGAAAATCTGTCTATACTACATTTCCAGTTATTTTCTTTTTGCTCTTTAAATCCATATTGAATATTAGCTTTATGACCACTCCAGGCATGCTAGAAATCAGTATCATCCAATAGGAGTCCTGACCATCAGTCTTTGAAATATGTCCTTACCATGGCAATAGCTTAATGATTGCTTAATATATAAAAAAATCTTGCACATTTTATAGTATCATCATGCCATCTAGAGGTGGCATATCACTGAGGCTGCCACTCATCCTCGTGCCCAGAACAAAGCAAAACAGTGAGAGGAATAGTGGGATGGAGGCCTTTAGAGATAGCCTTTCACTAGCATGCTCCAGCAGATTTGGTTGCAATTAAGCCCAGCACTATCAGTAAAGGACAGGAAATTCCTGGCATGAGGCTCATTAGGAGAAAAGCTAAGCATTCAAAAACCCTCTGCTTACTCACAAAAGAAAAACAAGCAATGGCCAATCTGTTGCTTTTCTACCCAGCTCCACTGGAAACTGTGCTGCATCTGGCACTCCATATTCACCTGCCTATGAAGTCCTACAGAGGAATAAGCACTGTAAGGATCAATGACATTCAAAGCAGTAAGACAAGTGAAGTCCGTTTCAAAAAGGAAAATTTAAAACAAACAGCCACCCTTGCATTCACCACATGCTCCCCATCTGTCTTGACCTCTTGATTTCCCAATACTTCTCCTACTTCTCTGAAATACCAGAGCTCTGAACAGAAATCAAGTACTTCTCACAGATAATTCAGGTTGGAACCAGCCCCAGAAAGTCTCTGGTTCACCTTCCTGCTTAAGGAAGGATAAAGATGAGATCAAAAGACCTTTCTTAGAATCTTTAAGGTCTTGAAAACCTGCAAGGGCAGAGATAGCACAACTTATATTGTCCAACTCTTCCCCACTGTCCCCATGGAGCACAGGCTTCTCACTGGGTCCAGTCTGTATCACGGCTGTTCAGATTTCACTTTCCCTCCCACCACACATCCCCACAATGTGTTTTCACAACCTCCTTGTCTGGTCTGGGGGAGTTTGGTCCCTCCTGCAGTCATCTCTTGCAGAACCAGTGCCAGATACCCCCCACAAGACAAGTACAGTTCATGTGTGCACAGCCTCTCCTTAATAAAGAGAACAAAAGTAACAAAGACATGAAAGAACTACTGACGAGGAGGTTGCAGCTGGAAACTGGCAAGAGCTACGTGGTTTTGTTTAGTAATGATTCTCAACTTTTACCTCTAGGTGATTCTTGTCCCGTTTTTAAGAATACAAGAAGAGTAAATTAAATAAGGGTATTGCAAAGCAAAGCTACTGAGGAAAACAGAAATATCTTTTCCCTGTAGCAAAAATCTATTGCTTGTTTTACTTTGTGCCTTCTATTACATAGAAAACCTATGGCTGAATTTGCTTTACTGTCTGCTATTATATTCCTACATCTAAAAGAACAGAACAAGCAAACGTCAGCATTGAAAAATAATATGAAAAATAAAATCTCGGCTCACTGCCCTTGCAAAACAGCATTAAAGGCATTCTGGAAACAGTCCTAATCACTACAAATATATCTCAAAAGTAGTAATTAGTATTGTAATTATCCTACAGCCTTGGCATCTGTCTTATATAAGCATTTAAGCCCCAAGAAAACAGGTCAGCATGACTTCAGTTGACACAAATACATGAGATGGGAAGAACCAACAAAAACTCAGAAAAATATCGAGCTAACCACATCTGCTTTCACTTGGACAGTGCTACATGGCACACTGATTTTTTCACCAAACTCCCAACAGCATCTGTCTGCATTAACCAACAATTCCTCCAATGTAAAATTCACAAGATCTTTTGGAAGCAGGAGTTAGTTCATTGCCAGTCACGTCTCTAAACAAAAACCAGATATTTTCATTGTGCTTTGTGCTGTGTTCAGAGCTCTTGGAGCACTGAGCACTCACCTCCCCTGTCCTGGGAGCTGGAGTGGTGGCAAGGCCACCACGGGCAGCACCAGAGAGGCTCTCTGCCCATGCCACAGTGGACATCCTGGCCAATGTGCTGAGGCAGCTGGAAATCAAACTGCTATCTGCAGGTGTGGCTCAACCTCTCTGAGACACGTTTGTGTCTCCCAGCAGAGGATTGTGTTAGTGGAAATCAATGACTGTGGCATCACAGCTTGCAGCCCAGAGGAGTAGAGCAGGATGGACTCTGATTTGGGTTTACCTGAAGCTGCCCTTCCTCAGCCAGTGATTGCCACAGTCTCAGAAGGTGGGGTAGACTTTGCCTTAGCATCCATATCCAGTTTGGGTTTCCTCTGTGGAAAAGCACTGAGCCAGCTCCCAGTTAACTTTGGCTAGCAAGTTTAATTTAAAATCTCCTTTTTGCTGTTTTCTTTCCCTAAAGAGAAAGAACGAGATAAAAGATAAAAACAGCACAAAATCTGATGACACAACAGATCTTCCTTTTTCCAGTCTCTGAAACTTCCAGTCTCTTATAACTGCAGAACCAGATGCTTTAGAGAAATAGTAACAATAATAATTTTATTTGAACTCACATAACCAAATATACTACTCTTATTCATAAATATTTCAAAAAACTCTGGAAATATGCTGTAAAACATTGTAGGTTGAGGCTATCTGCTTTAAAAAGTTCAGCCTTTAATCTATCTATATTTTTTATCAGGTTAATTAAGTTGCTTCCTTTAGAGATTATCAGATGCTCAGCTCCCAGTGTGGAGGTGGAATTTTCTGAAAACTAAGCACAAGACTGCTCAGTTTGCCTTTTTTCCTCAAATCAGCTGCTTTTTCTGAGGAACCCTGAGAAGTCACATGTTCTGAAACCTCAACATTATCAATAAAATTTAAGAAGGATTTGGTATATTTATATTTTTATATATTTATATTTATTTATATTTATATGAAAGAGATTCTTCATATCCATATGAAACATATTTTTATGAAAATGATAAATTTATTAGAATGTGAATGTATACATCTCAAAACAATTCATGGCCCTTTTGCTCCCATAACAATGGAAGCTCATTTAATTTCAGCTTTTACAGGAGAGGCAGTTACAGTGTTTGGTTTCCTATTCCATGAGCTAATGCTAAGCTTCTCAGCAAGTGCCTGCCTTGTGAGTTAATCTTGCACTCATTATCTGCACTAGCAAAAATATACCCTTGTGACTGGAAGAAATAAATGGCACCTTACCAGAAAACAGAAAAGAAAAGCAGCTGCCCACTGTGATGAGAGAAAACAACCTGAGCATGATGTTCCTTGAGGATCTCTTCAAATTGATACATAATGACAACCATCATCAAAACAAAGATAATGCCATAGAAGACTAATAGTAAGAGGATGTAGTAATATTTGAAGTAATAAAACTGTGTTTCTGACAAAAGCCTAAATAAAGAATGTACTAACACAATCAGGGAAAGAATTAGTGTGACTGGATTTCCTTCTAAGCAATCCCACGCTTTTTTGCTATAATGATGAGCAATCAGTTGAAGGAAAAAAAAAAAACAAAGCAATTACCCTTGCCCTTACATGGTGCAGCAAAGAATTTATAAAGGATAATTTGCATTCAGAAAACAAGGAGACTAGTGAGAAACCTGGACTGCTCCATATGCACCACCAAACTCTCTTTACAGTTAATGTGAAAGCCTTTTATTCTTTGTGATTCATCTTCCTGTGTGTGTCATTCACATTAACCATCACCAAAGACAAATGTTGAAAGCACAAAGGTCCAATGGGAAAACAGCCCAGAGACTCCCAGGCTTGTGACCTCTACTCCCTGCTGCTTGTCCTGACCTGAGCTGACCTGCTGCCTTGCACAGGAGAGCCCAGCTGTACAGGACTGATTAAAGGCAAGTTCTTCTATGTCTCACAGAGCCAAAGGAGGGTCATTAACAAGGCCATTGGTGCCTATGAATTTTTCTAGAGTGGCTGCACTGCAGCTCTGCCCTGCACCACTGGCACCCACCTACTGCAGTCAGGACAGCAGCACCATGCTGCTCACCCCGCCTGCCCTGCCTCATGTCCCAGAGCCACACTCACAAAGTTCACCTCTGTTTACCAGCTGAAATAAGACCTACATGCTCATCACAATGTCATCTCTGGAGATGTGAGCATTTTCTTTGACTCATTCCTCATCTTCTGCATACCACACTCCTCCTTATCACAGGCTCCATCCTCCAGCAAAGGGAGAGCTGATAGCGTGTGTGAAGTCATCAGCCAGCAGGTCTCTCACCAGTACTCAGGCAGGAATCAATATAAATACAGTCCTTGGCTTCTGCATTTATTGCTGATATGGTAGAATGTTAAAGTCCAACTTCTATTCATGGAGAGGGCTATTTAAGCTTATCTTTGATATATATACAAGACATTTAATTATCGGTGCAAGTAGAGTAGTCACTGAGAATGTCTTGCACTGAACTATGGCATTTTTATCAAAACACACCTTTTACTCCTTTCTCCTGTCTCATCTACACTGTAATCCTTTCATCTTTGCCCTCAGAATTCTTTTCATAAGAGTTATATCCATACAAATAAAAAAAAAACTCTTTGCAGAGAGGTATAAGAGTGAAACAGTAACACCCGGAAACAGAAACTAGTGCAAAAGTGCTCAAGAAATGTTGCCGTGTTCAGACAGTTTTGCTGCCAGGAGCAGCTAAACCCATTAGCGATTCCCCCTGTAATCTACCACTGTGCAACACTGACCCATGGCTGAGACCCAGGAGGAGAGAGAAGCTTTGGGTTATGAGTGTCAAATATGAGCTCTGAATGTTTGCATAAAAAGTCAAAAGACAGAAGGTTCCAGAAAGATACTCCTTATCTCTACAATAGTTTGGTTTTTCCAGACATTTTCATTTTGTCTATTCTGCCTTAGAAACCTGCCCCTACCTGTTCCTCTGCAAAGAGCAAAGGCTGACTCTAGTAAACCAAGCTCTTCTACCAGAAGAACACAAAGAGCACTGAGCTTCAGATGTGTCCTCTCTTCCTTGCAGCCACCAGCTAATTACCTCTCTATAATCACTCTCTTCTGGATTTCCCTTTCACACTAATCCATATTGTTGTGACTTCTTCCTCTTTTGGTCTTAAGTCTGAGCACTCATCAAGCGTACATTAACATCCAAGGTTTTTATTTTCTCCACAATGGCTTATGGCTTTTCCCTTAAAAGTCCTGTATCTCTTCAAGAACAATTTTTACCTTATATTTTTTTTCCTCTTTTTTCCCCCCCACATAACTGCAAGTGAAGGAATTGGAGGTGAAACTCTCTCGCTGCTTTACACCACACTTCTTGAAATGGATTTCTCGGTCTCCTCTGAGCCGAGCTCCTTCAGGATACTCCCTCACAGGGAGCTCTGTTTATCTCAGCTCTCCGAGTCAGGAAGAAAACTCTAAAGCTCGTTAGAATTTTGTTTGTCGTGTTTATTTGGATGTTATCAAAGACTTGGCAGGCCTTCCCAGACTTTTTGCACAAGTTCAAATCATTATAACCTGGCTCACTTTGGCTCTGAAGGCACAAAATGGTCCTGAACTATGCAGTTTCTTTATCTTTATACTTATTCTTACCCAATTAATAATAGACACGTATATTATTTTTCTTAATGACCCAATGACCCATCACCTGTGTGCTGCACTGTGGCATTTTCTATCTAATCTCTTACTATTACTCAAAAACTTCTAGAAGAAGATGAAGAAGAAAGAAGAAGGAAAAGAGACACCACCTTAAATCCTTCATCTTGTTTTCTGCTCTTTAAACTAACTTTTTCACTCAGTGACTTAAGAAAACTCTTCAATCTACACACTTACACTTTTAGCTTTTCTATTTAACAATTGTTTTCATGATGTTACATGAAATTCAGTGTTTTCTTGGATGTTAGAGCTGGGTATCAGAGACAAGGGCACACACTCTGTGCCTCGGACTCCAACAGGTGGGAGCCATTCATATCTGTGAGCTTAAGACCAGAATTTAAATCTTTTTAGGAACTTAATATATTTTTAATTACAACTTTTCACCCTGGTGCCAGTGTTCCTCACAGCCTTACTGTATAAAGCACAGGAGAGTAAGCATTTCAAAGTGGGTGCATCTGTTTGTTTTCTTCACAGGAATCTGGAGAACAGAGGTGGACTACCAAGATTCAGAGCAAGGGATGGCCATCACTAAGGACTGTGCACTACCTCCTTCTAGGAAAACTAATGGAGGTCCCAGAGTGACGGCTGCCACCAAAAATTTGTCTCAGCCACTGTGAAGGTCTTCCAAGGTGTATGATCAGTGCTGTTTCTGGCTCATGTGCTATTAGAGGAGAGTGAAGGACTCCAGAAACACAGGGTTTCACTGCCCCATGAATGGAGAAGGGAAATGTGTCTGCAGGGAGAACCCTGCAGGACTGACACTGCACTGAGCACATCCACAGTGCTGCAGCCGTGTGTCTCCTGGCTGGGTGGGACAGGCACCAGCTCAGGCCCCACGGCACCACAGGAACCTCTTGGCCTCCAGCAACTTCATCCAGGTCCTCCTTGGGGTTCCTGATTTTTTAAGGGCTAATTTCCCAATTTTTATTCAGTACAAACCTCATGCAAAGAACTACTGTGCAGCTGGAAAAGAGGCAGTTCTTAACATGTAAGAATGAAAATCCTACATTTTCGTGTGCTAGACTTCTGAAAGAGATATCAGATGAGTAGTAGGTGGATTGGCTGGTTTTTCATTTGATATCATGTAAATAAAATTAACAAGGAGATTCTTTGTTCATTCCAAAGACATCTTTTATTTCAGATTTACTACAGTGTCAGTACAGAGACAAATTTTGTTATGATGTTCTCCAGCACAAGGTTGAATAATTGAATTGTCAGGCAAGCAACTAGTTGAGATATTTAAAAAATATTTATAACAGTAGAACACAGAAGCATTGTACAGTTTTCAGTACTCATTTGTTCACTCTTTAAGGTTTTCAGATCATTCAAATTGAGTCAGACATTATTATTTTAAAGGATGTTTCTAATATGTTATTATATTAACTCTATAGAAATTGAACATTCATCAGTCCAGGCAAGTCTGTCAGCTTTTAGAACCACAGATATTTATGTATTATTCATTGATATCAATCACACTAGAGGTATCTACATTTTTCTTCTCAAAAGAAAACAGGTACCCACATATCCTTTATTATTCTCTTTTCTTTTGATGCTTCTCACACACAGGAACTGCTACATTTATATCTTAATGACTGATAACTGTTTAAGTATTAGAAACCACTCTGGCCTGCCTAGAAATAGGAGCCAAATTTCCCACGCATTAGAAAATAAGGTACTGCAGCAACTTCCTTAAATAGAGAATTGCAAACACAAATCCAAAGCCAGGTGGAGATGGAGATTGAAAAGTTTACAAAGGGATTTGGCAAAGTTCTGCTGAATGCAAGATCACGCAGCGGGACACGGAGATGCAGAGACAGTCTCCAATGGTAGAGTCATTATATGCGTTGTTAAATATTAAATTAATATCCTGTTGCAATCTCCTTAGGGCTACCTGCATCCTTGAGGCTGTGCCTCCCCCACACACGGCTCCTCTGTGGAGAAAGGATGCTGGTGTGGACGTGCTTTTCTGCATGCAGGAGCGGGGAGAAATCAAAGGCAGCCCACGCCCACAGGACCAGCGCGGTGCCGCCGTGCCCCGGTGCACATCCAGCCACCACCCGTGTCCCGTGGGGCCAGCCCTGCCCCTTGCTCCCAGACTGCCCTGCTGGCTCCTCAGAGCCACTGGATGCTCTCCACAGACAGCCTTAGTCAGTGACAGCAGCGCTGATAATCAATAATGACAGCTCGAGTGATACCCAGGTATAACAGCACAATAAACAGAAATCGAATATTTCATATTAGGTCATTTAAGCTGCAGGCAATAAGAGTCTCTTAAGCCACCAGAGTGGCATTTTAAATAGATTACCGAGGCTTTAAAAAGTTCTTATTTGATGTGGGCTTTACCTTCTGACATGGCATATTCTCAAATCTTTGCAGTGCTTGCAAAAGCACTGCCAAACCTGCTTCCTATCAGCAGCGCTACCTGACTCAGTAGCAAACAGAAAGCTCGAGAGCAGTATCGAGTACAGCAGGCTGTGGGACCAGGCAAACAGGGGAATGAACACCAGCCCTTGAGCAAAGAGCTCCAGGAGGGATAATGGAATAGCATGAACAAATAAGAAATCATCTACAATTAGAAAAGGGTGAACAATTGGCCCACCTCCTGAAATAAATAACAGGACTTTTTCTTCTAATTGAATTAGTCATTAGGCTCTCTATTGCATTTTTTCATGCCAAATCTTTGGTTACACCTAAACACATTATACAATAAAATATTTTCTATATTGATCACCTTTTCTTTCCTAGAAGAGCAGGATTTATTGCTCACAAGTAGATAAGAGATGTGGTTTCACCCCTAGACAGCGAAACCAGAATATCAGCATAATCCCTCTTAATGCTTTTTTTCTACTTCAGCTGTGTAATTGTTTCCATAAATATCTGTGAGACTAGGGATCCAAGTGAGCTCAATAATGGCTCCAATCGATTTCAGTTGTTCACACAGCTGTATGACTTAAGAATATATCCTGTATCCTTATTTGGACTGCTAACAGAGTCCCAGCAAAATCCAGTAGGACTTAATCTGTTGGTGTGAAACTGACTCCTGATTGATATTAACCTGCCAGTTTAAAGCTGGGATAATACAATTACCTAAAGCTAGATCTTACAGCCCTACTTACACCCACAAAAAGAAAAAATCCAGGAACCTTTGAGTTACTCACAGGGGAAAAAATATCCAACCAGTGTAATTAGTGGATACATAAATTAGTGTTTCCAAATTATACAGATGAAGTCAACAGGAACTTTTATGGGGATGTCTAGACAGCCTGCATCCTTGGCCAAAGTTTAAAGATAAGTACCCATCCAGTATTGATGTTAATATAACAGATCCATATAATCAAAGAATTCTTACGCTGTAGTTTTTAGAATACTAAAAGGCATAGATGAAACGGAAAAGCAATTTTGACTGAGAGGTTGCTGATTAATGTAATTTTTACAATTCCAAAGTACACCAAAGTTTTAAGTACTAGTGACACTATCACTAAGTCATCCAAACTAACAGGTACAATTAAAACACTGGGAGCCAAAAGGTTTAGCTTTCTATATGTCATGGAAAATAGCAATTATTTTTTCATTTAGACTTTCTTGATATTGAAGTATACCTTGTGTTGGATCACACATCTCAGAAGGCCTCTTTCTAAGAAAATTAGATCTTGCCACTTGTCATGCCAGTGAGAACCATTAGGCTCCCAGAGCAATATAAGGCCAGAGAGAAAGTATCTTGCTCAGTTATACTTAGAAACAAAGTACTTCCAATAATAAATTGCACAAATGATGCAAAGAAAAGGTGGCTATTAGGAACACTTTTCTTCAACTATGAAATAGCTATAAAATACTTATGTATGTTGTATTTATCTGTTGGCTTGATTGAGGTCATACCTGGAGAATACTGGCACAAGTGCTCTTGGTTTAGATATTTCCATTGCTCTGAGGTTGCCTGCTTTTGTTCCTGGGAAAAGAACAGGTTCTTACAACAGTGTGCTACACTACTTAGACCATAATAGGCTTCTACATTGCCTTCTTTCAACTGTCTTTTCAGTCTATTCATATGATTTTCAAAGAACTTCAACCTGTTTTGCCAAGTGATCTTGCATTGATGACTCCCTTTCAAAGAGTTCTCCAGGAAGTGTTTGATAGCAGAGTTGTCTACAACATGAAATTACAAATTAGAAGCACAAAACCTCTGTAAGTGAAGAAGATTCTACTGTGTGGTGCATTTTTTCTGTTTTTACAGAAAAATAAATTCTGACAGTGCTTGGTTTTCCTACTACAAATCTACTATAGTTTTACTCACACCTCTGCAAACTCCCTCAAAACATTTTTCACTGGATTTGCAGGACCATGGACCGTCCACATGGCCTCCTTGGGATTTATATTTGCATTTACTTGTGCTTTCTTCTGAAGACACTGTTGTTGTTACTTCAGAGGCACTGCCATCCCACACACCTACAGTTCCACTGCTGGCCTGTATTTCCATATTTGCTTTCTTCCTGCTCACAACACAACATTGCTTCTGGGGAGAGTGAAAAACCCACTCGATCTGAGATGCTTTCTCCCAGTTTGCAGTGTAATCTGTATGTGTAGTCCCACCCCAGTTCAGGTCATAAAATGGGATGTTCATCCCCATCCCATTTTATGACCAACATGCAAGATTTTTAGGTAGATGATGAAGATTTTTACTCTGTGATTCCTAGCTACATATACCTAAATCATAAAATCATAAAACAGGCTTCAGACACCATAGTTATAATAAAATTACCAACACGTTCCTTTGTGCACCAATTGCAATTATTCAGATACACACTTCTCAGTTTAGAATGGATCATTTCAAAATTAATTATTTCATAATACATAACAAGAAGGGGTTTTTCATCTTCAGTTCAATCACTGTCACTTAAAAGGAATGTCTTTTCCATGTCCTACATCTGAGAACACTTCAAATGAATATTTTTTTGTGATTATCAGTGTTAACAACTTTCTGTGATGAACACACATTCAGCAACCACCTCCCTATTGAACTTTTGCTCCTGTAACTGGATAATTTCTGCTTAGGTTGTTTAACTTTCCACACTGTTTTTTTCCCCCATTACTGCTAAAATTGGCAGAAAAAATATCTTTAGGATAAAAGATCTTTCAACACTATTTCTTAGTGGCATTTGTGAAACAAGTCTTCATAAAAAAATTCTATATCAACATAATATATGTGGGCATCAGTTAAGTGCACACCAGATCATAGGACTAAAAGGTAACAATAAATCAGATTTTTCCAAAAGATATTATAAATAGCTTTTCAAATTTAAAACAATCACAGATTTTTCAGTATAGCATAGAAATTACCCTCTACCAGACAAAAACAGTATTTTTTTTGTGGCTGTCAGAATGTTATGAGTTAAGAGAACACGTGACATGTAAAGCATTGGAGTACCAAGACATTTGTGGTTTTTTAAAGAAGCATTTCATTTTAAACAGCCATTTAATTCCTTTTTCTCTGGTAATTTCATAGCCTTGGATTTTATTAAAAAAACATATTTTATATAAGAAACAGAATGCAGAAATCTATATGGGAACTACATTTTCTTCTATTTAAAAAAAAAAAATTGAATATATGCAGTTCCGACAATTTGAGATGGAATTTAAGAAACCTTTTAAATTTAACCTCTCTTCTTGATGTGAGAAGATTACATTAACCATCAAGGTAGAAGCAATTGAACATTTAATTATTTTCTTCTGTCTTAGAGAGGTTTTGAAAATTATTCCCAGTGTCAAACAGAAATAAATCCTGTAAACTGGCTATAATAAACTAACAGGAGTATCTGCAATATAGAGCTGGGACAGTTACTTTCCTTACTGGCAGATGCTTTATGACTCGTGTCATTTATTACACCAGAGTTTTACTGTGAGGGGCTACTGCATGCTGCAGAAAAGGCCACAATGTCTATCTGCAGAGAAGAAATCCACATGAGGATGCCCTGACAGTGCTCTTCACTCACAGCTCTGCAGCAAAGAGCAGGGTTTTCACTTCCATGAGGAAACTTTGGAAGTCTGCTCCCACATGGAACACACATCCAGACAACCAGGAGATACACCACTGTATCCATACATATAACACCTCTGCCACCGTCTTGTTGCCACTGCTCTCACCCAAACTCTGAGAAGGAAGCTGCCTTTAAGACAGTACAAACCCTGGGAAGGAATATGATTTTATGGAAATAGTTTAAAAAGCACCATCTATAGACTTAACTCTGTTTCCTTTTGTGTTTGATTCAAGCAACACCACTGGGCAGGAGCCAGTGAAAAGTCAGTTTTGGCACAGAATTGTCTGTGATCCACCAGAAAGCGTTCCTTCTTCCTCATTGGAACTTGACCTTCTCCCTCCCAGGGCAGGCACTGAACCAGCCTGAGGCCAAACTGGGACACACAGTCCAGCCTGGAAGGAATGCTGTCCCATAAAGCAGGTGTTAGGAATCCCCCTTTTGCCCTCATTTCCATGACATCTGTATACACTTTTATTGTGCATCAGTCAGACCAGGCTCCTCAGCAGAGATATGCTGCAGATACCCGTAGGACTCAGGCAAGAAAATGAAGCTACTTTGAAGCAAGTTCTTTTTACTTTCTTTCCACATAGCAGATTTTACACTGAGTGGGGCTTGACTGCCTGCAGTTTGCTGTATAATTGAGGAGGCACAGCTCTCAGTTCTTGGACAACACAAACTAACCCAGAACATAGGAACCCATCTCCTCCAGGCTCTTCTCTTCAGGTCTCATCTCATGAGGCTGATGAGCCCCATGGCCAAGACTTCTTTGCCTGCTTAGGCTGGGCAGAGCAGCACAGCCTGACAAGCAGGCTTTGTGAATAGGAGCCCAAAAAGTTTGAGTTACATCTCCAAAGACTGGGAACTAGGACACATCAGGATGACTTTATATTATCCTGGATTGCCTTTTCCTCTGTTTTATCTTGGTGAGCTGCATTAAAACTTTTTTACCTGCCAGGTGAAAATTACCTAATTTAAGTTTTAGCTTAGCTTTGTAGGTTTGTGTATTTTAATGTTTATTTTTATGAGACTTTTGCTGTTTCTGTATGTAATAGATAGCAGAGGAGCAGTAGCTGCTTTGCACAGAGACAGCTATGATCTGAAATAAAACCGGTGTAGAGGATTATACAAGTAACGGATTACAGGAGGGGTTCTCAAAATGTGGAGATAGGATGAAGCCAGATGCTCCAGGGCTGTAAACAAATTACTAATGATCAACTAGTGGTCATTAAGCCCTTGGGAGGCCAGTAAAACTGTCTTTAGAGATAACAAAGGGAACAAAGAACAAATATTCTACACAGGTAATTTAAACATACTATATATAGTATATTTAGATATAAAGAGGAATTGCAGACCAATGAGGAAAGAGTAACGTGCAGTACGTGCTAAGAACCATATAAAAGTAGCCCCACACTGATCCTAGAGTAAGAAGGAGGAAATCCTCAGCAGCACCATACTTCTCCTGGTGAAGAACCCAGGACACTAACAACACACCAGAACCCTCTCCCTTGCTCCTTGAGGACCAACAGAAGGGTGAGCACAATTCTGGAGAAAGGGGTGGAGATAGGAGGGCACTAGCATCAATTGCATCATGACCAGGAGTGAGCTAAAATAATTGGAAAATTTGAAGTGTTGGTTTTCACAAAATAAGACTAATAAGAATGCTTTGATTAGCCTGCTAATACCTTAATAGTTGTGTTGATAGGTAAGATTTCATTTTTCAGCCCATATAAAAGTCATGGTGTGGGGGGTTTTCTAGTGTATTTGGTATCTATACTGCTTAGTTGTAATTGTGAATGCAACACAAAAATAGATTAATGAAATTGTTATTCCCCAGAGCATAAGGTCTACATGATGCCAAAAAATAACAAGTACATGAAACAGAAGTACAAGTTAGTACAAAACCAAGCATATTATCTACAGGAGACAGAGATTTCAGAGAGACAGTTCAATTGCGCCTATTGCTCAAAAGAATAAATAAAGCCTCCTTGGTTTAGAGAAGGTGAACACTTTTTATTCTGACAGCTCTGCTTTCCCATTAGTAGCTTCCCATGGCATTACCATCAGATTGTTGAAAGAAATATGGTTCTGTAAGTATTAATTTCTAGAGGGGGTGGCTCTGTCCCTTAGGCCATAATTTTTGTCACAATAGAAGCAGCTTTTCACATTGCTAAAATTAGTCTTTCAGTTGCCTTTGCCAGCAGAAATATGACAAATGCTTCTGAAAGTTCTTATTAAGCAAATTTCACGGAGATATTTCTTATAACTTCCTGATATTCTTTAAAAAAATGCAAAACACAGACAACTTGTCTGAGGTATTTAAATAACTTCTTACAGAAATAAAAGGATGTAGATGAGAGTGGTCAAGATGAAAACAGCCTTACTGCAATACATGCCGGTGCTCCCAGAACCATTATTAGTGTCTACCTGAACCTTCTGACTGTCAATGTTTTGATTTTTCTAAATAACAAAATGGACTCAGGGAATAGAGAACAGAAATTTTCCTCTTGCCCATGTACAGCCTCTCATACACAGAGCTGCTGTCAGCATGTTTTTCTATCCATATTCACATGTCTGCAAAACACTTCTTGCAGAACCTGAAAGTCTGCATCCTCATTTGTTCTGGGAGACCTCTCATTCCCACTTCATTGAGTTAGGTGTAAACACCACCTTCACAAAAAGTAACCTTAATGAGGCTGGGATACTGTCTGACAAAGAAACCAGGAAGATAGCTACTAGTAATAAGTGTATTTTAAAGGGAGTTGAAAGGACAGGGGATGTAGAAAAGAGCAGAGAGAGAATGGTCAGTGCTGTGAGCTCAGTGACAGGAAACTGTGAGGGGAAGACACTTTGAGGATAAAGCGTTTGTTGTGCCACGATCACTAGCAAGACCTTTTGGAAGAATTATGTCATTTAATAACAGCTCACCATCATTTCTGAAAAACTCAAACTCATCTTACTCAGAGAAACTACCACTTTGTGTTGTTCAAATAAGTTCCTCTTCTGTCTTCTGCTTGGTGGCCAAGCATAGCAATAATGACCTCATCATAAACCCTCAAAAGCCCTGAATACTGAGGAGTCTGAGGGACCTGATAGCACTAGAGACACTCAAGTCCTCTATGTCATTGTCAGGCTGGCACCAGAAATCATTTACTCACTTAAGTAGTCTATTCATCTTCATGTCCCCTCCTTATTGCTTTCTTTCATAATGCAGTACAATTTCTTTTTCTCTGATTAGTTATAATATCATAAATGTAACACCGGAAAAGAAGTTCTACCCTCCCAAAGAAAGCACAGCTATAAAAATACCGAAGTTATTTCTCCTTGGCTAAGTGTTAACTTTTATTTCTGTCTGTGTCAGCTGGTTATTGCTTAGAGGATAATGAAGTCCCCATTTTCAAAAGGAAACCAAAGAAGAAGGAGGAAAAAAAAATAGATTCTGTATGTCTACTAGCCTAGAAGAAAATGATGCTTTTCAAGCTCTTCCTGTGCTGGATGACTCAAAGGAATACATACTAAGCCTGTGTATGGAAAATTCATTTTTACAAAGTGTCAGGAAAAATTAAAGGACACAAATACCATGTACATGCAGTCAGACTTGGTCAGATGAGGGACTTAGGCCTGCAGAGCACAGAGGAAGACATTTAAACTATAATGGCAGTATTTACTGGAGCAAGTCAAGAGCATGGACCTGAAGAGGTAGTATGGCTAACCTGATATGGAGGAATTTTTTCGGCTCCTGTGACTCAGTTGTGTATTTGAGCATTTTGGCAGTAGGGCTGATTTTGTCAGCTATGGAACTCAGTAAAATGTCTGACTATGCCAGTGGTGTATCTTGCTGGAGTGAGCTGCCCAGAAAGGATTTGGGGCTTTTGTATTCTTTCCAAGTCCATAAAATTGACCAGTTGATCTACATTTCTATGCTGCTATTATTAGGCTTTATATTTCTCCTTGCAGGTCATTTTTTAATTACCTAGGCAGTAGCTGTAAAGACATTACATAAATAGGATACAATGATCTACTTGTGGTTATGGGCAGAAGCTCTCTCTCACAAGCAGTTCTAAATTTCAGAATATTGTTGCATCCCCAATGTGGGAAAAGGATACAATGGGGGGAGGGGGGAATTTTTAATTTTTTTTTTTTAATAGTTTCAGTTGGAGAAGCTCCAAATTTTTTAGGTATATAAATACCCAAAAGAAATATTCATCTTTTCAGAATACATCAAACATCCCTTGTTTGCCTCCTGTAAATGTGACAGTTCAGCTTCATGAAGAAATTTCAGCTAGAAGTATCAAGCAGGAAGAATCATCATCCCTGACTTATGGATATTTGTAAATTCTTTTAAGAAAAGTCACTAGATGTACTGGGATGACTTGATGGACACACATGGCTAGTAGACCATAAAAATCTACTCAACACAGCCTAGGCAGATTTCAGCTCAAAGGCACTACGGTCTGTAAATAAATATTTCTTCAATTCACCTTTTCTTCCTAGCCTCATTTAGTATTGGACATTAACACACAGCCTAAAATACAGCACCCATTCCCAAGCTTCAAACTATGGTGTTTCCAGTTGTTTAGGACACTCTGCAGAACTAAAGCATGCCCAGTATGACACCATTACCTTTGTGCAGTGTTTATGCCTCCCCACAGCCTAAGAAAAATGCACCTTTCCAAGTCCAGAATGAATCAGTCAGAAGATCATAATGCAGGCTTTGCTTTGGGCCATTGACTGAAATATTTTAGTGTGCTTTACTTTATGCTTTTCCTTAACTGTACCCAAATGCTCTTCCCAGAATACTTATAATAAGCATTTTGCTTTCCATCTCAACAAAATCACAGTATGGTTTATCTGTGATATGCTAAGAAGTAAAAACGCTGCATATTTCTCTACATCAGACAGCAAGTATCTCGGGGTATATTTTGGCCTCCTGGTAGGCACTGTCATCAGCAGAGTATGTTCCCAGAAACTAAGTGAACAATAGTGTCACATTCTTTGTTGTAATTTAAGGAAAAAGACTGTTTAGAAATGAAGCAACAAGCTTGAATACAACAGGAATTCAGAGCAGCCTTCAGAAGTGCATGCACAACAGCTATCTCTGGTCACAGCATAACTTTATCTGCTGAAACAGCAAGGAATGCTGATACTGAATGGTTATTATCATCTCAGAAATGAAAGTGTCACTCTGTGAATAGGCGATAAACACCAGCTGAACAAAATTACCTTTATTTAGCATAAAAAAACCTGTGATATTTTAGCTGCATGTGTCTTCAGTGCCTTTAATCCCCACTTAAAATCAAATGGCAGGTAGCCAAAAAACAGAAAATAACACTAAGAATGTAAAAGCTTATACAGTTGCATTTTCTCATCTCCTACTGACAGTATTACAAGAGGTCCCTCCAGGATCTTCACTGATCTTCACATGTGTGTTGAAAACTAATGAGACACAATAAAAACCTGAGACATCTCACACATATTTGAGTGTAGTTCCTTTGAAAATATTAACTTTAGAGGAAGGATTCCAAGCTAGGATTTGGCTTCAGCTGAGATGAGAACAACAAATGGAAAAATTCTGGAACCATTGCTGACTTTCAGTCTCCAATGTGTCAGTCTCACCTCTCACAAAAAAAAATCTATCCCTTCTCATGTCCTTCATTTCTCAAACACTTTCTTAGATGATCAAAATGGACAGGCTGGATAAGTGGTTTATATAGAAAGAAAGAAGTTAGAAGTGACTGTGACTGTCAAAAACTCACATGTTCCCTAAATTTGAATATCTGGTCACACAACAGCTCATCTCAGTATGTTTTTGGTTCATGTTTTCACTCTCTGAGAACCTTAAGAAATTTTATTTATCTTGGTCTGCAACTTCAAATGATCTGTGTTGCTCACCTGCTTGCATGTCCAGTGCTTCCCTCATAGGCTTCATGGAAATTTCTTGGACATTCATAGAAATTCTTACTGTGCAGGAAAGAAATCTTAAGCTGTGCAAAGTTCTGGAGCTCATGTTCAGAAGTGGTCTGAATATTCCCACCCTGCAGAATTTAACAGCAAACACAACAAAATTCAACAGCTTCAGTTTGAGCGCAAGGAAGCAACTGAACCGTCACATGAAATAGTGTCAAAGTTCAGGAGAGGAAGATTTTTTTTACTTTATTTGAAAGGGAAATATGATCTAACTTTTCTGCTAAAGACTTTTTATTAAATCAAGTTTCACTGAAATTGCTCTGATTGTTTTCCAAACAAAGACAATGACATTGTATAGAAAATCCATAGATTTAAAAGTGACACTTGTATCTGTGATTTTGTGAAGGGTGATTTTTTTTTTCCTGTTTCTGGGAAAGCTGATATGAAGTCAGCTACCCCTAAACACTGAGGAACCAGTACTTCACTCTCAAGAAACTATGCTTTGTACAGACATGCCATGATAGGGACAAAGAATACAAAGCTTATGTTTAAACCATGGTACTGTGTACCCTGTTTTCAGGGAGAAATCCATTTACTCTGGCATGTCTGAGATTTGGGTTAACTACTGTGCTTGGTGGTGTTTCACCATCTCTAGTGCATAAATCCTCAAAGACATGTTGACTTCCATCCTGAATACCTGTGTAATCTTGGACCTCAGAATAAACCCCCAGCAA
Source organism: Parus major (assembly GCF_001522545.3). Taxonomy (NCBI): domain Eukaryota; kingdom Metazoa; phylum Chordata; class Aves; order Passeriformes; family Paridae; genus Parus; species Parus major. The sequence goes on along the minus strand of NC_031769.1, from coordinate 21,303,406 downwards.
AATGATGTTCCTCTCTCTGTGAAGGCTGCACATAGCAAAGGCAGGCTTTACAAAGCTATAGCCAGAATTATTCTTTCAGATGCTAAAACTTTAATGTACATTCGCAAGACTATACCTTCCCTGCCAAGGAAAACATAAAACCAAGCCTGTTTCAAACAGGGATATAACAGAGGGATACAAATGTTTATCAGAAGCCTTGAGGCTGCATTTATCAGTAAATTTTCACCAGCCTTTGAGGTGCTCTGTGGTGTCCCTGTGGGCATGCTGGCTCCCCTAGGGCCCCAGGACTGCTTCTCTTGGGGCAGCCATCCTAGCTGAGTGTCCTGGGTCTCCCTGGTCCCAGGGGGAGCTTGCTGTCTGATGGAGATTTCACAGCACAAAGTGACAGGCTTTGTGCCTCTTTTTCCCTTCTGGGTTTTTTAGAAGGTTGTCAGCTCATCTTCCACAGTAACTATGAGCCTGGGGAAACAACCTCCTACAAACAACATGCAGCTTTGTAACACCATTGCTCTTTTTTCTTTTCCCTAAAAAAAGGAACACAGACAACGGATGATTGGAAACAACAAATGAAAAAAAAAAGAAAAAAAAAATTAAAAAATAAGGGTAAAGTGTGAGAGATGAGGGCTTAAACAAGTATAAGGACCCCAGAGATGGACACAGATCAGAGCACACCCCTCCCATGTCCCTGGCCTGTTCCTTATGCATTTGAATCTTGAAATTTTTGGCACGTGTGCTTTGGAAGCTCTTCTGCAGTAAAGCTTTCAAGTTCACCCCTTTCATGTTTTCAGGCTAAATTCAATCTTGCATTAAATGATATGAACTATTTTCTAAAGCATCTCAGCCTCAGTAACTATTGTTGCAATAAGAGTGAGGAGCAAATATCTCTCTGGACTTGGTTCCATTGTCAAATGCTCTAGAAATCCAGCTTGCAATTTCAAGGATATATTGAAGTTGCAAGTCACACTCCATAACTGAAAAAATAATGAAAAATAGCCATTGGCCAGGCTTTGCTTTGTAATTCCTTATGATTTATAATCAGTTTCAAATGGCACTGGCCTCCAGTAAATAAAAATGTATGGGTTTGTTTATTTCCATGACTAAGATTAAATCTTCTTTTTTTTTCCCCTATGAGTCTACCTAAGTTTTGTTAACTCATAAACTACTGCAATCTCTTTTTTTATTATTCCTTTTTTTTTTTTCAATTTCCACACTGTTTAAAATGACCACATCAACATCTGCCCTGAAATCCACCATGGATAATTTACTTTAAGGTCTGAAATGTCTAATTAATTCCTCCTGTTTCTCATTTTCTTCAATAATTACATGTGAGATAATAATGACAGTGCTCTCGAAAAGCTACATTAGGTACATATTTCTCTTTATAATTCAGCACCCAAATACTTTTGGAGAAACACAAATTGTTGAATATTTTCTGGTGATTTATTCGGGTTTGTGCCAACTTTTTTGAAGTATGTTATTATTTGTGTTACATGTTATTTACAGTGTTGTTTGCCCAGAAGCAGTTTCTTTCCAAGGCTTCTCTGAGACTATTTTTTCATCAAATCTAAATGTCATCTGTATAAATTTTACTAACCTGAAAGGTTTGCAAAATTTATCACAATTTTCCTCAGGTGCTAAATGCAGCCTAAATACACATCTGAGAAAACAGTGCAGCTCACAAAGGTCTCAAAAAGTTAAAAAAAAACCCTCTTTTATTTTTGCTAATATGAACACCCACCAACCCCTGTAAAAGACTTGTTTTGTTTCTTCAGGTCTATCAATGGGCAAACAAGGAGTTTAATTCAGCTTTCCTATAACCACAAGAACTATTTTGTCTATTCTTCCAGTCATTCCAGAGCAACAAGTATATCCATCTCCTCTTTGAAGCATTGTTTTACAATGTGAAGGCATCAAATAGATGTGTGAAATGCCGGACAATGCAATGCTTTCCTGGTTTTTTTAGTATTCACAAGGTATTTATCCGCTGGAGAACAGCTTCAAATTATTTTCAGATTTTTGTGCTCGTGTTATTACACAGCAACTCAACACTTAGAGCATGAAGTGCATTGCATAGCACTTGTCCTTTTTCCCATCTATTATGAATTTGGACATGTATTTCTCATATCTTCTGTGGGCTTTGGCTTGTGCTTTTAAACTCCGCAAGTAAACTATCTTCCTCTCCATTCCCTTTAATTTAAGTGTAAAACACAATTCTTGGCAGCATCTTCCTTTGAGGGTTACTTGAAAATGAATACTACGCTGGTTATCCCCAGACACATCCACTGCCTCCATGGACATTCTGAGCAGCTCATACACGTTGCACTTGTTGAATCTTCCAAGCTCTTTCAAATGGATATCATCTTTTTTGGTTCCTGGATCTCTTCCAATGGTTCAGGCACCACACTGCACTTTTTATCACAGTGTACTGGTGACACAAGCTATTCCAGTTCTAAATCTCAAACACAACCTGATCTCTTTTCTAGAATTCAAGCTCTCAAATATACTTTCTTCAGCCCTAGTGCAGTCACAGATTGTTCTGAATGAAACTTCTTATTGTCTTTTTTTCTGTTTTTAGAAATTACCTCTGTGTTTTATATATTCTGTGACTCTTCCGTCTTAGTGTGTTTTCCTAATTAGTTTCCACTAAATCTCCCAAAGTCAAGATTGTGTAAAAGTATTTTTGTTTTACTATCTTCCCCTTTATTGTTAAACATTGCTTGCAAGTCTAGAGTGCTATAGTATTTAAACCTGCCTTCAAGTCATTTTTCAAACTTACAAAATTTCACTGCTAGTGGGACTCTCTTAGCCCCTTATTCTTATCTGGATTATGATCTAGGTCAGTGATACTCAAGTAATCTGATCTGGATTACATCCCATTTCAAACAGATACCTAACACCACAACACGTGCATCTACACAGTGGCTTGTCCCCAAAAGACTCATTTCTCAACACTTACCCATCACAGACTCTGGCACCACAGGATAACTGCACTTACCAAGGATACCCAGAGAGTTTCAGAGATCAACTACTTTCAACCATCCCCATGCCAAATTCCTTTCATCTAGATGTGGCAATCTTACCATCTTTACCTACAGGTGGAATGGCACAGGAGAGCCAAGACAAAAAAGCAACTTTCCTTCCAGGCAAATATTTGCTGTTGTGCTTCTACAACATTTCTGACTAATGCAATTCTGGTTAGTCTTATAAGAGTGGGGAGAGGCAGCCAAACCTTAGCTCTGGCCAACAGCCAAGGGGCAAATCAGTGCCAGCATGACAGAAGCAACCACAGCTTCATCTCACTGTAAATACAAGAGCTGGGACTTTCCCTGAGACTTTGACGGGAAGTCCTTTCATCCCGCGCAGACAACAAAGGCTTGCAACATCCCCTCACATATTCCTGCCCTGTACACTCACCCTGGCTTCCACTAGATAAATACCAGCTGGGATCTCACGTTTCTGTGTCTGCTGCAGGCAGCAGGACCTCTCTGCAGCTCCTGAGGTTTCCCTTGGTCCACCTGCAGCATCTCACCAGCTGGGAAAGCACTGGCTTGCTTGGGGGGACTGCAGCAGGTTGAGTGCACAGGTGAGTTTTACACAGATGTCACAGGTTTCTCTCATTTCTGCAGGTGAGAATGGGGAACAAAATGGCTAAACTGTTAACTTGAGAAATTTAGGTGGGTGTGAGGTTAAAACTTTAAGTCTCCTGATGAAATTTTAGCCCAGCCTTTCTCTCTGCTAGACAAAAAAACCACAAAGCCAGGCCATGTCTCCTGGGCTTTTATTGACATTATAAAACCAATTTTTAACTAAGACCTGATGTCAGGAAGCATTGAGAAATAGGAAAGAAATTTTATCTGTTAAGCCAGGACAAACCAGAACTAGAGATTTTTCAATTAATATTCAGACACCTTACATAGCAGATAACAAGCTTATTTAATCTTCCAGAGGTGTTTGTTATAGTTAAAGTGAAGAAAGCTTCTGCAAATAAGGGCTGGTCAGTGGGGTTTAAATAACAAAGCTAGAAAATGGATTTTCTTTCCTATGCCAGAACCAAAATATTGGTTTGAATTTTAGCAGCAAGGCCAGGGTGTTGTTTTACCCCAAATTATAAGTTATCAGTAATAAAAGTTGGAACTAATGATTCTTTATACTTCTTATATTTAAATTTATATTTATTTCTTATATTTAAATTCATATTTATATGTGGATTTCAAGTTTTCTCTTCCCATTCAAGCAGCATACCAAATTTAATCCTGTTTAATATTTTATAAACAAGGGTCCTCAATGCTGCAGAAAGAAATGGATTTTTCTTAAATATTGTCTTATACCAGCTCCACATTATTAATTCAGAGAACATTTGCAGCTGTCAGAACTGTTCTTCAGCTTTGATATAGGAAAATTTCATATCCCCTCTAAATCTGTAACACAAACTGTCACTCAGACTGTAGGCCAATTTTTCAAGTCTGTTAAGACTTCATGAAATGATGCAATTAGTGGAAGATAAAAATTCTTTTTTAGGTGTGGCCTTTCTGAAGCTCCTAGATTTGTTAATAGCAATAATTTAGACTAGCATGAAGTAGCACTGTAACTAGATTCCAAAATATTGCAATAGTCATTGAGAAATCAAGCATTACTGTGTTTTCTTCCTCCACATTGGAACTTTGTCATAAAAATATATTAAGCACTTTTCATATTTGTACATTTTTAGGCAGATGGTATGTTTTTAAATTACTTCTCCTAGTTACAGGCAGAAATAATAATCAGATGAAGGGTCTACTTTGTCTTAAGAAATTATTAACAAAGTCTGTAGCCTACATTAGCAGTTGGTTTCAGAGCAGGAGCTCACTTAGGAATGAATTTGCTGCCCTCCACATGTATCATTCTGTGTCTCACATTGCAGAGCAGCTGGGGACATGCAATCTTGACTGCTCATGGGTGAAACAAAACAATCTCACAGCTAATTGCAATTAAGCTCACATGACCAGACCAGAGCTACTCCAAAGTAAAAACCCCATCAGTGTGGGCATTGGGTGTTCCCTATAAACCCAGTCTCTCAAAAATACAGACAGCAACTGAGACTTTCAGGTAGGGTAATTAAAATCTACATATTTTAAAGTCTCTTTCAGTGCTCCCCAGTCTATTTTTATTTAAGCCCCTTTATTTGGTAACTTCAAGATTTAAGCTAACATTTATTCTTTTCTCATCTTGGTTGCTAAACTAGCAGAGTAGAACTACAACATTTCCAATATCTTATTTTCTGTGGGACATTTTAGAGGCATTGGCATTTTGACTTTATTTTTATTCTATGCAGATTTTAATGTATATTGACTTTGGTGTTCAAGAGCTGGATTTTGGGAAGAAAAGGTAGGGACAGGTATTTAAATGTAACATTTGCATGCTTATTGCAGTTCAAATATGGGAAGCTTTTTGTCCCTACATGCTCTAAAACAAAATACTGTTGGGTTTTTTTTCTCTTTTGATATCACTGTTTAGAACCAGACACTCTCTTCTTTTTTAAAATTTCCCCAACACGTACTCCCCTATGTGAGACTGCTGTCAATAAAGTATTCATTTAATTCACTTACTTGATGTTTGCAGGCAGGGCTGTGAGAAATAGGCGCTGTCCCAAATGTCCTGGTGTCCCCCCAGCTGTGGAGGTCTGGGCAGGGTGCTGGGGGAAGCACTGGTTATACCAATGCTTCTTGGAAAAAGGGAATAGCTGCCAGCACAGGCATTCCTTAGAGGACTGACAAAGCTTCCTCCCAACTTCATAGTGACTCCTGACCTCGGCCCTGGATGCACAATCACAAAGGTGACTTTCAGCTATTTTTTTCACTTTACTGAACTGTTGAGGTGCTGTCTCTTGGGTGGGGTTACCAGGGAAATGCCCTAACTTTGGTGGTGGCACTATGCTGGAGACAAGCTCAGGGTGCCTGGCTTGGGACTGCTCTTCTGATGCTTGGCTGAGCTGCCTTGTTTGTGGCACTGGCAGAGAGACACAGATCAGCCTGGTTCAGCCTCAAGGCTGAGTCTAACCTTCCACTGGGACGTGCAGTTCCCATGTCTTTTGAAAACATGAGGTTAGGCTTAAATCAGGAGTGAGGACAGGTTCTTAGCTATGGATGACTTCCCTACATGTGCTTTTCCCAAGTGGATCAGTCCCACCAGAACAAATAAGAATGTGCAGAAAAACCACTTCCATAAACAGCATGATATCCCTAAAAAATGAAAATATTAATAAATTTTATTTGAGCTCTGAAACCTGAACTTCTCCAGAGCTTCATATAACTTGGCACTTCAAAGGTACTTAATTATAATAATCTGCAACAAACTGCTTGATCAATGGCAAAAAGGCTTAGCCATCCAATTCAGACAAGTTACAGCACCTGAGGACGGGGATCAAAGTGTTTTACTGTTCCTGTCACCTTTAGTGATGCCAACTATGTAAGTTTCTGGAGGCCTGTAGATAAACAAGCCTTAAGTGCTAAGAAATTAAGTGGAGAAGTTGATTGCCAGAGCAAAACACTTTCTGGCATCATTAAAGCAGAGGATAGTTTGACAAATGATTACTCTGGGGTGGTCCCATGCTATGATGACTGTGAGAGCAGGAAATATGTAAAAAGACATGAGTACTCACAACAAGTGGATAATTATGCAATAATCATAATAGCATCAAATGGTAATTCAATAAAGACAACAGGTTTATTCAGAAAACTCAGTTTTGCACTTCCTTGCTGGAGATGCAAGAGAGGGTCACCCTGCAGGAGGGAATTATTTTGTCCAATTAGGCAATTACAAAAGCAGCATGTCACTTTGTTGCATACCTCCTGGCACCCTCTTCTTTGCTCTTCAGCTAAGTTTAGTAAAAAGATTTTCATTTGTCTCTGTTTAAAATATTCACTTTTTCCTTCACCCCTTTTTTGCTTATTGCATGGTCTTGACATGCAGAACCAAGAGTCACTTCTGCCTCGACCCCATGTACTTCACAGGGCTAGGAGCAGTGACCTTGACTGAGACCCAGGAGCAAGCAGAAGACTGAAATCAGAGTGAGTTCTCTATGAAGGCCACAGCCCCTTTGTAAGAGGGCACAGGTGGCAGGGAAGAGATGTAAGAGATGTTTTGTAAGGTTTCCTGTCCCTCGTGCACAGGGTAACTCTGGCTGCCCTGTAAGCAAGTTGGTGGCAGTGCTGAGCCCCAAGAGCAGTGCCTCAAGGCAGTACTCTGGCAGAGAGGTGTCATTTGTACCAACAACTGGGCTGGGAGAGAGCTAATGACTCACTGCTCTGCACACCCATCCCTGCTTGCCAGGCTGGAATCACCAGCAGCAGCTTGGGCACCTGCAAAATCTGGACTGAACTCAAAGGAGACTTTGGTCAAAAAACATACGAAAAAAAAACACCCAAATCCTAGATTTTTTCTTTTCTCAGCATAGGATGCTGCCCTGAGTCCATTTTTTTACTAATCCCATCACTGGGGTTTGTTTTTCTATTTTAAAAGCATGTTTCTAAATGCAGGCTTCTCAGCAATTAATTTTCAAAGCCTGTAACTTAAGGTTATTGCTTAAAGAGTTTTGAAATCATTGGCTCAGTAAGAAGGGGAACTTCTTCCATCTTGAGATGAATTTAAAAGACTGCCTGATAAGAATTTTTCCTTGTTGAAAAATGCAACAGCATATAAAAATATCTATCTCACTCTCTTTTTTAATTTTTTTTCCTCTTTTGTTTGGGGGTGGTTTTGTTTTCTTTTTTTAGGTGGGGTGGTTTTTGGGTTTGGTTTTGTTGGGTTTTTTTGAGGAATAATTTCTTCTGAAAAATATCAGTGCTCATTTTGACCTTGAGGCAGGCATGTCTCAAAAGATGCCACTCAAATTCAGTCAAGCAAGAGAGGAAAATGTTCAAGTCCACATAAAATAAAGAAAGGAAACCAAAGGGAGCAAGTAAATACAATTAGTATGTATCAAGTGAGAGAGGGAACCGAAGAAGTTATCCACTGCTGGATTGTCCAATCATATGTCTTTAAACATAGATTAATGAACTTTCTGTAAAATCTGCTTGGCCCCATTCTAGAAATGTTGCAAATCCACATTTATTTGTTTTGGCAAGAAAACTTCATATCTGTGCTCTGTTTCCTTAAATCTTTCATCACATTCTCACTTCTTGGATTTCTAAGCACATGAGGCAGTCAAGAACATTGTCACTGCACCACTGCAGCCACCTTGCCCCTTCTTTTGTGAAAGGAGCAACAAAACAACTGGGCTTCATTTCCCCACTTGTGCAACCCGGTTCAAATGCAAGAGAACTGCAAACCAAGAATTCATCAGTGTAAATGGGAAGAGAGTCAGGCTTTTCACGCTCTCCTAGAGCTCATAATAAATATTTGGCACAAACTGTTACATTTTTAGTGTTTGGAAGGCCTGGTTTTGGTACGTTGCTGGTGTAATTTCAGCTAATTCCAGTCTCACTGCAAGGCACTGATGGCTGTCAGTAAAAGTCTCCCAAATAACATCCTCTGCCTCATTCTCCATTACTTTCAAGGGACCAAACGAGGCTGAGTTGTAACTGCTTCACTCACTTCCTTCTCTTTTGGTGCTACAGACCGGCATTTGGCTGTGTGTACTTCACTAATTTTTAGGGTGTCCATTACTTTAGCTTGATTCCTGTAGGAAGTAAAATCCTCTCAGTTGTGCAGATGCATGTGAGTGTCTCATATCTATGTGTGTTCCTCAATCATTTTTTTAGTGATGATCTCAAATATACCAGGAGGCCATAGTGCTCACTTCTTATGTTGCATGAAAGGGGGCAGCTGAAGACCCCACAGAAGAGTCCTGAAAAATGAAAGACTATAATGTGACTATATACATCTGAAATAACCTAAAATCAACTACAAGAAACGTTATAGGAGTCATCTTCTGTGATTAGAAACAGTTTCAATCAGCGCCCGTAATCAGCCAAGAAACACAAACCACTAGGAAGCCAGGCTTCATTATTTCTAGTGTTGTTTCTCTGTGAGATACAGCTACTTGTTACTGTCTCTAAATGGCAGATAAAAGATGCTCAAGAGAATAGCTTCACAGTGAGGGAACGACTCGGCAGGAATGCAAGAGGTGCCTCTCCATGCCTGGTGGATCTGCAACCATGGCTTTCAAGGCCTCAGAACATCTCCTGGGCCAGCTGGGATAAACCCCGTGCCCTGCACTGTAGGCAGCTCTCTCTCTCTCCCTCACACTTGCTCTCCTTCACGTGTTTTAGGAAATATTTTCATTCTTCTTGCAGTTGAATAGGCCGGATTAAAGCTGAATACCTACAAACCTCAAATTAGAACAACAGCCCTGAAGAGACTGAGGAAATTACTCAAGTTATAGCTGTGTATTACATGTTTATGGGAGCAGCTGGAGGCGGTGAGATTTCCAGCCCTCTCAGTATTTTGCTATGATTTAGACAACATTAAGCACATCTATTTAGGACTATATTTCATCTATTTGAAGAGCCTCCAGGCAGCTTTAGTGTACTCCTGATAAAAAGTGAAGATGCGGGAAATGCAATGTCCTCCATAGGAGGATTTATTGTCTCAAAAAATTATTTTTTATCAGCTTTGTCAAAACTTGGAGCCCAGGATTTTCTGCTGAGAAGAACAGCAGATATTCATTTTCTTGAAAATGAAAGCACATGCATAATTTGTTGTGATAGGTTTTTTGGAGCTATTCTACTATTTTCTTTATATGTTTAAATACTGGATTAATCATGGGACAGTAGTTTAGCCACATGCCTTTTAGTTTTAGGTGTATCAAGAAACAGAAAACACAATTTGTAATTTAGGACAGATTTGGTTCCACAGTTGTCAGCTTATAAGAAACAGTGTTTTAATAGAGTGTGTTCTTTCTCTATGTGGGAATAGTAAAAATAAATTTTAAGTAAATGGAACTTCCTCAGAGTAGTGTGTCTGTCTTTCTGAGGAGAACTTCTAAATTTCATTTCACCTGTTTTCCACGTTACAACAGGATTACTGTATATTAAGCATGTGTGGAATACTTCATAAAGTATTCCAAAGATGCGGTACTACTTATGCAAGGAAAAAAGTAATAATTTCTCTCTTTTTGTACTATATTTAATGGGCTACTATGTGTAATTTTACTGTATTAGGGCATTTTTATCTAGTATACACCTATGGATCATAGATTACATGACAAAGCAGGAGTCTTATTTACCAAAAATACCCTGCAGCTGGGGATGACTTCTGCTTGCTAGTACATGCAGTAAACATTTAAGACAATAATGAGAATTAATTCTATTTGAGAAAGAAAGTGTTTAACTTTGGAGAACTTGACAGTATGGCAAACTAAGAATTATCCAAGAAAGTATAAATCCAAATAAACACATATGTACCCCTTTACTTATTTGGTTCACGTTCACCATGCCTGCCCACAGGTACATAGAATTTAAAGGAAACAATGAGAAACAGAGGCCTGATATTAAAAAAATAATAATCCTGGCCATGTCCACTGCCTTTGGCACCTTTGGTCATAGGCAGTGCCCTTTATTGCCACCAGCATAAGTACATGTCATTGGGATGGTGTCAAAGCACCATGGCTGCCAGGAGTGCTCAACCGTGCTTGAGCAGGGTGTGTGTTTATCAGGTAGGGAGGGATCAGGTGTGCACAGACACAGTGGGAGAGCAAACCTGACTGAGCCTGCTTGGTCTGTTCAAACAGGTATGAGGAAGGTCTGCAGGACATGAGAAAAGGGTTTATTTTCACCATTTCAACATTAAATGCCAATGCAAGATCAGCTCACAGTAGCCCAGCAAAATGAGGGCATAGTCTGAACCCAAGCTGCTTATCCCAGATGCCCAAGGTTCACTACTGCACAAGAGAGTTAAATATCACAGGTTGGTGAACTCAAGCGAAGAATTACCTTCTCCATGCACCAAGGTGCTATTAGAGTTCATCTTTGCAATGGACTCAATTTAATAAACTCCCAACTGTAAATCCAAGTGTCTCTCCATCATTATAGAAGAATAACCCTTTTGAAATATGAAAAAACAAGATGAACCTAGAAAACAGATTTCATACCCATATTCTACTGCAAAGAATCGCTGGAATATGCAGTCAGTACTGCTGTCATGACTTCTGTATAACCATATATGAATCCATATATAAGAATCTGCACTCAGCATGCTATATAATGAGCAAGATGTATTATGTCAGGACTTCTATTTGCCTCCAGAATGCTGTACTAGAGCAATGGCAAGCTACCCAAGAAAGACCATGCCCACCCCCACCACTCTTTATTATTTGCATAGAGTAAATATGAATGCTTGCTGTTATTTACATGGAAATAGAAGTAAAAATAATTATTTTACATAAAAATAAGGCCTTTGACCCATCAATTTTTAAGTTAAAATCCCATAATATTTGTTGTGTGTATAATCCTTATGTTCACTTTTGAGATTAAGATGCTTACAGTGAGGTTAAAAAAAAAAAAGGTAAAAAGGAGAAGCATAAATGGACCAGTGTTGTATATCCTGGCACTAGTTCCTACAGTAGACAACACCATGACCTACCATAACCTACTTATAAACCTTTCTTTTACTTGGCAACAGGTCAGATTTCTTTGGCCTTTTCTGTTCTCATAGTCCTTATATCCCACTTTGTCTTCTAAACTTTTGCCCTGAATCAAGAGATAAAAGAATATAATCCCAGTAGAAGACTGTGGAAAAAGAAGGGGAAATACAGAGGTTCTATCACAGCTTGGAGCCACCACAGGCAACCAAGAAACATCAAGTGCTCAAAAATTGATTTTTTTCCCCTAGCAGAATAACAAGCACAGTATGCTAACTAGATTCTGAAGGTGGGAAGGTGATGTTACATGAGAAGCACAATTTGAGAAGAAAATGAGGTCAGGAGATTGGCAGCTGCTTAAAGAACCTCTGCTAAAAGCAGAGACATAAAGATTGCAATGCAGAGCACGGACTACCATAAGAGAGCCATGTAGCTGGAGCTGTCAGTTCTTCAAAACTTCAAATTCAAATAACACACATCAACCAAAATCTATGGACAAGCACAGAATTGTGTCAATAAATTGATATGATTTGAAAAGCCACAGCACAAAAAGAAATATAATTAGTAAGATACATATAGAATAAAAAAAAAATATTTTAAAAACATAAACTGTTACAGAAAAATCAAGATGGGAATTGGTCCACCACTCAACTGAGGGAAACTATTGACTAATGACTCCAAGAAAGCCAACTCTGTGATGGCTATTTTGCTTTTGTTCACTGGAAGGGTCAACCATGACAGAAGGGTTTACATCAGTAGCAAAGAGCTGGAAATACTTGCTAAATGACAGAAGAATGAGAATAGGCCATGCTTATGTGAGTTAAATGACCCGAGATCAGCGAAGCTGATGAAATTAATCTGGCATCGTTCAGGTGATAACTGAAGCATTTCCATGGTTGTAAATAACTATCTTCAAGAATTGTGTGGAAGACGTAAAGTTTTGAAAGACTGGAAAGATAATAACAGCTATCTTTAAATGTAAGAAGAAAGAGGAGGTGCAGAATTATGGCCCTTTAAAATAATCCATTTAAATACAATTCTCAAATAGAGGAAGTAAATAGAAAATAATAAAGAAACAGATGATAGGCACATGGATTAATCAAGAGTCATTCCAAACCAAGCCCATTATTTCTTATAAAAGGATAACAGGCCTTGTGAATCACAGAAGTGATACAACTTGACATGGGCAAATTTTTTAGTATGGTAAATGTTAGAAAAAAATTTCAAAAGCAAACTACAAAAATGGAGTTTAGATTAAACTAATACAAGGTAGGGTTCTGTAGAACTAACAAAAGAAACATTTTTCAGTCTTTCAGTTAACCATTGTCAAGATAGAAGACTGCATTTACTGCAGATATACAGGGGGTTTCTCCTGGCAAAACTCCTGTTCCTTTCATTAAATGGCATAGATGCCAGAATAGACACTACTCATTAAAGCTGACAATCTGACAAAGTTGAAAAGGGCTGCAAGCAAGTTAGAGGACAGGCTGGAAACCAGAATGATTTTGACAAATTGAAACTACAGTTTGAAAAAATATGGTACTATTCAACAGGGACAAGTGCACAACAGAGCTCTGAGTCAGAAAACACTACAGGAATCAAGGATGGAGCAAGTGGCATGGGAGAAGTCCAATTAAAGATTCCCGTAAGAGGATGCATTTGCATTGGTATTTCAGTTCTCCCAGATGTAGAAGCAGGTTATCACTTTTCAAGTTTTGCTTAACACTGCAGAGTTGTCCTGGAACATATGAAACTATATTCCTTACCACAAAAGATCAGCCAGAAGAGGTGTTTTAGGTGGACTCAGATGCAGGCAGCTGCTCGTGGGCATGCAGGCTGCAGTGCTAGACTGAAGTTAGTCCAAGGTGGAAATCTGACAAGTGGATGGTGTGCAAATCCTGAGCTCAGCACCAAGTGTTGCACTCCACATCTTGGTCCCTGTTGCCACACATCCCTTGTTAAAGCACTCATTGCCTTAATGCATCACAAGCTGACTATTGAATGGGCTGTGCTGTGAATGAGACAAATGTGACAGCAGGATTACATGTGGATTGTGAGGCAGCTAAAGCAAACCTTTTCTATCTGGTAAAGTCTCTGTGAGAATACTGCAGTCAGCACCACACTTTTAATTAACAGTTGGAGCAGTTTAGCCTAGAAAGATCAGAAGAAAGCCTTGAGAAAGATCACCACTCCCAGAAACACAAGTTGCAGGAAAGATGTGGGACTGTTTTATCTCTGGAAGAAAAGGGTGAAATGGTAACAGCTTTCATGTCCAACAAAGGCTGCTGCAAAGAGAAGGGGGATAAATTGACAGCTTTGACAGCTGTGCCTACTGTGGGGGAAGCAATACAGATTGCTCATACAAAAATTTGCCTAATAAAATGGCAAAGAAAGCAGTAAGCAAGGAGCTTCAGCATCCACAGCACAGGACTCATAAACAGGTTAGACAAGCATCTGTCAGACTTGGTTTAAAAACAGTTCATTCTGCCTTAAAAAGGACCTCTTGAGACCACAACCAGAGCAATTTGTTTTGTTCCTTTTTTAAATGTAAATAGTAAAATTACTATTTCATTCTCCTTTCGTCTTGTCTTTCTAATTTTTGAATCATTCCACTGATCTTCCATCTGCATTTCATGTTACATCTTTCTGATATTTCCATTATGCATCCCATCTCCACCTTTCCACTTTTGGCATTATACTTCATCTGTGGTATTGCTTCTACTAGGATATCTCTCCTTTTTCCCATCTGCTAAACAATGTGACTGTCATAATTCAATTTTCTACATAATCAAGACTTTGCATATAACTGCTTAACTAAACATTGTACCTTCCCCATTGTTCACTTTCCCTTAGTGTTTATGCAGTGAGGAAAAATGACAGTGTTGCAGGTGACTTCTTTTTTTTTCTTTCAACATCTCCTTTTATTTTTACTGACCAAGAAAACTCAGAGATTACCACCATTTATTTCCCTTAAAACAGGATAACTCAGTGTAGAAGAATACAACAACAATGCAGAGGAGAAAGGACACAGTTAATCACTGCAGAAGTTTACATATATTATCCTTCAAATAACAAAAGGCATTACTAGTGCTCTAATGTAAGGGGAATGGATATAAAGAAAAATATTATGTATGCATACCAATCTCTATGTCTTTTTCTCAGATAATACACATCTATATATGTAAAAGAACAGATAATGATTACTGTATGTTTCTTTGCTGGTATTTCTGCTTTCCTCAGGTGCTTTGAGTGCACCCAGCATAACCCATGGGCATGGAGCACAGCTCCACTGCCACTGGCTGCTGAGTGACAGCCCAGTGTCAGCCTTTGGGCTGAGCTCCCAGTTACCAAAACACCCTTGTGTCCCTTGTGATACATTTCTGCTTCCCATCTTTCATGCTGATAAACCACAATAAAACACCTCATTCTATAGAAAATTACTCTCTTCTTAGATTCTAGCTACAGCTGTCATGAATCAGGGAGTCCAATTTTCTTCTTTTGACTTTACAGCCACACAGTTGCCATGAGATGCTGCATTTTCTTCTAACACACGCAGCAGTGCCAGGATGTGTCTATACACCCTCTACATGCTCGTATCTTACTGCCTGAATTAATCTCCAGACATTCACTGCCAAGCCTACAGCCTTCTTTTAGTTCAGTTAGAGCCAGCTGACACAAAGACATGCCAAAGGGAAGAAAAAGAAGGATTCTATGGAGAAAATTAACTTAATTAATGTATTTTTTAGAAGAAGGCATGGTCCAGAAGACATGGCATTTAAAACTAAACTTGCCTTGTCTTACATGCAATTTTCAGAAATAACAGATGCACTATCAGTTTTACAATATGATTCATTTGTTAAAAAGCCCATTGGTGAACAGCTTATTTCTAATATAATGTGTGCTTTCATAAAAGCTATGGGCATCCTTATTATCTCTTAAAAAGAAAAGGTGAATTCTGCTCAATTTATTCAAGCAAATTGTCTCTCTTGTTAAAAATAGTATTAAGCTATATTAGACCAAATGTACTAAAGAAAACCTTAATTCTCTGCAGCTTTCTATGTTACATCTTGGATAGCACCTCAAGAAAGCATATTTTGAAAAAAGAAAACATTTTTCCCATTATTTTTTATTTTCATCTCTCTCTCTTTTTCTTCCCTGGCAAAACAAGTTCAGTGCTCACTAGTAAATGAGTTCAGTAAAAGTGAACAATGGAAGTACTTCATAGACTTATTTATTACTGGTGGATCCATTTCTATGTTAAATAAGTTTATAAACCAAATCCAAACATAACTTGACTGATCTACCAAATACCTGATATCATCCGAGTTTTGGTGTTTTCCAGCCTTAGTTTGGAGAGGAGAATTAATTGCACAGTTCACTCAGCAATAACTTGAGGATTTCTTGAGGACAAATACAGATGTTTTCAACTGAATGATTGCATGTCACAAATAAGTTTTACTTTTTATTTTAAATAGGAGAATACTTTGTTAGAAAGTAAAATTAAGGAAAGAGAGTTGAGTCTTATTAGGTACCGAGTTGGACCATTTATTAATATTACATAAGCAACCCTTCTGTTCTTTTTGAAATATAGACTATACTCAGAAAGGAATTTCATCGCTTGAGTCATATTAGAGCCTTGTGGGACATTAATAAAGCCCTCAGAGAATGATTTTCAAATATGTCAAAGGACTTTGCAATTTTATGCAAGTGTCATAGCACACAAATACAGAAGATGCATTCAGATGGGTTCCTTTGAGGATCTGTTTTCATGCTCAGTGTACTACTTGTCAAAGTACATGGGGTCCAGCTGCAGAGAGGCAGGGTTAACTCCCGTGGGACCTGTCTGAGCCACACAGATCCTTCAGCACAGGGGTGCTCAGCCCTTCTCTGCCCAAATCCTCACCTTCCCTAATGACCAGAAGCAACTGCCTTGGCACCTCTCTAAACCAGTGCTCCCACAGCTCAGTGCAAGACTGCAGCTGGGCAGGCACTGATGCCAGCTGAGGGCTATGTAGCTACATACAGTAGTAGTCCAAGAGAAAATCTTCACATGTGATTCTCAGAATAAGAATTTATGTGTCTATCTTGCTAGCAAAGGTTGCACCCTACAGCATAGGCCACAGCTGTTTGCATCCTTGACTCACAGCTCTTATCCCTAACTCATGGCAGCTAGGGGGAAGCTGAGGCTTGATATTTTTTCGTTCACCAAACAAATGCAAGTTTTGGGTCAAATAATTTAAAATCATGTCAGATTTTCAAAAAGCAAAAACTGTTCTGGCTAGAGAAAAGTACAAAAGAAAGTGAAGAACATCCTCTTGTTTTTTTTAAAAGGCAATATGTATAAATTGCAGCATTCTGAATGGTGTTTCACAGAAGAATGTAAGCAAAAGGTTCATGAATGACAGGAGCAAAGATGATGCTTTAATCCTAGCTAAACATTTCATGAATTTCTTGCCTTCAAATTGTAAAACCTGTTATTCCCACAGCTCTAATTAGGACAGTTAACTATGAGGCAGTAAAAGACTTGAATTGTGGCTCCTGCAAATTAAATTGTTGCTCTAAGTGCCAAATTGATGGATAGTCCATAAGACGGGTCAGACAGGTCTGTTTGATGGACAGACCCTGAGACCAGGGTCTCCTGTTGGATGTCTTGGGTTTTCTGCTCTGAGTTCACCTTTTGTTAAGGGAGAACAGTGTGTGGACCTACTGCAAGACCTATGGAACAGACCTTTTTGATTCTGTATTTGTATCATGGGTCTCACTCTGCGAGTACAGAGCAAACACACTGCGATTGCATGGATAATACATTAGAGACTTTGAAGTTGCCAGGTACAGTGATAAAGGAAGAGAGATAAAACCTCAAAGAGAATTTTACTATGAGTAATATATAAATATCAAAAATCTATTTTCAACATGAAATATTCAAGCCCACTGTCCAAATGCTTCATGGAACATTCTTCAGGAAATTGAAGAACAATAATAAAACAAACTGGCACTGACTACTTGCATTAAGGAAATACTGAGAACAACAGATAGGTTTATAGTTACCTTTTACAATAAGCCTTCTTAAAGTATTTTGAAAAAGATCTTCCAAGTTCTAATTTGATTAGAAGCAGACTCTTCCTCAATGTTTTTCTATAGCATTAAGTAAGCAGCAATTACTCTGAAAAGTGTGCTACCATTGCTCTCTATGCTCCTGTGTCTTTTCCTATTTTTGCTTTGAGAGAGGAAAACTGAAACAGTTCAGCTGGATGTTAAAATCCATAAAATGGATGAGAAAGAGAGTGCCATAAGAGATGGAGGACTGAATAATCAGGATGATTTTTTTTTAAAACTGTACATAAATCTTCTGAGACTGTGCATTCAGAAGAGTTTGCAGGATTCATATTAAATGACAAGAAGAGGCTAAGATGTCTATTTTGTACACCCAGAGTGTATTTTCAAGAGATTGATGTTTTGCTTAGTTTGTTCCAATTACATGTTGGTTTTTTTTAACAGATGACTAAAAGCTCTTCCAACATAATGGCTTTGACTCCTAACACCTCTAACAAAAGAGAGACAGTGTGCATATTTGGAACTGGAGATTTTGGACGAGCTCTGGGGCATAAGATGATTCAGTCTGGCTACCCTGTGGTGTACGGAAGCCGAAGCACCCAGATATCCAACCTGATTCCCAAGGATGCAGAGGTGTTGGGCCATGCAGAGGCAGCGCAGAAAGCTGCCATCATCATTATAGCAATCCAGAGGCAGCACTACAACTTTCTTATACCACTAGCAGAAGTTCTCCGTGGAAAAGTCTTGGTGGACATAAGTAACAACTTGAAATTAAACCAGTATCCTGAATCCAACGCAGAGTACCTGGCTCAGCTGCTGCCTGGCAGTAAGGTCGTGAAAGGCTTTAACACCGTCTCAGCCTGGGCCTTGCAGTCGGGCACGCTGGATGCAAGCCGGCAGGTAAGGCTGAGCAACGGGGATTGCCTCTGTCCCAGAGCTAAACATCACATGGCTTCTTATCAGCTACACAAAACACACCTGGGACTTGGAGTTAGGCAGAGTTGAGATGGTATTTTCACTATAATCTCCCATTTCAAACTAAATGTGACCTGAAGTTTACTTTGGATTTTTAATATGGCATGACAAGGAATATAAGTAGCTTGCCTCTGAACTCAGAGAGGTGTTTAGAGACACTAGAGAAGCAAGAGAAGCAAGATAGCAGAGAGATACCAAATCAGAAGGGTTACATCAACTGTTCATCAGAGTTGTAAGGTTAAACAGAAATGAGATAGGAGGAATTTTCAAAGCAAGAATAAAATGAAGAAAGCAAAACAAGGGAGACAAGGTATAAGATAGGGCAATGAGTATGGGCAAAAGAAGTATGCTGAAATGTGAATAAATTAATGTTTTAATGTTGTTAAACTAATGTTTTTTAAATCATCATCACCTAAGTTTAACACAACGTCAGTGTGTGCAAACTGTTTTAACCAGCCCCTCAACCACAGGCCAGCAAGCACAGAGCAGACCACAGGAAGCAATGCAGCAGATTACTTGAAGACAAATAATTTATTATGGCCCTGTTTTCTGCCACTTCAAAGGACAGTGCTCTTGTAGAACACATTAAATCATCCAGCTACTCAAGCCATTGCTAACTTTGCTCTCCACTGCCGCAGAAATTGTTTTGGCTAGAGACCCAAGGGCTTCCAAGCCTAGGCTCTATAAACCTTCATCATCTCAACAAGAGCAGAAATTGTCCCCTTTCTCCCAGTTTCAAAAGGACTATTGTCTTACACATTCACAGAAAAGATGATTCCATCACTATTTTACTACACCTGGAAAGAACTAATATTTACTTTTGTGACAGGGAAATTGTGTTTTAAAGATCTGTCCTCACTTCCCTGGAGTATTTATGGACCACTACAGAAGCAACTGAAAATTTTGCTCTTACTTCTGTTGAAAATTTTGCTTCAATTGAGTCCCAAAACGTCATGTGCTTACTTGCAGAACTTCAGAAAAGTGTGTCAAGTCTTCTACTCAAGGACATACACTAATCCTGTTATACACTGTTCTATCCAGATATAAAATTTTGCCCCTTGAAAAAATCTTCTTCTTTAAAGAGTCATATTCAAAGTTCTTTGCCTTGTTTGCCAAAAATGCATAGGCTACTATGCCTATGCATATGCATAGGCTACTTTTTTGCCTATATTAATTAAGGTCAGCAGTAAGCCCAGTAAGCAAAGCAGCCTAGGAAGCTTGTGCCTACTGTCTATATCCAGGAAGGATGGCAGTAGAGAAAGTCACAAAAATCTGTATAAAATGAACTTCTATTTGTTTTTGTCTGCAGGTATTTGTCTGTGGAGATGATGTGGAAGCCAAACAAATGGTCATGAATATTGTTCGCGCACTGGGTCTCACTCCAGTAGATAAGGGATCCCTCTTGGCTGCTCAGGAAATAGAAAATTATCCTCTGCAACTCTTTCCAATGTGGAAGTTTCCCCTCTTCTTGTCCCTAGGCCTAACTGCATTCTTTTTCCTCTACTGTGTGGCTCTTGATATAATTTACACTTATATTTATGAAAAAAATAACTTTTCATTTTTTATTGCAATTACAATTCCAAATCGGGTCTTTCCTGTAATGGCACTCATCCTTCTTGCTTTGGTTTATCTTCCTGGTATATTTGCTGCAATTATTCAGTTATACAGAGGTACCAAATACCGCCGCTTTCCAGACTGGCTGGACAAATGGATGCTGTGTAGGAAACAACTTGGACTAATAGCCTTGGCATTTGCTTCCCTGCATGTTGTGTTCACTCTTGTTACTCCGATGCGCGCCTTCGCAAGTTGGAGAACCAGCAAAGCAATCATCTCCCAGGTAAGTTTTGTACCCTGCTCTCAGTCTTCCTTTCTTCCGGCCCTGTTAAAATACTACCATCTATCTTGAGCTTCAGAAATCCATGTGGACATGAAGCATTTCATTTAAAATAGAGTAATATTCCTAGCTTGTGTTTCTTTTAGACATTGATGTATCCACATTTTGATGATATTATGGTGAGCTGAGGGGATTTATGGCCTCAGTCTTCTTCCTAGATAGTTGGAATATTAATAAAATAATCTGTTAAAATGTAAACACTATTTCTTCATATACCTTCAAGAACAGAATATATTATGACTTTCTGATCTTACATAACAAAAGATCACATATCTCTCTTCAACAGGTCCGTAGTGGAGTAAAATATGTAACTCAATTACTGTTACATGGAACCTATATGTAATATAATTTTCTCCTGCTTTTTGTGCAGGCATTCAAAGTAAATCTCTGATGATAAGAGAGTTAATGTATAACATTTATCTCCTACTTACCTGTAAGGAAACTTTTTCTACTTATTGCTGCTAAAACTGCTATCACTAAAATACACCTGGTCTTCTTTTCTTCAGGCACTGAACAATAAAACAGAACCACTCAACAACACTAATGCCTGGATTAGTGACTCTTATTTGGCATTGGGAATTTTAGGATATTTTTTATTTGTTCTTCTGGGAATAACTTCCTTGCCTTCAGTCAGCAACAATGTCAACTGGCGAGAATTTAGATTCGTTCAGGTAAGAAGACCATTTCTAAAAAAAAAGTCTTCAGAAAAAACCTCCTTCCCTTATCAACAGGTTTACTAGAGACTTCTGGCTTTCCTCCATTAGTATCTCCAAAAGTGATCTGTGCATTATCCACCATCATACAGTGAAAAAAAGCACCTACATGGCCATACAGCTGTAAAAACCCACACATGCTCTGATGGCTGCTTGTGGTACAACTGAGATAACTGCATTAGCAAGAGAAAGCTGGGAAGGTGTGACCTCCTAAATGAAAAACAGAAAGCTGACTTTGACATCAAATTCCACAATTTTACTAAGTCATAAAATAATTTAGCCATTTTATTGGGCTACTTTGTTTGGTTCACAAGATAATTCAGTTAAAATGGACCTGAAAATTACTTTATAACTCAAATCTTCTCAATGCCAAGTGTCTAAAGAGAATCTGCAATTTCTGCAGACTGTAAAAACTGCTGTGACTATAAACAGGCTGCCCTTGGTAACACTATAATCTCAGCTCTCCATTTGGAGGGAGTTTGGTGCAAGCTGCCGTGCCTCTGCAGGAGCTGGGCCGGAGGGGAGGGGAAGCAAGAGAAGGGGAAATTACTATCAATGAATGTTTTATCAAGGCAAAAAACTTGCACAGTATGATGCTTCTGGATGGATTAGCACTAGAGCATAAAAAAACTTGGATCTTTCCACTGAATGTCAGCATTTTCTCTGCTTTTTCACAAATATGACAGCTACTAGGCAGTACGTGTAAGCTCGAAAAAATTATAAGGGTTATGGATGGAGAAAAAAACAAACAATTTAATCTATATCCATTTTAATTTATTTTTTTCAATAATAAGAGCCTTTATGTTATATAAAACAGTTTATTTTCTCCAGTCCCCAAGCTGGCACATGCCACAAATTTTACTGTGTCCTTAAATTTGCATTTGTTCTGGTTTAATTTACTGTTTTAACCTCCATTTCTTTCCTTCTCTTTTTTTCTTCCTTCTCCTTTAGTCCAAACTGGGATATCTAGCACTGATTTTTTGCACTGCACACACTCTGGTTTATGGTGGAAAATGGTTCCTGAGCCCATCAGCGTACAAATGGTATCTTCCAAACATCTATATGCTCTCCCTCGTTGTTCCATGTGCTGTACTGGTTGTCAAATTTGTGCTGATATTTCCTTGTGTAGACAAACCTCTCACACAAATTCGGCAGGGCTGGGAGAGAAAACCCAAATACTCAGAACAGTCAAATTACGTTATCAACAAGTCCGCTGTATAATTAGACTAAACTGTATTATTAAAAAAAAATATTATGAGGGCATATCAAAAGGAGGCCTTCAGCC
The DNA here is from genome assembly GCF_001522545.3 of Parus major. NCBI lineage: Eukaryota > Metazoa > Chordata > Aves > Passeriformes > Paridae > Parus > Parus major. Next base: position 21,280,928 of record NC_031769.1, on the reverse strand, counting down.
TCGTTTATTTGGAGAGGGAGAGAGAAAGTGTAAACTTGGCCCAGCTCTGTATAAAACAAAACCACCTCAATGATAAGGTTTAAACACAAATGAGGCCATTGAGGTTCTGCACCCCTGGCACGCTTTCACAGAGGTGCAGACCCCCTCATTTGCTTTATTTATTTTCCCTTGCCTATTTAACCTCCATCCTATGAAGGGTATGTGAGATGTAGGTGGTGTTCCATGTCCCTCCTCTACTGTTCCAAACTCCTCCAGAGCTAGGCAGAACCACAGAAACCTTTGGTGTTAGACAGTGCTTGCTCCTTTCTTATCCTGCCCATCAGGACTCAGCTCAACGTGCACCTACACACATTCACAGAGATCCATATGCACACCTGCACAAGTTTCCACACATTTCCCTGTTTTTTCTAACCCCCAGAAGCCACCAGCACCAACAGGTGCATGATGGATGCTAGCCAAGGAACAGACCTTCACCTCCTAGCATTGTTTATCCTCCGTTAATATCTGATCCAAGGAAAGCTATGTTGATGCCTTAGAGATAGTTGAGTAAGACTTGTTTGGTTTGTGAACAGGAACCCTGATGTTCAAAGTGTGTGGGTCAAGGACTGCTGAATCTTTGCTTGTACTGCTCCACCAGAAATTCAGGGACAAGGGGAAAGAGTAGAGATCAAAATGGCAGAGATGTGAGAAGTGCTTACAAGCCTCAGCTTTCCAAGTATAGGCAAAGAATTATCTGTGTTTTTTTGTGTAAGCGGTGAGTTGTAAGAAAAGAAACTGAATGAAAATCCTTTTATTTGAGGGGTTATATTATATGTCATAGTCATATCTCATGAAGATAATACTGTTGATTTTTTAAAAAATAAATAATTGGATGTAATATTTCAGATATTCTATGAAAATACACATATTTTAAAGACAATAAAGATTTATTTTTTTTTTACACTGTTGAGCTCTGTTATCCTTTTGGGAACCTCTTCTGCTAAGATGCAGCTGCTGGTGTGCTCAGTTGCACAAAGGTGTTGGGAGGCCTTGGAACAAATAACAAAATGGGATCCTGCCTTCAAGTTCAGTTGCCTGGACTTGTCTTCCCCCACCTTTCTTTGTTTCTTGGACATTCACATAAGCAGATCTTTGCTTAGTCATCCATGTAGGCTGAGGATTTTGGGGAAAAACAGGTCCCAACTGTGATGGTGACTTCCTCTTACTGCAAACAGAAGATCCAATAGTCTCCTTTGGACTGGAGAATAAAGACAAGACAAAATGTGCTGGTTTTACAGGAAGAGAATTGCCTACTTTTTGACCTCTCTGCTGTTCTCCCTGTCCATACAAAGAAGACTCACACACATGAAAGTATAAACATGCTATCTAGTATAGTTAACTGTGCTTTCAAACTAGCATTATCAAACAGCTTTAAAAGATAAAATAAAATAAAACAAAATAAAATTAAAACAAAATAAAACTAAACAAAAAAATAAAATAAAATTAAAATAAAATAAAATAAAATAAAATAAAATAATTTTTTTTTTTTTTAAACAAAAAAAGACAACCATCTGAACAATACTTCTGAAAACATTTCTCAACAATGGAATCTTTTTTAATTCTGGGCTTCCACCCCCTCTTCATGTCATCCTCTGTCCCAGAGTCTGTTCTTTATGTCCAAAAGAATGGCAAAGTAGTCTGGGATATCAGCATTTGATAGAGCCAGATTTCTTAGAAAGAATTCTGGCACCAAGAACCCTTACTAACTAGCACTGGTGCATAAGTTATACTTGTCCTAAACTGATATGCATATGTTGATGTAATTCTTTACAGAAGTTTTTCTTGACCTGTGCCATGAGGGAGTGGTACTACACTTCAAGCTTCCTTCAAGGATTTTCCACAGAATCATTTATTGCAGAAGGGATCAGGTATAGGCTCAACAGGCCCAAGCAACAACACTGTTGTGACGATGCCTGTAACACCTCTTTACAGCTCCCTGGAGGAGAGATGGAAGTAGCAGAATGAGAGGAAGAAAACAAGACAGAACGAGAGAGAGAGAGAGAGAGAGAGAGAGAGAGATTGTGTTTGCATGAGTACAAAGGGACAGAAAACAGAAGAAAATAAGCAGCAACAGTCTGAGTGAATATCCTCTAGATTTGCCATTTTGGTGGTAGATCCTAGTCTCAGTGACAGTTATTCCAGATTTATGTTATTACCAGCCAAAGCACTGACACATATTGGGTTTTGATATTACTTTATAAAGGATTTATTCCCGGGGTTTCTGCCTCTCTCCCAATACAGATTTAAAACCTGCCCTTCCTCTCTCACAGCTGAGCCGGTGGGTTGGAGTTTAAACTCTGACAGCCATGGCAAGTCCCATTTAAAAGCTGTGCTTTATGAAATACAAACAGTGCAAGTGCTCTGCAACTTTTCCTCCCAGTGAACAGGCTCCTTTGTGTTTTCTGGGTGCCTTGTGTTGAAAGAGGCCAAACCAAGTCTCCTTTACCCTCACTGGGAAGTAGCACAGAGTAACCATGGCCTGACTGAATGCTGCTTTGTACACTCACTTACAGCTAATCCATAGTCTCAAATATCCACAGGACTGTCCTTCTGCAGGCAAGACAAAGGAACTTCTTTGGGGATGGATATCACGTTGTTTTGTCAAGTGAAAACAGACCAAGATGTACTGGAAATGCAAAGCAGCTGGGTACAATTTGCAATTTGCTGTTTACTCCAAGGATAAAGTGTCAATATTGGCTGTGTACAAACCGAGGAGGCAATGTTGTTTGCTTGCAGGGGAGGTGTACAGCTGCTCTCAGGAGCAGATCCAGAGCCCCTGCATCTGAACTCAGCAGCAGGTGCTTTGTTGACTTCAGTAGGTAACAGGACAGATCTTCATCACTCAGATGTGAGTGAGGGATTTCATGTCCTCTTCATATCCTCTTGTACTTGGGCAGCTGAGGAGGATTTGCTTTACAAATTTACACATTTACTTCCTGAACACGGTAGAGAAAACAAATTCAGTAATCATACTGGTAGTGGAAGTATTCAGTGGCAGTATTTTGAAAACAATAGCCAGTGCCAGGAAACCTGTTGGTAGGTTGTACTCGTTACTCATGGCTCAGATCTCAGTATTCTATTTTTTTTTTCCTTTTATGTACTGACAAAGCCTGGTGAAAAAGGAGATCAGAAGGATCATGAAAGGAATTTTGGAAAGGGTGTTTTCCATATGGTTCCCAGAAGCCAAAAAAAAGCTTTTATGTGTATATATACATAATGTCATTCTAAGAACTCCTACAGGAATAAAGCATTGATTCTTAGATCTACTTCTAAATCAGAGTCAATACTTAGAAAATAATAAAAATTACAGAATTTTAAATAAATGGTCACATGGATATTGTCACAGTAACAACAAAGTTTGGATTCCATTACATAAGAAAGTTTTATTCTGATGCATTATAGCATAGTGTGGGTAGACCTCTACAACCTTCATGATAGGGTTAATTTAACTCTTTGCCTTTTTGTTATACCTGGGGAATATCTATTTTAACCAAAACATGTATTTATTAGTGAAAAAAAAAAAAAGTATTTTAATTTATTAGATTTCCTTGAAACAGAATGGAATTTCAGACACACACTAGCCCCAGGGAATGCAGCTGACACTACAGATACTGCTGGATCCTGAACCATGGAGATCTGAGCAATTCCCTTCAGTTCCACCAAACTGCGTACAGAAGTCCTGAGATCTTCAACTTATTTTTGCTCTGCACCACAGCCTTCTGTCAGGCTTCACTGCTTTATCTAACAGTCACCTTTCACTCCAAGACCTGACACTTTGTGACCCACTCTACAAAGCCTCTTTATTCCTGTATGTCAGGCTTTTGCAGATTCACTCTTGTAAGCTCCTACCAGACACAAGATTTTACAAGAGCATCTTTTGTTCCCAACTCTGTTGAGCATGTTGGATTCACTAGCCCAAACAGAGAACTAGTGAATATTATGAGTACTCACAGTAGCTATGTAACCCATGTTTGCCTGTTCTTCCTTATAGTGACCAGCATATTTAATAAGCATTAAGTGTACAAATAATAGCCTAAATAGGTTTTTTCTCCCACACAATTTGGAAGGTTTTCTCTCCTACAGTGACTATTTTTTCATCTGCATTATACAGATTTTTGTTATGGATCTCCACTTGTATCACTAATTCCTGACCTTAACATGAATGACTTTCTCCCTTGAGGAAGCTGATATAGTTTTTATCTATCACCACGGAAAACTACACATCTCTTATTCTTGCACATTGCCTTAATGTTCTTGACTCTGGAAACACAGAACTGGCATAAATATTGGCTCTGACAAGACTAGACCCCTAAATATAACTTTCTTATAAGCAACCTCTGTGTTACAAGAAAAATACAGTACAGAATCTTGACACAACATGCACAGACCTCAGAGAACTGCATTAAACTTAGCTAACATCTCCAAATGCTGCAAGCCAGAAGTGGTTTTGTTTGTACATCTTCACAAACATGCTTTATTCCTGTCTCTCTTTTTGCTTCTCCATACAGATTTTCTTGTTATTCGAGATACAATCCCTTCACTGTGCTTCTCTTCACATGTACTCAGATTTAAACCAGAAATACCTTAACTGCAGCCAGTAGACTCAAGATAGCAGCAGTAGTAGTAATAGTGCAGAGGCCTTTCCTAGTTTTCTAGTTTTCCATCAAAATTTTTGCCCCAGTTTTACGGAAGATGGGAAATTCTAGTCTTTATAAAGCTCTCTTTTAGAGCCTTCAGAAAAGAGATAAATGAAAATTGAAAAAAAAAATAAGTTATTTTAATATACTAACCATTACAAGACACAAGTCTTTGAACACCAGTAGTCCGAAGTAGAATGTCCCAAAAAAGGCATGTTTGGGACATGTTATCTATGACAGACAATTATCATCAAAAGGGAAGGTATTTTTAAAGAAACATTCTGGAGAAAAAGTATATGGAAAAAAATTAAAAAGCTATTTGAGTGAATGAGAGAGAGAGCAGGAAAGGAGGAAGAAAAAGCTGTTTTTCTTCTTTCCTACTAGCTCCATGACAGAAAACATCACACTTCTTGATTGTAATTATAAATCCAATTACCAATTATTTCAGTATCTTGTAAATAATTTAATGAAGATTTAGATCTTGGCAGCCCTGGAGTTCAAACTATCCTTTAGGACCCCACCATAGCCTTTTTTCCTTAGTCCAAACTGGCACAAATATGCATATTTTCTCATCCTTTACAACCATTCCAGGTAGCTGCCACACCACACCACTCATGGTTAAGCAGCAGCAATAGCAAATCCAGTTGTGCATCAGGCACAGGGCTTTGCATGTCTTGGTATTAAATATAATTGGAAAAACTGTTTTATTGGGGTGAAAAAAACAGAAAAGATGCCATAGCCCAACTGCACAGGCTGAGGACAGCTTGCTTAATGGACTGCTCTGTTTCAATGCAAGACATCTTCATTTTATACTTAAAGAAGCAAAATCAAACACAGAATCTCACTGGAGAAAGAGTAAATAATTTACACGGCTTGAAAACTGGAACTTAAAGAAATCCTACATTACTTGGTGAAAAAGACAAGTGAGAGGTGGGCAGGGTGAGCAGAACCTGAAGAGGTGACTGGAAGGGTAGTCCTTCCCCCTTCCCACTTGCCTAGCAATGAACCAGAGCTTCAGGAGCACTGGAATACGACACATGCAGTGGTTAAATGCTGTCATTTAGAACCAGCCCAGGCAATCAGAGGCAACAGATGCAGAGGTAATTGCGGGGAATTATGTTAAATACATATAGGATTATAGTTTTTTTGTTTTTATTGCTTCTGTTTTCCAGTCCCATAAGTAAAAACTGGAAACCAAATCCCATATTTAATTGGATTGGTCTGAAGGTTAAACCTTAAGTTACACTTCAGAAACTCCAGTCTGGTCTTACTGGCAAGCCTTGTTTGCTTGGCGAAGCTGAGCATTGTTGAGACAAACCTAAGAATTTAGGATACCCATCCTGCCTGAGGGATGCCTCCTGTCCAGTTACAGAAGTCTGGGAAGGATAAAGGGGCTTGGAACAATACCAAATACCCAAGTAGCACTGAATACTACTATATAACTTCTAGCATCTCTTCTTCAAACACCCATGTTTCCTGGCAAAGCTGTCTTCCCTGTCTTTTACAAAGAATCTGACACTTGGATTCACACTTACTGTCTTCACAGACATATCCCAAGTTTCTTTAACAAATCCCTATGTCAGTGACTCATACAACATCATGCAGGAAGACAGAGGAGAGGAACTGGATGAGGGTTTCCTGAAGCTAAGGATAGTCCTCTAATTATGAGGAGTTTACAGATTAGAAAGCCAGAAAGCAACCTTAGCTATTCTCTCTTCCTGCCGAACACACGCTGTAGACACTGCCTAAATTAATTCCTTTCTGTATTATCAGGAATTGTCATATTTTTCGGTTCACAGACCTGCTACAAATTTTCCAACAGTAATACAGATTGCTGTAAAGTTTAAGCTTCGTGACAACATGTAGTTTTATCCTACCTACCATTTGTTATTGCTGGCAGGTAATCCATTAAAACAGGCTGCATTAAAGATATTCTGAAGGAACCGCTGAACTTGATTTAAATGTTAGAGAGCTCACCACAACTTCTGGCAAATTATTTTGACAGCTGATTACCCTCACTTCAATACATAGCCTGGATTTATTTTTTTAACTCTAGTACTCAGTAAACATAATTTATTATTTCCACGACTTATTTGAAGTGTCCAGAATGGTGACTATATATAGGCCACATATATTACTCCAGAGAAGAAGCCCAGACATAAGAAAAAATGTGATTTATGCAGGTATATATATATATATATATATATATGAAGAAATATAAATTCTAGTGCTCCTACTGTATATGTGGAAATTCAAACACACACTGAAACTTGTTGGTGATGAAAGATTCAATGTATTTCCAATCCAAAATAAATTTTACACCTAGTAAAGTAAAAAATTAAAATATTAACCATCAATGTGGATAATCTCAAACTTAACCATAATTTCACCCAAAAAATTTCCCAGATCCTAATAAATATTTGTTAATAACAGTGTGAAAACAGAAAGCATATTACCTGAAGGTTTACAATTTTTGTAAGTTAGGCTGTTAAATTTTCAGAAAGAACAACTACCACATAAGCAGGTTTCTAGGGAGTGTCTCAGGAATTAGATGCAGACCAACCGTTACACATAACAAGTCTCAACAAACATAAAATCACTGCTGGAGAAATGTGCAAACTATGGTACCCTGGAAATGCACGATGAGGACAGAAACAGATGGAAGGGATTCATTGGATGGTGCATTTTCAGCCACAGCCCCGTTGCACCCAGCTCTCCAGAAGGTGATTGTAGAGGAACAAAGACTTGTCACATTTCCAGCCCAGGGAGATGTAGCCTAGGAAGCACCAGCAGTAAACCATTCACAGAGGGCCTGCTAGAAAGGGTTATGAACCTTGTTCAAAAATGCTACGGGGGTAGGAAAAAGAGGACAAGAGAAAGATCTGTCATGGTTTTGTGATTTTCAGATGCACAGAGAAAAGAATTCCACTGCTGTAGGGAGCAGTGGCTACATACTGTTTCACACTGTGAAATAGACAATGAAGTCTCTGGAACGATCTCCACTAACACCAAAAATGTTGGAGTAAAAATGTTGTTGTAAGAATGTGGAAAAATTTCTTACATACACAGATTATAGTCATTTAATTGATTTATTAAAAAAAAAATAAAAGTTAGAATTCAATGCAATAAAAAGTACCCAGGTCACTATTCCACTGATAAAAAGTCATAATCCAGTAAAACTGTAAAAGTGAGAAAAAGCAGCTTGTCTCTTCTATAAGACAGCAGAAAAAAAATATAATCTATACAAATATATGCAACTCTGGGATTATTTAACAGAGCACCAGGTATGAGAGAAGCATAGAGTATCACATAAGCTTCAGATAAAACCACAAGTGTACTTAGGCAGCTTTGGCTAGGTTTAAAGGTGAAACTCTACTTAAATCACTCTACCCAGAGGCTGAGAGTAAAGAAGTTTGTTAATTTCTTTTCAAGTTTAGGTTTCTGACACTTGGTATTGTTGCACTTACTTCCAATGAACACGCATAAGGAAATACATGGCTTAATTACAACTTCTCTTTCTAAAGAAAAGGACATAAAGACTAATAAACTGGAAATGCTTAGGTTAGGAGAAGTAATAGAACCATTTGAGAGATGAAACAACAATATCAAATATCATTATCCCAACATGAGAATGAGATAACAAAAAAGCTTAGAGTTAAAACTTTACAAATGAGATTAAAAACCTTCTGGACATGCCTTGAAGACAAAACCAGTGAAAATAATCATACTCATTGGTCAGGTGACTATTTTTTAGTATGGGTGGATTCACTCTTGCAAACACTCTTGCAAAGGTCAAGCATGGATGCTGCAGTCAATCTCAAATCACCAACAGCATAGAGACAGCAGCATTAGATTAAATGTTAATTGCCTGTGTAATGCAGAAGGTTATGCTGCATCGCATAATCCTTGCTTACTCTTCAAAGCAGGGGAAGGAGTGTGTGAATGCTATCACCTGCATACCTTTTGTTTATTTTTCTGAGATTTTTCTAAGAAGAGACAATTGAAAAACCAATCATGTTGTTTCATCTTTCTTTCTCAACACAGTTATGAGAGAAAAAAGTGAAGTTTCTTAAGTAGGTCACTCAAGCACAGAATATGTGTAAATAAAGAGCCATGGATTTTCCCCTTAGCTATCTGGAGAGAAATTTCAGTGATCAGTTCAAACACTGTTTTGTCAGAGATGTGCCAGGAAAAACAGTAAAAATAAATTTAGCAGAAAATACAACAGCAACAACTTCTGAAGTAGCATTGTTAAGTTTTTAGAAAACACATAGTAATAAAACAGACTAATTACATTCAATCTTTTACACGCAACAGAAGGAGCAAGCTAAGAAAGGATCACAGTGCTAGAACTAGGTGCAGTGTAATGTACTCTGGGAATGTGTCATAAATCCCAACCTTGGACTTAATTAAGGCTTAAATAAGATTACTTCTGCTGAAAATTCATGCTGTAACTAGTTAAATTATAGAAGTACTACCTAAAGAATTTACAAATTAAATAAATGGAAAGACTCACAGGAAAAAAAAAAACAAAAAACATCAGCCTTGTCTACAAGGAGGTAAAGAGATACTGTTCAAAGGCAGACAGAACCACAAGCATCTGACCACTCCTGACACCCTCAGCTCCAACTACTGCAGCAGAAAAAAATCAAGCACCTCTCTTTGGGTGCAAAATACTTTTAACTAATGTATATCTACAGTGAAGACAACTTTTAAAACCAGATCTTTCAGCCAGGATAATGACACCCCTTAACATGCCTCCATGTTATATTCCAGAGAGGAAAGGTCAGTATTTGCAGATAATTTCTTTCTGACTGCTTTTATTAATAGAGTCCATAAGGGAAAAAAAATAAAGCACTTAATCCATACTTATTTTCCATCCTTCTCTCCTTGCACTCACAAACCTCCAGAGCAAGCAGACTTATTTACTGCTCAGATAAAACAAGCCTGGACAATTCAACAAGCATGAAGATAGATACCTGTGACCTCTGGTCCCAGCTAGGCTTTCAGAAGAGACCTTCACAAGTCTGATTTCTGTGCAAAACAGGACTCTACAAGTATAATTCACTGCGCCCACTACCAGTGAATAACTGGGGCCCCTTAAGTCCAAGACAATGGTGGTCATTAGCTATCACGAAACCATTTTATATGTCAGAACTACTGTGGCTCTTCCCTGAGTATATCTGTGGCTTTTTCAGACCATATCTTTCAGGGCTTTTTTCCCAATCTTCAATGTTTTGTTAGCCTCCATGCCAAAACATGATGAGAACACTAGTTCTGACCAATTTTTTAAGTGTGTGTTTGAAATACATGTGTGAAAGTCTGGCAATGCTTTAAAGTGTTAGATGTGCAGGTACTGTGCTTAAGCTAAACTATCAGAAAGTCATTATTACATATTAGCCAATACAGAAGGTGATGAAAACCACCTCACAAATGAACAAAGACACAAAGGCACAAAACCTGTGGATGCAAGCAGAAAGAGAAGAGGATGGGAATGATTTTATAAACATATGTGGATGTTTTTACTTAGAGATGATGCAGAACTTCTTTTTTCTTCATGAAAATTCTAATAATTTTACTGAAAGAATAAGGAATAATCAGCTTTAATGTACATATTAACAATGTATGAAAGGATTCAGCTGCAAAAGGACTGAGCAAGAAAGAAGCATCAATATGACAACAACAAAAAAAAACTGTATCAGACATCCTGGAAACATGAAGTATGAACAAACTGTACGTCATCAGCTCTCCTAACAGTCATGGTACCGTGTTCTGAATTAAATATTACTATGTTTTGATATATTATTATGCATAACTGGCTAATGATTTCTGACTTTACTTGACTGATAATGACCTCATTTGTACATCATGCTCACTCTTCCTAGGTGGACAAAAAGATTGTTACACAAAGGGAGAAGAAATGTTGTCTGTGATACAGTTCACATAAAATGTGGCAAACTGGAATACTTCAAGTAGCAGACTTATGGCTAATTTTAGAAGTTACACTTCTCAACCAATCTAGTTATTTAGAACTATCATACTCAAACATTTACATATTACCCAAAATCTTCAGAATGGATTCCCAAAAATATATGCATGAATCAGTGTTAATTTTTTTCCAATAAAAAAACCTGCATATAAACTCCTGTTTATATAAACCACTGTTAGACCCTTTAAAAGAGACTTTTGGCACAAATCATTTCTTTAGGCTTGGGAATACTATGGCTCGTATTAGACATGAGTGCTGGGACCAAAGGAGCTGGTACCAGACGCCTGTCTAGGTCAGTTCTGGTTCTACCTTTGGTAGAACTTATATTTGGTCATTGTGCAAAACAGGTATAGGTTAGACAGCGAACAAGCAAAAGCTGATGTGCCTGAATTAGAAGTAGCAGTGTGACATCTAGTGGGCTCTTTTTGGGACAGCAATAGGCTTATTCCTTTTTAGCAACTCACAGATCACAGAACATTTCGAGTTGGAAGGGACACACAAAGATCATCAATCGCAACTCTTAAGTGAATGGCCTGTACAGGGATTGACTTCATTACTCTGGCATTATTAGCACCATGCTGTACCAACTGAGATAATAGGTTTCAAGAAATTGAACAAAAGGAAAAAAGAAACTGATACAAGCAACAAAGACAGCCACAGACTATACAGGTGAAGCAAAAATATTTACAAAAGCCAGAGGTGGAGAAATAAGTTTTGTGTTCACTGGTATTGCTTTTAGAATGTATTCAAGTATGACTGACAGGAACTGAAAACATCTCATGTTGGACACTTGGGGATGTGTGCTGCAATATTTGAGGCATTTTCAACATACATCCCATGCTGCAACAGAAGTATTAACCAAAACAAGCACCAAGAGGAGATATCATGATTAAGAAAGTGACTTTTCTCCACAGAGTGCAACACAGCTCTTTCACTTCCAGTATGCTGGAACTTGGGATTCCCCCAAATGCTAAAAATTGCATTATTGCATCAGATAGTGGGGCACTTAAAAACAACTAAATAAATCCTAAACTTTATTTTCCTGGAGTTGTTCATTTCCATGTCCCTTCTACATTAGTCACATGCAAATCAGCCCAAGACATTTCCCCCGTAATTTGGCCAGTCTCATTGATTATGGAAATTACAGATCAGCAAACAAAAATCAATCTGGTAGTACCACACTAGTGTCAACTCAGTTCAAGCACTAAACATGGAGAGAATAAACACTATCTGCCTAAATTCTCAACAAATTTTGGAGCTAAGAATGAGAGCTCAGATGGACATCAGGCACCTAAATGGGTGACAACCATAGAATTCAGACACCTGAAGCATAATTTCTATGCACTGTATGCTGTTTTTGTTCCCAGAAGTACTGTCCCTGTCCCACCACTAACTAGGACAGCTAACTAACCAGCTATGAGCTAATTTCTCACCTACCACCAGTGGTGGTGATGCAGAGCACAATGCCTATATCGTGAGGAATGTCCATTTTGTAGCTGGATACCCATGACACTCCTTTGGAAGAATAAGGCTTCAAAGCAATTCTTCACCATCTGCACCCAGGAGGTTTACAAGCCTTTGCTTACCATCCAGCCCATACAGTGGAATCTTAGCCTTTCAGAAGGTAAAGCAGCATAATATATATTCTGATTTCTATTAGAACATATATGCTGACACACAGGATTGCAAAAAGTATTGTACAGAAAGAGTCAGATGCCTTATTGCTGAACTTGTTCTCTGCTTCAATCCTTTATACACAGTTCATTTACACATTCTGGCTTCTGTCCAGCAAAAACAGAGACCTGAATCCCAACCCCATGTTATTCAACAAAATAATTAGAAGAGTTCGTGTGACTTGCTTTGGTTGTTATCAATCTGTTTGAAATTATCCAAGCTCTTGGTATTAAAGGTTTTGAAATAAGGTAAGTGGACAGTAAAGGAATAAAATCAGTTGAAAAGTGATATGCAAAGTAAGCAGTATTGTAAATGTCTTTTTCAAGCCACAGGCACATATCACTGTTATCATCAGATATCTTTATATTGTAACTATATCTTTAGTTAAAGACCATCTTGGGAGCCATCTGACTGCAACGTACCAGATCTAAGAAATCAATGTCATTACTGAAAAACTGCATTTCAGCTTTTGTTCTGTAAAGAACTCATGCCTGGGGAATGAAAAAACTGTTGTATTTATAATTAAATGGATGTGGTAAATTGTGTTATTGTATAAATTGTGTTATTGTACTGCATTGAATAAAAGCTGACTGTTAGCCTCCAAAAATCTCAATATCAAAACCTCACCAACTGTACCATCTTGTTTTAGGCCTTCAGTGATACTCTTACTGATGCCCAGGGAGTGATGAACAATTTCCACAACTCTGAACACAGAAGAAACAAAGAAGGGAGTGAGTGTGGAGCAAGAGAGTTGGTCACCTCTGAACCATCTATTAAAGAAGTTACAGTTTGGAGGGAAAAATCTGGAAGGTGGATAAAGTTGCAGAAAAACTGAGGTACCTCAAACTTGGTGATTAAAATCTGCAGAAAATTTTGTACTCCATATTCTATGTATCTATAAAGTGACAGAAATGCCTTCCCTTTGTCCCCTATCCTTTCAACTACATGATATGATGAATCCAGCAAATCCTGTACAAAATAGTTGGCTGCAGAACTGAGCATAATGTGTAGTAAATAAAATATGAAAGGGTGGCATCAAAGAGAAAAAAAAAAACAGCAGAACACAGAAACATCATTCCTTTGGTCACAAATTCAGGCATTATATTAGAGACATCTGGTCTGTACTACATTTATTTTTGCACTGTTTAAAATTATGCCTCTTCTCAAGTACTGCAGTTAAAAGGATGAGGAGATTATTTCTTGGTCTTCCTTAAGCAATGTATTCCAAAATTTTTATCCCCTCAGCTGGGCTAAGTAAACACCTCAAGAAAATGGAACTTTACACTTCAATTCCCTGTCTCCTCCCTAGCTTTATTGCAGTTGTCAGGAAAGTGTGATGCCTAAGCACACCACCACCAAGCTCCCAGCCACTACAGCAGATGGGAATGTAACTGGCAGCACGATCCAGCTCAAGGCTTTCAGTCCAGGGTGACCGAATTCCAACATCATGTGTGAGCTCATGTCAGAGTTAAATGCACCCAGACTTAGAAGGAACAGAAGCAAAGCAGATGGGCAAGCAGAAAGTCTTTGACTTGTCATGGGTTAATGCTAGCCTTGGGTCACTATGAGGAAGCATGTCACTCATAATGAATATGGCTTGTGACCAGAGCTTAAGGCAATAACACTATTACTGTAGCTCTGTTATGGATTCTTTCTTAAAATCCTACTACAAAGAATCCAGAAAAAGCTATGAAATGAAAACTGTGCACATAACTTTCCCTTTCTAAACAAAATTATTTTACCTAGGCCTTTTCTTAGGAAAATACATTGAATTATCTAAAAAAAAAAAAACCAGCAATAGTTACTAGCGTCCTGTGTTGCTTGACTTCAGTTTTCCCACTAGAGGGATCACACACTCTTTGAGATCTGCAAAATCAGAAACTATTCTACACAGATTTCTTACTGGAGTGTTTGTAATATGATGAACTTATCAAAACTTAAAAGGTTACCACAGCTCAGTAGCCCTTCAGAAGGCAGATGTGTACTCATTAATCTCCTTGAACAGACTTCCTTTGCAGCCTTCATTTTCCTCAGATAAGGAATAAGAAAATGCACCAGTGGAAATAAAATGCCTACCCAACAATCCATTTAAAACACATCCCTTGGTTACATCTGTCTCCTAGCTCTTTTGCTCGTGGATGTTTAAATATAAAAAATCTTGCAAACGCTAACAACTGAGTGCAGTGAATTTGGGGCCTTCTCTACAAGAAGGTCAATGAGGTGCTGGAGCGAGATCAGGGAAGTGCAACAGATGGTGTGGAACATCCTCATCTGGAAGAGATGATAAAGGGTCTAGAACACAAGTCTGATGAAGAGCAGCTGAGGGACCTGGGGTCATTAGCCTGGAGAAAAGGAGCCTGAAAGGTGACAGTGTCACTCTACAACTGCTTGAAAAAAGGTTGTAGTGAGGTGGGAGTCAGTCTCTACTCGCAAGTAACAAAAGAGGAAATGGACTCAAGTTGTGCCATGGGAGGTTTTTGGATATTTGGAGAAATGTCTTTATTGAAAGCATTGCTGAGCTTTGGAACAGGCTGCCCAAGGAAGTGGCTGAATCTCCATGCCTGGGAGTTTTAAAGGACATGTAGATGTGGCACTGAGGGACATGGTTTAGTGGTGGGCCTGATGGTGCTGGATTAACAGGGGGCCTCAATGTTCTAAGAGATCTTTTCTAGCCTAAACTCTATGATTTGATGAGTTCCAGGAGTCTCAGTAGAAGTACTGAAAATGGAGGATGGCCAGATATTCATGCTGAGTTAAAGTAAAGAAAAACCCTACCATAAAATTTGAAACACATCTTCCTTTTGTACACAGCTACAGCTGTACAGTTTAGTGTTTTTATCTACCAACTGGTATGAATCATATCTGGTTTCTTCTCACTGAAGCAATCAAAAGTTCTTTCCTATTATTAACAATACATATATACCATTTGACATTTTGTTTATCAATGTGTAACTCTTCAAATCTTATAACTTATATTCTTTGCCACTTATTTTCAAACTTTCCAGCATTTAATATTTTTAACTATTTTTAAATATAAGGTCTTATTTTAATTAGGAGGGCTTTTTGCCCAGACATTAATACATGTACTCTAACAAAGTTCAGCTCAGAGCCTGCACGTTATTATGTTTGGTCAATAAAACTATTTGACCACCGCACAGCTTCATATCAACACACTTAGTTAAATATCCTTGTGAGATAGGTATTTCTTAAGCCAAGAAACTAGACAGGGTCACTACTTTGTTTCTCAGCTGTTTCATAACTTCAAATATGCTGTTCTGTGTGATAAAGGTATTAAACAATGATTTGTCTTATTTGGCAACTCTTTTAAATTACACAGAACACCAGTTTTGTTTGGATGTCATTGGCAATTGTTAGCAGTTATAAGGTGCAATTAGTGCGGAAATAATACAATATATGCCATGTAGATAATGTCTGAAAGCCCTGTTTACTGGATGACTCGGAAGCTGAGAAGGGTGACTCACTTTTAATGGAAAGTTTACTATAAATTAGCATACTTTAATTGAGGTCCTACTCAAATTTACAATGTTCTTCAGAAATTACGCTAATAAACAGAAGAATAAAATGTTATGCTTCCAGATTCCTGACAGCAGGCCATTTACCCTGCAAGGTCTCCATTAGGAGATTTGTTTCAGTCATACAGACTCCAGCAACTGATTTCTCATCATCCTGCAACTGAATTAAATAGCTCTCACTAGGAGATAGAGGGAGTTCTGTTTTGCAAAGTCGCAAGACCAGCTCAGACAAAGCCGTGGCGATTCCGGCCGATGCTGCGCCCTGGGGCATTGGGTATTGGGGGTATTGGGTTTACTCAGCGGGAGTAAACCACGGGCTGTACCAGTGAGTGCCGCCAGCCAGGAGGAGGATGTTGGATCAAAGCTGGTCTCTTCCAGAGAATCCCGAAACCCACAGCGGCCCCCGACTGAACACAAAAGGGCTCCCTCGCTTTAGAGGGACACGGGCGTTCCTCCAACTCCTACTCCAGAATTGGGACCTACAGACCCAAAAGAAATCATACAGCCTGTTCTCTGTCTTTGGGAACAGGGACGGGTGGTCAGATTACGAGGCAAAAGCAACGCTACCAAGAGAGAACACGTAAGGATGCGTTCTGGGATACACGATACAGATACACGAACTGCTGAGTCTGTGAGCCTTGCGGCCTTTTGGTAAATCACGAGTCGGTGATTCTGAAATAATCAGATATCAACTCAGCGATAAACCGGCGAACACGTCGAGAACTTTCCTGTCGCCTTAGTGGGTCACAGCCGCCACAAAACAGCGCTTTCCCAAGAGCGACAGTCCCGGGATGCGCTGGTGACCGGCTCCACCTCGGCCTCCACCTCGGCGGCCCGCGGCCGCTGGCTCCGGGGAGCAGCAGCCTCCTCCTCCTCTTTCTTCTCCTCAGCGGAGCGCTTCCGTCCACGGGCGCTGCCTCCCGCGGGTGTCTGACAGCTGCTGGCCGGGAGCCGGGAGCCGGGAGCCGCCGGCCACCTCACTGCCCTCAGCGCTCCCCGCCCGCAGCCCGCACTGACAGACCCAGTCCCGCCCTGCGGTGCGGGCGGGCCCGAGGCCTGTGCCGGGAAATGCCGCCGCGGGGCCACGGGCCTGTACCACCGCGCCGGAGGGGGAACTCGGAGGGCAGGAGATGGGAGGGGGTGGTCCCTCAGCTCCCGACGGCACAGCCCGGCACCGCCCGCTGCCTGGTGACGGAAGGTCGCCGCTTGCCCCGCCCGGGCGCTGGTGGGACGCGGGCTCCGGGAAGCGCCGGGGCTGGAAGTCGCCGCCCTCCCTCCGTATCCGGGTGGTTGCTCCCGGGCGCAGCCGGACCGCCGGAGCCGGTGCCAGGCGAGAATGGCGTATCCCGGGCAGCCGGCGACCGGCGGGTTCTACCAGGGCGTGGTGAGCGGGGCTGGGGCCCGCGGGGGTCGTGGCCGGGGGCAGCGGTGGATGTGGCCGGGGGCAGCGGTGGATGTGGCCGGGGGCAGCG
>NC_031769.1:21121663-21263564 GCF_001522545.3 Parus major | reverse complement strand
CGGGGGCAGCGGTGGATGTGGCCGGGGGCAGCGGTGGATGTGGCCGGGGGCAGCGGTGGATGTGGCCGGGGGCAGCGGTGGATGTGGCCGGGGGCAGCGGTGGATCCGGGTGAGGCGGGGCCTGCCCGGTCTCCCGCACCGCTCCCGCCGGGAGGGGCCGCAGGCGCCAGCTCGGGGCCGCGCCGACGGGAGAAGGGAGGGAAGAGGCAAATCCTCCGCAGCTGCTGTGGGGGGTGAAAGTCAGTGCTGAGGCTATCATTAAGTGACTTTCACTTAAGAATCAGTTTTATTTAAGGATTTTCACACTCGATGAATATTCTTCCATGTATTTGCCCTAGACATCTGTTTCGCTCAACTTTTCTGAAGTGGAAAAAACAATTCGCAGTGCCTTGATATTTCTTCAGCATGCGGTTTCCTGCTAGGGGTAGAATAAAATGAAAGCGTGGTGAGATAGACCAAGCTATATCTAGAACAGTCAATTGCTCCTGTGCAAGATTTTACACTGATCTGCGTACATTACAATACATTAGTATATCGGTACTGAAATTTAGAATTGGTTTGGTTTTTTTTTTTCATGAGGAGTTTTAGTTTTGGTTGATTTCATTTTTTTAATTTATTTTTTGGCGTGGTATGTACATAAAAACGTAAGTCAATACGTATAGATCCTTAACTGAATCATTCATTTTAAATTCATTTTCTTTTTGATTTCCAAAGTATGGAGGGGCTCCAGGAGGACCAGCATTCCCTGGACAAGCTCAGGATCCTTTGTATGGTTATTTTGCTGCAGTAGGAGGGCAGGTAAACTTATAAAATGTTATTTACTTCTTGGATTTATTTTTTTTCCTGGGGAATATGCTCTACTTTTGGAAGGAGGAATGCCTAGTATTTGCACTGAGGAAAACTGATGTTTCTAGTTAAAGAAAACCCAAATGCATAATTGTTTTACTTAGCTCATTTGCTATATATAGCTGTATTGGTCTGTGTTATAGTTGCATACATACAAGAGCTGTACAATTTGAATAATGCTGTTAGTTTCTGTATGTGTGAATACATACATATACAAATGTAGGCATGTATGCCTCAATTTCCTGTATAGGTATATACAGGGAATACATAGATGCGTGAAGTTTTGTAATGGAATTGTGACTCAGCTCTGGGCTGGTGAATGCTGCCAGGTTTAGGAGAAGGAAAAGAGAAACTGTAGAAAGCATGGGCTGTGGAAATGGCCTGGCTAAGAGCAGGAAATGCTAATAGGAAAGAGGTCATTACATGATCTTAATAGACTCAAAGACGAAAAAGCAATTATGGGTTGTGCCAGCATCTGGGTTTACTGGTAACAGAGAGTAATTATTCTTCTAGAGGAAAGGCATTCACAGCTTTTTTTTTTTTCCTTCCCTGTCATTCTGCACTGCATTTTTAATTTCTTCCTGTAATTTTGTGGTATATATTGTTTTTGTATGATCGTGTATGTTGTTAGAAGTTAGTGCTGTTTGGACTGTATTAGAGTTTAGGAGCAGTTAAGTTGGGTTTATTGAGTTGAAGGTCCGTGTTTGTTTGCCATATTACAGCTATTTATTGCACACTTGTAGGGTGTGTGCAGATCTAAAATTCTGCTCTTGGATCTGTTATCCTCAGGTAGATACAACCACAACATGAAAATTTGAATTCATCAATATTAACAGATGTTCAGATTCCCACCATAACTTGGATTAGTTTTGTTCTTTTTGTTACTCTTGAATTAATAATGCATCTTGCAGTCTATATCTTACTTCCTTCTAACTGCTTATGAAAATATTTAGACTGTGTGTCTTTCTTGTAAAGGAGAACACTGGAATGACCTCTGTGTAGTGAGGCCTTTCAGAGAAGGTGGAGCCCAGAGCTGAGTTCTGCTGAATGTACTGACAATTTGTCTGCCAGCTGAAATGCCTCTGTGTGCAGGTGCCACCTGGATGTGCGCCAGGAATCAGCAGTGGAGCCAGTAACTGATGCTGGAAAAATGAATAAGCTCCTATTGTAAAGAGAGAGGGAGGTAGCAGCAAACAGGATATGGCGCTGTGGAGAAGAGGTGGCAGGAGCTGGATCTCAGCTAAAAGTAGACCATGCCCAGGTTTCTCAAGTAAGGCATGGGTACTGGAAGCTGGGGAACCAGTAGATTGATGGGTTTGATCAAGTCAGCACTTAAGAATACTTAAGTTATGCTAATACTTAAATTATACTAAAATGCTTTCTGCTTGTAGAAGTCATTCCTTACTGAAATGAACTCAGTAGCTTTTGCAGTTATCCTTAGAATCTGAGGTGTCTGTTTCTGGTACCAGTGGCTGTGTAGAAGCCAAAACCCTGCAAGGAAACAGTGAAATATAACAGATGAATTATCAGTTGCTTTTATGGCCATCCATGCAACTCTGTAAAAGGCTGCATCTCAGTTATCCATATGTACTTATTGTAAAATTAGTACGTTTTCGTTATGGTTTGCTGCTCTCTGTGTTGTTTTTATGCCTATATAATATATAATGTTCTCTCTGAGCTTTCTTTGAAGCAGTTTACAACAGGGATCTTGTCTTTGACCTGAGGAAATAGTTTCCTTTATTTACAGAAGAAAGTCAAAAGTATTGTTTCAAATCTATATTCAATTGAGTCTCTCTGTGTAGGAAGTAGTAGTTTATTTTTTTAGCCTGTTTGCAAAGCCTATATGCGTTGTCTAGTTTAACCTGCTTATGTTCTACTAAAAAAAGAAACAACAGAGACAAGCATCTTTTTGGTAATGTTAATCTTGATTACAGCTGTGCTTCTCTATCTTCTCTATTTTAAAGTTACGTAGTTCCTATCTTTATTTCAGAAGGTACAGAGCTATTGAAGAGATTAGTTACTTAATATGAATGGCTATTTCAAAGCTCTTTTTCCCCCATGTGAATATAAAGTATTAAATACATCTATATTACTAGAGTGATGGAGTGGATTGGAAGCAAATTTGGGTGTAGCTGTCATTAACTTTACCTAGAATCAAAACATTGTTGCTTTTTTTCAGATCTTGTCAAGTATTATTTAAAGTAGAACTACTATTTGTCTTATAAACAACAATACTTAGTATCTGAAAGTTATCAGGCTGTGCTGTTCACACCTTATAATTCAGTAGCATATTTCCGTTCTTGAAAAAAAGAGCTTTCAAAAGCGGGTTTAAATGCATTAGGGCAATGCTGTAACAAACAGAATCACAGAACATGCTGAGTTGGAAGGAACCCACAAGGATCATTGAGTCCAACTCCAGCCCCACTAAAGATACCCCAAGAGTCACACCAAATGCCCAAGTGTGTTCTTGAACTCTGTCAGGGTTGGTGCTGTGATCACTTCACTGGCTCAACCACTCTGTGGGCAAAAATCCTTTTCCTTATATCCAACCTAAACTCCCGTGACTTGACTTTTCATCTTCCAATGCTTTACAGAAGTGTCATCATTTTTTATGTCTACAGACATAATGTTCCATTCCTGAATGAGATTAAATTGAACTCTATGTGAACCAAACTTCATGTTGGGGATGTGAGGAATAAAATTTAGAATTCCACCTCCACTTCTGGCAGCTCTTTGCTTTCCATGAATTGGCAGTTGTTTTCACCATTCGGCTTTGAGCAGGATTTGTTGGAAATGAGGCATTTTCCAAGCCATGTGGATTGGTATATTTTCTGAGTTTGTTTTGTTTTTCTTTCAAAGTTATTTGCTTTCTACATTTGCTTGTTCTGCTAGCAACTTAATGTCAAAAAGAATGCAGGAAGTTTTATATGTGTGAGTTATGAGGATGTCTTGAGAAGGATAACTAATTGAATACCACTGGAAAGGGAGTGTGTACTGGGAATAAGCAGCCTGGGAGAGGGTATTAATAGCTGATACATCTTCTGTTATCGAAAGGATGGACAAATAGATGCTGATGAGCTACAGAGATGTCTCACCCAGTCAGGGATTGCAGGAGCATATAAACGTAAGTTAACGATTTAAATAAACAAGCAAATCTAAAGCACACTAATTCTTCTTCCCATTACTAGAAAGCGCTTGTAGTTGTGCCTTCTGCAGAGCTGGGGTTTTTCCTTTGCATGGCAAATGGGTTTCCTTTCCATATCTTGGACATGTAAATTCTCTGTATTCAGTTCTGTGTGCCAAGGACCTGCCTTCTCAGCCTCCTTAGTTCCCCACTTTGCTGGGCTGTGGAGTTGAAGTGGTTTGTTTTGTAATGGACAGACAGTTCTTAAAAAGGTGCTTTGCTTTGGTTTGAACTGAGCTTTGATATTGACCAAAATCTTGGCAGGACTCCTCTGCTGGGATACCTCCTGTTTACAGCTTCTGTGAGTGAAACTGGCTTGTTCAAGTGGTGTCTATTGGGGGGAATGTAAAAGATTACTTTGAAACTCAAAACTGCCGTGGATTAAGAGCAAGTTAATTTTAAATATAACTTGAATTTCCTCTAAATTGTCTACTGTCAGTTTTTCTAACAAACAATGGCTCTTACTTGGATCAAAAATATGGTATGGCTGTATACGGGGGGGACCAATTACATAATAGTTTATGTATTATAATATATAATCAGTATATAATTTAAATTTATAATGAATCTGAAATTGTATGTTTAGATAAAACTGAAGATTATGCTATTAACATAATTTATTTTCCCTTTTTCTAATTTTAACAGCTTTTAACTTAGAGACTTGCAGACTTATGATCTCAATGCTGGATGTATCCTTTTGTATGAAATGTAAACATTTTTGCATTATGTAAGCAAAGATGAGACAGTGCCAAAACATTTGGGAAATGCTTTGTAGTTTCCATTCAGCCTTCACTGGATCAATTTTGTGATCATTGTGATTGTGAAGCTACAAAACTTCATTCTCACTAATTTTAACAAATTAAGAAATAAATAAATGAGGCTCTTGGTGACCAATCATTTTACAGCAAGTGGTATTCCTCTAACCCTGGGGAACTGTTTCTTTATAGAATGTATGAAGAGTCAGGTCTGGTGGTCCAGAATAAAATATTGTGCAAATCATTTATTGTGATTTTCAAATAGGACAACTTTCCAATTTCTCATAGTTCCTAATGAATTTAAAGCACTTGTAGTACTTCACTACAAGAGCCTGAATACAACCTAAGTCCCCCTAAATCCTGTTCCATAAATTAATCGTGTTTGAGTGTCTAATAGAACTGTATGTGGCCTTCAGCTGTGGGACCTGTGGAAAACTTAGATATACTGTGTAAGGTTGGAATCCTTGGAGTTTTTTAAGCCAAAACTTAAATTGAAAGCTGTCCTGCTTAAAAAGAAAAAACCAGAAATTAAACTGGAAGGGCTCTTAGCTCATCTTGAACAAGCCACTTAGAATACGAGAGAACTGATATTACAACAATTTATTCTTTGGCATCTATTTTTATTTCAGCTATGTATTTAATTGGTTACAATTATGTAGCAGCAGGTAAAATAGTAGTGTGTCAACTAAAGTAGAATTCACAAAGAGAAGATGGCTTTAGCAGGTTTCACTAGGAAGAAGTGGGGAGAGCAGGTTCTCTGAGGTCCTCTGACCTTAGGTTTTGGGTAGGATTACCTCCATCTGTGCTGGGGCATGCTTTAGTTAGTTTCCTACAAGATAAATTAATAATAGTAAAATTGTACTAATATTGGCCTTCAAGTAAGATTTTTTAACTACAGAGAGATGCCTTTTTTGGTTTTTTGTTTGTCACTTTTTGTTGGTTTTGTTTAGTTAAGAAATGTTTTTCTTAGCTTTGAAAACAGAGAGATATGTCTGGCACACTGGGATTTAACGAGTTTAAAGAACTCTGGGCCGTGATCAATGGCTGGAAGCAACACTTTGTAAGTTTTGACAGTGATGGAAGTGGTGCAGTGGATCGTCAGGAACTGGAGAAAGCCTTGATGGCTATGGGTAAGTTGTGAAGTGTTCTTGCCTCTGACACTGACTTAAACCATTTCCCAGTTATCATCCTGCAATAACTAACACATGATATTTCCAGTGAAAACATTTTGAATTCTGTTAATTTACCTGCCTTTTCAATATATGACTTTTTAATTTCAAATAGGATTTAGACTGAGCCCACAGGCTGTGACTGCAATCACAAAGCGATACAGCACTCAAGGAAAGATTGCATTTGATGATTACATTGCCTGCTGTGTGAAACTCAGAGCTCTCACTGGTATGCTGGATTATAGCTTTGTTACTGTCATCCCCATAATTTATTTTTATTTAATAAAATCTGATTGTTCACTTATCTCAAGTTCAGCTTTGGTGTACTACAAAAGAGGTTTCTATCAGTAGTCTACAGACAACTATGGATCAGTATTATTTAAATTCCCATGAAAAAAAGGACTTTATACTAATGCAGGGTTTACTTGAGAGACTGGAAGAGTTATGTTACCAAAACTGGGGAAACTTTGTTTATTAATAGAACATAAAGGATTGTATATGATAAATAACAAAACTTTTGAATGGGAAGTTAAGTCTAGGAATGAATTGCAGTATTCTCCATCATGTTCTCCTTCATGGGATTTGGGGAATTTTAGTAAGTATACTTACTAAAGTACTATACACTTTAAAAAAATTGTTTATTTGTAGTTCTTCTTACCTGGTTTCTTTTTCTAAATGAATTCTTGCAGAGTGCTTTAGAAGAAGGGATGCAACTCAGCAGGGTTTTGTTAACTTCCACTATGATGATGTAAGTAAATTTTAAGGAATCTATTAAAATTCCAGGGTAAAACAAAAGAAAAACAACAATCAGTAATGATTTGAGTTTGTGTCTATCTTTCCTACACATACAGTGAGAACCCAGAAGTTCTGGGGCTTATTGAGTATTGTCTCTAAAATCTTTCATGTATCTTACAGAGTTCTATAAAATGTTTACTTTTCTCTGAACTTCTAACCAGCATGGTTCAAGAAGATCCAGGAAGCTACATCACTTGCTACTTTTGTTTTTTTCTTTCATTTTCTGTTTTAAAGCTTGGTAGGCATTTTTCCTGGGAAAGGTCGGCAGAGTTCTGGTGGGAACAGACATGAATCACACTGTCAGACTTGTGGGTCTTTGCTTTCTAGCAACATCTGTGCAGCAAAAGAGAACACTAGAATCAAGTCATCCTGGATTTGGGTGTTTTGGAGTTTGGGGTTTTTTTTGGAGCAGGGAGTGAGGAGGACCATGTGTGATAATTTTTATTTTTGTTGTTTTCATTAAGGAGATGCTTTGCTTTAATTAAGTATTTGCTTATTTTCATACGTATTTTAAAGTTTTACTATTCATGGGCTGAATTTCATTACAGAAAAGTGTAGTGACAATGAGTATTGTAGGAGAAAAAGTAAAATCTCGTTCTCTGCCATACATCTAATAAGTGGTTATTCTCTTTTCAGTTCATACAGTGTGTTATGAGCATCTAAATCAAAAGGAAGCAAGCTGTGGATGATCATGATTTAATCAAAAGGAAACAAGCTGTGGATGATCATGGTTTAACATTCCAGTATGTGTTTTGCTTTGCCAAGTCCTCCAATGATTGTGTATCTCAATATTGGAAATTGCATATTTTATGAAGGTATCGCTTTACACACATTTTTTAGTCCTGATAGTTAATATAAACTACTTATGTACTGTTGTTTTTAACTTCCAATCTGTGATTATTAAAGATACTTTTATTTTCATAAACTTGCAATTCACTATCTATAACTCAGATCTCTCAAATGGTAAGATTTTCAGTCATGTGTCTACTTTTTTCCCATGATTCACTAAAATCAGTTTCTGGAGTGCAACTTACCTTTTTCTGACTTAAACAATAACATGTGTATGACTTCAGAGGATATGTATTTTCTTGTCTTTGACAATGTAGGACAGATGTACAAACTGAAAGGGTTTTTGGCATGGTCATTTTGCACTGGTCTGTTTGAATATCAGTAAGTTTTGGTTACTTACTTTGTCAGCTTTTTTGGAGATGAAGCCTGTGACACCATGCACTGAGTGTAAGAAGTTTTAGAACTTCTTGTAAGCAGGGATGCAACAAAACATAGCAGAGAACTCTTCAAGCCTTGTGCTTTGGTACAGGGGGCTTTGTTCCTGTAAGATTCTTGTTTTGTTTGTGTCACTACATAAAATGCTTTTAAACATACAAAAGCTGTTCTGTGTCAGTTTGTGCATCAACTCTCCCTTCACAGGCAGACAGACAGACTTCAGTTACATGTAAATGAATGTTTTTAGCTCCTCCACTTTAACACCTAGCAAGTGGCCTTCAACTAACACATAAGGGCCAAAACCCACTTGGAGAAAATTCTTGCCAGGTTACTCTTTCAGATCACAGCAGTAGTTACCAATGAAGATGGAAACAGGCAAGCTTTACTTGCCTGAGGCTCTTCAGGGATAAAAATGGAATTTTTGTTTGGTGGGAGTTTTCTTGTTGCTTTTGCTGTAGGGATTTTTGAGGGGAAGATGGACATTGTATGGAAAGAGGGAGCAGCACAACTATACATAGGAAGTACAAACTTTTTTCCAATGAGGTAAGTTAATGAAACTTTTGTTAATTTTGATCACTTCTGTATACCACAGAGGAATGATATATGTTGTTTTGCTGCTTGTGAATATAATGCCAGAAGAGTACTAAAAGAAATGTATTTCTTAAATAAGTAGATTAGGGCAATTTTGAGGAAGGAGCCTTTGCATTAAGGAATGAAAGCAAAACTATACATATGTGCATATATATATAGACACATATGCATATACATCATTGGACAAACAAGAGCTCCTCAGGTCAGGAATCTCACTCAAAGCTACTGTATTATACCCTGCTTTGCTTAGGAGATGTCTTAAATCCAGGTCTTTAGTTTTTAGGCTGTAAATTCAAAGCGGGCTGGTTTTCCCTAAAGAAGCAACTTGTACTTACTGCTTAAATTTGGAATCCTTTGGATATTGCTTATAGTTTCATTTCAGAAGCTAGTTCTCTTTCTACCCTCATAACGAATTTCAAAGGCATGGACAGCATTATACATCCACATTCTGATAATACATTGTTCCATTGCACGTAAAGTTGGGAAACAGATGGAATACTACCAGAATTATTTCTAATGGAATGACCAAAATCCATACAGGTTGGTCTGAGTGTGGGAGCCAACATCAGTTCTGCTGCAGTTCAAAACTTTGACAGCTGAGGAGGTTAGTAAGAGTATGAAAAAAAAGGCTGTTCTTCCTATAGGGGTTGAATAGACTATTTTGTATAAATATAATGCTCATCCTTACACTTAATTTCAGCCTAAAAATAGTAAGAGATCTTTATGAAAATGTTCATCACCCACACATATTTACTTCGGCTTAGTGCGTTTCTGGTTTCGTAGTGGCTTTGCTGGGATAGAATTAATTTTCTTTATAGCAGCCCAAAGGTTCAGATTTTTAACTAATCAGCATCAATAACACAGCAGTGTTTCAGCTGTTGCTGGGCAGTGCTTGCACAGCATCAGGGTCTTCTCAGTTCTCACTCTGCAATCATAGTGAGTAGGCTGAGTGTGGGCAAGAGGCTGGGAAGGAATTCAGTGAGGACAGCTGACTCAAGTGGGACAAAGGACTCAAGACCCAAGGACCCAAAACTCAAGTCTTGCTCAGTTTATTTCCCCAGGCTGAATTGGTATTTTGGCACCAGCCAGCTACTGGGCAGTGAAATGCTTCAGGAAAACAGTGTGATCCAATATGTTTTTCTTCAGAGATCTTGTAAACACAAACCAAAGAAAACTGGGAAAAAGAATAGTTCCAAAGCCAGGAGAAAATTCTGGCTTCCTTAAGAAAAAATAGCTTTTTGTTTCACATCAGCATTTCAAAAATCCAGTGTATTCACATGGACTGATGTGATACATCATCTTTCAAGTTTAGAGAGACACTAAGCTAACACATAAAGATGCTGAGGAGTTACTGCAGAATTTGCTCTCATAGCTAAAAAAAGCCCTCTGACACCTTTGTGAAATTTGCTTCCCCATTAAGAGTAGATTCAGTGGACAGATTGAATATGCAAGTCACCTGCTTTAGAGAAACAGTTATTTTCAGAATTAATGGTTTCTCTTTCCCACAAGGCTGAGAAGGAAACTTAGGTGACACCAAGTGAGGTGATTGCTCTCGACCTTTGAGCCAACCACCGGGCATAGTTTCAAATAGGTATTTTTCCTGGGTTGCCCTCAAGCATGCAAACTAAGGAATAGTAATTTTAGATTTGCTTTGGGAACAGTTAGGCCCCTAAGACAAAGAATTGAGGAACTCACTGGATCATTTTCAACCTTGGAATTTGAAAAACAGTATTTATATTCTACTATTAGCCTTTTCCCATGCACACAACATCTTTATTTTATAGAGATCTATAAAAAAGAAGGTGCTAAATACGACTTAGAAGAACAAAATACACACAACAGTCTTTGTCATTGAAAGTCACTTTACTGATGTTACAATATGTTAGTAACATTGAAAACCACAGGCATTTGTATTAAATACTCTTGTAGAAGTGAATACTGTGACGCTGTTATTATTAAAAGTGAGCAGGAATTTAGAACCCCAAATTACAATGATTTGATTTTATAAAAAGCAACCTTTTGTTTCGCTACATGAAAGCCAGATTCATTCAACAGCCCAATGCCTGTAATGTTTATGACAAAAATATCACACTCAAAGCTAGAAAGTCTTAAACTGCAACGCTTCATTTTGATGTTTGTCAAAATCTTACGCTTTTATTACATCAGGTGTGATTTTTAAAGGATTTTAACTAGCAAAGACAATGATATGATGCAGATCATTGTTTTTGCCAATACTAGCCCAGCCACAGTGGTGAAACACAATTCTACTTGCCTCTCTCAATAATGGCTAGTATGAGTGAAAAAATAGCTTTTTTTTTTACAGCAATGCCCAAGTTAAGCATCAGCACAAAATGAAGGTGGCAGAGCCAGTTGGTATATACCACCCCAAAAGCTTTGCTGAAAGAACTGGTCATACAGTAAATAGTGTTTTCTCCAGCAGATTAAAAATTCTGTAATGCTTTGCTATTCTGAAAAAAATATTTTGCATTTATGCAACAATAAAAATAATTACTGTATTCTATATAAAACATTACCTATTGTAATATATTTTTATCCTTAAGAAAAGAAAAATCGGATTATATATTCACAGTTTGAGTATGTTCTGGACTGTATTTCCAAGTGTATAGTATGCAGAGTCTACACAGACAGTGAGCAGGAGTTCTTGTACCAATAATCAGACTAAATCAGCATTTGCTGTTCTACAGAGTCTTACAATATTGCATGATTAGCTGCTCGCACCACTCTACTTACAAGGTCAGTCAGGCCTATATACAGAATTTCTAACATGGTTGTAAAAATAGACTCTCCATGCTAAAGTTAGAATATATAAGGTCTTAAGGCCTCATGTTGATTTTTTTTAAACAAAAGCTTTATTTTTTTTATTCAGAGGAATACAGAAACAGAAAACTAAAAGCTTGTTGCTTTGACATTCTATGCTCTAGCAATTAAAAATTGTGTTGACACCATTTACTTCTCCCTTAGCAAACGTTTCTTTTTAACTGCTCTGTGCTTATTTTCCCAAATTTTCCTCATCTCATTCTGAGTTATATGTCAACTATGGCCCATCTTAAGTAGCAGAAGTTTTTAAACAGTTTAAAGCTGGTTTAGCTGAAGAGATTTTGAAACTGGTATAGACTAGATTATAAAGAGCTAGACCTGCCAGACCTGGCTAGGTGAGACAATTTGGAAGCCAGGTACAGTGTGTCAAGTGTGAGTAATATCTGTGTTCTGAATTTATTTTTACTGCTTGTTTTTCTTACTTGGCTGAGATAACTTAGGAATGTTGACTGTTGTAGTGCTTTTCTCCAAATACTTGCAGAAAACTGTTGTGGAATGACAAGATACCATGTGCCAGGTGCACAAGATGCTGTTTCCAAAGCTGCAGTTAACATCAGCATCCATACTTGAGACACCAGAAATCGTTTTCATAAGCTGACTTAGAAAATACTCAAGTCAGAGCAGATTTTTAGCACAGATGACAGAAACTATTACTTCCTTTCCTGTTTCTGACAAAATCACACTTAAGAGAGTCCTGTCTCTATTGCAGCTATGTTTACACAATTAATTTCACTGTTTCATTTTTTATTTTTTTTTTGCCTTATTAGGATAATAGTTACGTGCACACAGGAACCTCACTCCACTGTGCAGACATGGGGCCACAACCTGCACATACTTTTGCAGTTTATTCAAATTTGTTTTTAGGAATCACAGAATGGGGTTCTGGGGAGGGGACCCACAAGGATGATCAAGCCCAACTCTTAAGTGAATGGCCATATGGGGATTGAACCCTTGACCCTGGTGTTACTTAACACTGTGCTCCAACCAACTGAGCACATCAAATGTGATCAAAGTCAAATCCCATATTGCTGATAATGTCGTATGATTTGGAAGCCATGCAAATAGTGGGTCATCAGCTCATCCATTCTAGTTATTCAGTGGAGACTGAAATACACAAGCTCTTTAAAAATGAGGCAAATAACATCATATTCTGGTTGAAAACAGTGGTTCAAACAGTCCACTCTTATCCCATGACACTGATACTGAATTTAGAGAAAGAAACAGATGATCTTCAGATTTGGAGCAAGAGAAACTGAAAACAGCTCAACTATTGGGTTCCCAAACTTGGTGATTAAAGAGGCTTAGCCTTCAACAGTGCTACAAGGTGGGAGAGACACAGTACAGCTGAGTCACCAAGTGGTTTTTGCAGTAGTATTCTGGTTTAACCACAAGTAACTAAGCCCCAAAACAGCCGCTTGCTCAGTCCTCACCCCCAGTGGGATGGACCAAGAGAATTGGAAAGGTAGAAGTGAGAAAACTCATGGGTTGACATAAGAACAGTTCAATAACTAAAATTAAACAATTGTAGTAATAATAAAAAAAAAAAAAGAAAAGGGAATTAACAGAGAGAGAAATAAAACCCAAAATGACAAGTGATGCAAATGAAAATAATTGCTCACCATCAATAGACCAGTGCTCAGCCAGTCCCTGAGCTGCAGTTCTTCACTGCCAACCTTCCCCCTGGACTGGTTCTGAGCATGGCATCATATTGTTTAGAATATCCCTTGGGTCTGCTGTCCAACTCCTTATGCACCCCAAGCCCAATTGCTGGCAGGGCATGTGAGGCACAGAAGAGGCTCATTGCAAGCACTGCTCAGCAATAACTAAAAAATTCCCTGCATTATCAACACTGTTTTCAGCACAAATCCTAACCACAGCCTCATACCAGCTACTGTAAAGGAAATTAACTCATCCCCAGGCAAAACCAGTAGAAAATCCATGAGACATGAGGCATCATCACCTGATTATAGCATAAGCAAAAGATCACAGAATCATTAAATGGTCTGGGTTGGAAAGGACCATAAAGATCATCTCATTCCAACCCCTCTGCCATGGGCAGGACTTCCCACTAGTCCAGGTTGTTCAGAGCCCCATCCAGCCTGGCCTTGAATTTTTCCAGGGATAGAGCATCCACAGCTTCCCTGGTAAACCTGTGCAAGTGTCCCACCACCCTCACAGTAAAGAATTTCTTACTGATACCTGTTGAAACCTACTATTATTAACTGCATTGAAAAGATCCTATCCATAGTGGGAAAAGGTGACTAACTTAGCAGTTTTCTGATGTCAGCCAACTCACAGAAGCTGTTAGTGGATAAATGTTTCCATTGAAACATTCATGAAAATGATGAAAGCATTCATGAAAATGCTTTTCAGTAAGAGTGAAGAGGGGATGGAAGAGAACAGGAGCTCACTGAGTTTTACACTGGAATGTGATAATTTTGCTTACAATTAGGTAAAGGATTTGATGACAGAGCAAGTCCTAAGGGCTAACTGAAGAGCATATCCTGTAGGGTTATGCAGTCTCATCCTTCTTTCACATTACATTATATCCATGAATTAATTAATTTATAAAGTTACAGAAAATTTGGGCAGAAGTTGCAGTATATGCATGTCTATAATAGTATGCATACCCATTCTTAGCTCTGGTTTTGAAAAGAGTTGTATTGACAAGACCAATCAGTCCAAACCAGCAATAGGGATTTGAGTAAGAGATTTCAGTACATTAACTACTGACACAATTTCTTTCTGATTTTAGTTCAGGCTATACCTCAAAGGTCCACTTGTTCAATAGCACAATCAAAATTATTTCATGGGCACATGAACTCAACAAGTTCAATATCTCATAAATCATTTGGAAGAAGCCATCTTCAAAGTCAAGTCACACTTCAGGTGACTAGCAAGTGACTTCAGTTCACACTTTAAGCAAAGATAGGCTGTATAAAATGATCAATCTTCTTGAATCTACTTACTTAAATATAACAAAACTATATGCAAATTATCAGTCACAACCATCTCTGGTATATTGCCTGAGATTGTTAAATTTCTTAAGTCAACAAATCCAGAATTAGTAGGTAAATCTTTACTTGTTAAACTGTGGCATCATTGTGCAGCATTATTTTTAGATACAATCTCAATTTTCCAGTCTCCATCAGTTAGTCATATTAATTTTATTATAAATTACACAGGATTCTTCTCCCACATTGAAATACATAAAGGTAACTTAAGTATATCTCATCCTGCCTGTCATATGCTCATATAAACAATTACTTCTAGTTGAGAATTGATAGCTTCCTCTCTTCAACAGGCATCTACAGCGTAGTTGGCAATAACTAATTCATTTATTAAAATAAAACCAAAATAATTGCATGAGTCTCAATGAGTCAAAATGACTGAGCTATATTAGTGACAAGTACTCTGTTTTAGTCTGGATGAGGTATTATGCAGCAGTTTATATTGCTATTGCCAGTGTAACTACCTACAGTGGATAAAAATATTTGCAATCTTCAAGGTTATTAATCTGTCAGCTTTCCAACACACTACATTTTAAAGTAGGAAATGACAGCTTGTAAGCAAACAACTTCTCTGTCCAACCTCTACTGGTTTGGGATGCTCACACAGCCCTGCCAGTTCAGGTCTCCCAAGTTACCAATCTGATGCAAAGTTCTCTGCAGAAGAATTTTGCAAAAACACAAGTCCTGTGATATTCTCACTCTAGACCACCAAAGTGAAAATCAACGTTTATTTAACTTAAACTTTGTGCTCAGAACTAGACTTCCAGTCACTACGTATCTCCAAATGTAAAGGTGACTGTTAAAGGTATACTACACACATAAGTGTATCATCATATGCTACAAATGAATTATAGCAAAACAAAAGAAGCTGGAAGTACATACTACATTGAAAATACAGTCAGGAGGGCCATTTGTTTGCAAAACATGAAGCCATGAACATAGCAGAAAGAGCCAGTATGTTATACCCAGTTCTGTCTGCCAAATCTTGCTGCTTCTTGGTAAGGCAAAATAGAAAGGGAAGAGAAAACAGTGGTAAATGTAAGATACGCACAGAAATCTAATGAGATTATTCAAAACAATATGCCAGTTTGTATCCAAAGAAATACCATAAAAGGCACAAGATGAACAGTCCAGTTACTAAAGACAAGATATGAATATGGAGGGAAAACCGGCTTCCAGGTGACAGAGTAATACATCGACGATCAGGTTATCATAATATCCTAACGTGGGTGAACCTCTTGAGGGTCCTGCTCAAAGTCCAGTGAAATCAACAAACACATATTGATTTCAAGTTATGGCTCAGACCCTAATTTCATAAGCTACATGCTATTGACTTGCTTTAATCCAGATAGATACCCTCAAAGTAAATCTTTGCAAAAGATATTCTTCAGTGCAGATTGATATATTTACCTTTCACAAAAATGCTGAATCTTACCCTAAACCAGTTACAAGTGACTGTCTCCTTCCAGATGGTCAGTCTGCACCCACTTATGCTCACTTATATTTGTCTTTTTCCAAATACTTACCAGAACCTGTTGACTGTGCAGGAAAATCATTTGTATCCCAAGGCCAATATTTTGTAATCCAACATACAGCCTAATCATAAAATATAATGCTTCTAAAAATCTTACATATTTTACAGCTGCCGACATCTTTAAACATTTCTTAATTTAATCTTACATATATCTGACTTTATTGAGAGACGTAAAAGTTAAAAAAATACATTAAAAGGCTGCAAGTGTTGGGTTCACTTACTAAAGGAAATACATGAAAGAGGTAGAAGATTCAGAAACACCATAGATGTTCCCATTAGATAATATCTAATTAATCATACAGCTGTTGGGTAGGGTATTCAACTGCACCACACGGTTGGGTGTTTTATTCTGCTATTCTGCAAAACTACCTGAAGCTAAGAAGTAGTCAGTTTTGGAAAACTAGAGAATTATAAATTGATTTAATAAGGTCCAGTTTCTTAATAACCGAAAATTCCCAATCAGAAGGCATTTGCTTTACAACAACCCTTAGAAGTCTCAGGTGTTTAAATATAACCATCAACTTATACACAAGATTAACATGGTAAAGGGTTGTTCCCCCCCAACCCATTCTTTTTAAGCTAAATTCACTTGTGCTCAGTTTAATGCCCCAAAAAATTGTCAAGGGGGCTTCAGGGGCAACAAGCATAGCATTCAAGCACATGGTAAAAGCAATTCCAGTAACAAATTAAAATTGAAGGACAGCAATGTAACTGGCCACTTGCCCAGCATTGTTATTATCTAGTGCAGCAAAATTGTTATGCTTCTTATAAACCTATGCCTTGCCATCTAAAACAGTGTCTGAAATGCTCTATCAAAAATACGCAGCAACTCTCACAGACAGACTTCACATCACCACATCCCGAATTGACCACTTAGAAGTATTCCCAAATGTTCAGTAAGTTTGGGCTGCACATGACTTAAAGACTGTTGTCTGCCAAAACATTCTTGATTACACCTGTGAGAGGATACAATGGTTATCTTGCTAAACATGGGATTTTGGCTGGTTCCTCTTACGATGATTTAAGACAAAGTGCTGCTGTACTGGTTTCTGCAGTCTACTGTACAACTGAGATTGTCAAGACAGTATAAGATGCTGAAAAGATTGTATAGATTTTGGTCAAACACCAGTTTCTGAGAGACACAGTTTTACAGTAGTGTACTTTCTGTAATTCCAAGGATATCTGCTCATAATATTAGAAAATCTGAAGTGTGATGATGTTAGTCATGACTGTTTCTTTAGGCATTTGGCAAAATACACATACGTATAACAGCTATTTTTGACATTATTGAATTGTTTACATATATACAATCTGTATACTGAGATTATAAACATGTAAGGTAAAAAAAAGATATAATCTTTGTTTGTTTGCTGTTTGTGTCAAATAGGTACCTTTCAAAGCTTGAAATCCTGTCACAAAAAAAAAAATCCTATATTTCTTACTCCTGCATGCTAGTCTCTACTACAGTATGTTGTTTTTCCCTTACATGTAGAAAGTAAAGAACACAAGGTTCATGCATACAGCGTACAAGTTTACATCAGCTGGGCTCTCCGTGAGGCATGTCCCCAGTTCCACTATGGTCTGACTCAGGATTGCAGTAAACCAGAGAAAAACCTCTCTTACACAGAACTGGCAAATGGACTGCAGCTGGGATTCTGTCACCGTGTGGAACAGCCTTGTCACATCTGGGCTAATTATTCTCTGTCAAATGTTATGGTTTTGGTGGTTCATCAAATCCATAAAATACAAGTCAACAAAAAATAGAAAGAAAAAGAAAAAAAAAAAAGACTGTTTTTTCCTTTCCACATGAGGAGGTTATCACTGCGATATCATGGGCATCTCTGTTGATCTTTCGAATTGTCTGAAGAGAAGATGAATGTGCAGTGACTCAGTGATGCTGAGTTTCTATAAAATCCAAAGTAAACAGTTCTGATGTGACCCCAGGAACACAGTGCAGCTAGATGGATGTCTCCCATAGCTGGAGAGGGGGGAAATGAACACAAACACATGTTGAACACCAAGATAAAACAGGCTGTCACCCAAACAGTGCAAGGAGCTTGTTTGGGGAACTGCATCTACACCACTTGGGTCACCAGATCTCCTCCCAGCCTCTGGTGGGTATCTCTTCACCAAGTGAGCAGACTGAAGCATGTCAGCACAACTTGCAGTTGGCATAGTAAATGTCCATGGCTGGGAGTTCAGTTTTCTTTTTGAAGGAGAAATTTCAATAAAGCATCAAACTTGAACTAGACAGCTTTTACCTTAGAGTTAAGCTAATATTAGTGAGATAACTTCCCATTTTCATCTATCTGCCTAACTCTGCTCAGAGCAGCATGACTTCCTACTGTGGATTTGAGCTGCTGCCAAAGCAGCTCCAGGGCTGAGACACATCAGTACAGCCCAGGCTCCAAGCTGTCTTGCGAGACCCTGTGCTGCACCTCACACAATCTTCTGCCCCGAGCAGCACTGGGGGAGCAGCTTTCAGGTTCCCTGAGCAGCACCCCCTTCCTTTTTTCTTCAAAAAAAAGGACAGAAAACAGTGATGAGAATCTCATCAGCATCAGCAACATGAACCAAGGGTATTGCAAGTAAAACTCCTAAATTTCAGGACTTTTTTTCTTATTCAAACACCTGCTGTGTTTGAATTGATACAAAGGAAACAAAATCCTTTTGGAACAGCTGGAAATCTTTCCGTATGGCGCATTACTATCCACCACACATTCCAGCAGCTCCTGGTCACTCTAGAGGGACCAGGTCACACAGCAGTGAAGTTCCTCCAGGCATGCAAGCCCTCCACATGCTCCATAACTGGAACTTTTTACATTTCCATAAAGCTGGAAAGCAGCTATCCCCACAGCCTGAATGAGAGCTGCTGGGAGAAGGGATAAGAAAGGAGAGGCAAACACACCACTTGCTCCAGGGCTGCCTGTACTCTGAAGCCCAAAGGCTGTCCAGGGCACATTTTCAGCTTGAAATGAGAAGAGTAGTGAAATCTGGGCTCCAGGGCTTTAAGAGCAACCTGAAAAGCTGCCTATAAACACAGTTGTCGAGCCTTTATTGCTGCCAGAGGCTCAGCAGCTTCAGAAGTTCAGGGTGCAAAGGAAGTGCCACTCCAGTTTTCCTTGTCGGTCAAAGGTGTTAATCTGCCACAGTTTACTTTTGAAAAACTACCAATAAATCAAGCCCCTAGTGAAATGCAGAGAGAAGAGGGACACATACCCTGGCACTTTGCCTGTTGACTTTTTTCTCTTCATCAGGAAGTGGTGGCATCGGGTAAGGGTATTTTCTGCTGGAAGCAATAGATCCAGTGGATGAAGATGGAGACTTTGCAGGAGACAGTGTCCTGAGATGTTGAAACACACAAAATAAATGTGATGTCTTTGCATTCTAGCACTGCAACAGCA
Source organism: Parus major (assembly GCF_001522545.3). NCBI lineage: Eukaryota > Metazoa > Chordata > Aves > Passeriformes > Paridae > Parus > Parus major. The sequence continues at coordinate 21,244,213 of NC_031769.1, read as the reverse complement.
ACTGCCATTACTCTGAAGCTTGGTTCAGAGCCATGTATATAGCTTATTATTAGCTCACTATCAGGGGGATAAAATTGCTTGACCATTAGTCTTATAATTTCATTATATGTATAAAGGTATTTAGAGATTTCAGGAACACTGGAAGAAAAAAAAATGCTACTTCTTATTAGAATTGAATAACAAAAATTATTTCTTAAACTGTTTTATATGGTACTGCAATTAATCATTATAAAATTATTAAAAACCAAATCTGCAATTGAATAAATACATAACTAAAAGATAAACATGGCATTATAAAGCCTAAATAGAAACAGTAATTGTATAAATACAAGCTGAACAAATGTCTTCTCCCAGTGACTAAATGGCAATTATGTGTCTTTATGCATATCTTACACATCTCCTAAATTACATAGCAAATAAATGTATTAATTTTGTAACATTAATTTACACAAATGCATGCATTTGGAGGCCAAACTGTTAGTTGTGAAGTAACAAAGGCATATACAAAGTGCTAATAACAAATTGTTATACATGCAAGCATCATACAGTGCATATTGTTCCAGCCAAAGAAAGAGTCTGATGAGAATATACAAAAATGGACTGATTAGTCAATGGCAATCAGCATTTCTGTACAAGGTGAGTAGAGTAAGCAGGAGCAAGTAAATGTTTGTATCACATGAAAGGCATTCTTTTCATGTCAATAAGGCAACAGCACATTATTGACTGAAATTTTATACCCCAGAAAAAATCTTATGCTTCTGTTTTGAGATTCTGCACTTTTCCCACTTGAGAGGTTCCTATCAGGCTCTAAATCTGGGCAGAGTAAAATGGAAAAAAAAGGCCTCAAAGTAGAAAAATTGAGCTATCCTGGCCACCTTGTTCTCTTGCACTGACCAAGAGCATTTACCACAGGAGGCCTCTTAATACTGCAGGCACATCACTCGGCCCTCCCTGAGCATTGCTGTCTAGTATCTTCTGAGTTAATGTGTCCCTGAAGATGGAAAGTTTCCATAATAATAAGTGGAATTTATTTTACCTTTAAATAACTGTACTTTTATTTTGTACTACTGTATCATTTTGTTGTGTCTGTAGCTCCCTACAACAGCACATTCTCTTGCCTCCCATACAGACAATGACTGATGGTAGCCACAAGCAACAAGGTGTCAATGGAAATTATATGATGAGAGCTCTCTAGTCTGGCTCATGATCCTCTAATGCCTCATGTGGTAGCCTCTGAGTTCAACAGCACTTACAAGATTTACATTGGTACAATTATCCAAACTTGGAAGCATACATCTTCAGTACCTACACACTGATCACCCATTGAGATGAACTGGACATACACCAATGTTTTCAGGGAAAAAACCCTGAAACAGTTACTGCTGTATAAAACAAGGTTTCTGTATGTCCGACATCATGGATTTAGGCACCAAACTGTGCATGCAAGAAAACAGGGTAATTTAAAAAAAAAAAATCCAGTGAAAGGTTGTCAACAGTGCCCTGCTGCTCACTATTCATACAAGTCCTCTCATCTCTGCCCCCACTTGGACTAGTATGGATCACTAATAAACTATTTGTGGATCTAGAATGAAGAATATAAGGAGAAGAAGGAGAAGAAGGAAAAGGGGAAAAATAAGAAAAGCAGATTTTATATATTAATAGTAATCCACTTCTTCATAAATTTTGCCCCATTGCTGCAGTAGAATTTTGAATTTTAGTTTTAAAATTTATAACAACACATTTGGAGATCAGAAACAAGGAGCTGGGCTAGTGGAATCTGACTTGGCAAGTCCTATCAGAAAGCCATTTATAAGGTAGCAGAGCCAGGGAGTGGCTCAGAATGAAGGCATCTCCCATCTTTTTCACCACACCAGGCACAACACTCCAAACACAACACAGGCTCTTCACATTTTAGATACTCTTAAGAGAAGGCCACAGTGAGAGGAAAAGCCACAGCCAATCTTCCTGTCCATCCATCTGAGCAGGTGATCCTGGAAGGAGTAATAATGCCCCAAAGGATGGGGCATCTTGAGTATTTTCCCTGCACAAGCAGGTCCTATGACCAGGAGCCCTAATGGAGTCTTTTTATCCAGGAAACTTTTCACCTTAACTCAAACACAGTGCTGCCTTTTCCAAAGATTTTGAAGGCCAAGCCTCCAGTGTAGCTGCCTACATATCCTTCTCAATCCCCCTTTGCATTGCCTGCTCACCTGCAGTTTGCACATCTGAGGTGAGCTTTGCTGCTCAGCTGCAGCTGCAACACTGCAGCCATTACATCAAGAATGCAGTTGCACACTTACAGAAATGACCTTGCCCTCCCCTCGTAGGGCCTCACCACTTATTTTTGCTATCGAGTTATGTGCTGGTTTTTGTCATCTTTAGTGCCAACTACTGAGACTGTGAACATACATGACAGCATATGCTCACAGATCTTACAGTGTATCTTCTGTGATAAACATTGTTTGAGGTGGTTTGGTCACCTTTTAGGTTGTGCCCTGCAATTGTGTATGTGCTGTGTATCCCAGATTTACATATACTTTAAATGAGAAAGGTCATGCCTGGCTCTTTCTCATTTACAGGATGGAGAGACAGCATTCAGGGACACTTGCAGGTAATGCTGGGGTTAAAGGTAGGAAAACTTGGCAGTTTTGGTCAAGGGTGGGATCCACTCAGCTTTCACTAGGGTTTCAGTTCTCCCGCAATCAAATCCATTAGCTTTCATGCCAAATGTTGCTTCCAGCTGAAACTTACACAAGAAACCAGTACACGCCACAAGGGAGATTCAGAGGTTTTACTGCCAATCCCAAATGAAGCCATGCACCTCACCTGCAAAAATTCTAATTTTTGACCAGAAAGCAAGACAGAGTGGCCACTTTGTGTCTTTCTTTCCTGAAAGCTAAAACTAAGAGTGTGTGGAGACCATTCTGTGATTCACAACAAACACTGTAGCACCAGGAAAACATCTGGAAGCAGTCCCTGCAGACTTGGGCTTCCTTCTCAGCCTCCTGTCCCTAAACAGCAAATGTTGGCCCACAAGAAACAATGCAAAATGTGTCACTTGGTCACACAACTAAACATCTTGCAATTTTGAGTGTCATTTTAGCTGAACTCAAAGCAGGTGGTCTTTACAGATCTGAACTGTTCATGATCTGTGAGTGATTCTCTTTTGCAGACTTAGAAATGATGTAGTGAAATTCAATTAACATTCAACCTGATGAAAGCATTTCAAACCCAAATATAGACCCTATCAGCCTAATCTTTTAGGCTGAATCTTGACCTTTGCTGCTGTGGATTCAGCTCTTTGTATGACATCATCAGCCTAGATCCTATATTATGAAGTTAGGATCTTCTAAAAACATGGGTGTGGCTAAATATTTTAAAGTAAGTTCCTTTTAAAAGCTACAATGTGCACACATGTCCTCAGAAAGAGCAGCAGCAGAGGGGAGAGGAGGCTCATGGAGGCGCTGCAGAAGAGACAGTGGTTATGGCTTGAGCTGTCACTTGGAGCAGTGAACTATGCCTCAGAAGCAGGCACTCACATGCTTCAATGAGCTCCTCTCCCTAACTCTGAAACAAAATCCTGATCCTACTGACACCAGTAGGCATTTTTTCATTGTCTGCCACCAATAACAGTATTTTGCTTTGGCTGCAATATGGAAGAGGCTTGTTTGTTTGTTTTTTACTTTAAGCACAGTCTAGAGCTGCCTTGGGAAGAGCAACTTGCCAAGGGCTGGTGATGGTTCTGGTCTCTGCTGGATGCTCACAAAGGAAGGTAATAGAGGTGGTCAGCTGAAGAGGAACTGAGAAAAAAATCAAGGATATAAAAGCACATTAGAAGTAGGAGGGAAATGACAGCCTACTGTCTCCTCCTTCCATGCCCCTTCTCGATGCCCATCTGATATGGCACAGCTGTTTTCCTTCTGCTTATGTGCTCTGAGTCTCCAGCTAAAAAAAATCCTTTGTTTGTAAACTACTTTTGTATTTAAACAGAACTCATAAAATATAACTTATTGTAAATGCTTGCATTAAATCAAATGTAGGCAGCTCAATAAGGTGCCTTCTAGTCTTTTTTGTTTATAATTATCAACAGAAATGCCATGTTTGGGGCTTTTGGCAGTTTGTTTCCTGATTCCCTCATGGCTCCATCAAGTCTTTCAGATTCAGTGAGAATTCTGAGTAATCCTTACCCATATTTCACAAGGCTAGCCTGTGCAGTAGACATTGTAATTGGCAGCAACCAGAATAAGCAGTCTTCACACAGTCTTTATGAAGCACATTCATAAAATAACGTCCCTTACAGCAAAACTAAAATCAGGGAGAGGCTTCCTGCCTGATTTTGTTGCTGAGGTTATGTGATTATAGCCTGGCATTCAACATCAAAATCTAGACTAGTCTTTGAGCAGGAAAATGAGAGTTTTCTTCACATATCTTATTTTCTCACAGATAGGACTCCCACACCTGGGAGTTTTCTGGAGCCAGAGATACCAGCTACTATTATTATTATCATTAATAAAAAGTAATTATATACAAATACCCATCAGATTTGTAGATTAGAAAAGAATTTACTAGGAAATTGGTGTTAGAGAGACAAATTATGATTTGTACAGGGTTTTTTAAGTAGATGGAGAAAATCCTGGTGATAACTAATATCTCTATTTTTTGAAAATCTGAAATATTCTTAGCAAATGTTTTTGCTATTTTTCATCATTCGATTTCAACTGTTCCTATAACAGCACCAGTCATTACCATATTATTCCTAGAACTACATAGGGAAACAAGCCAAACAGCAGTATTACTTTCAGGACACATTTAAAAGAACAGAGAAATCAAAGATGATTAGTGACATGAATATTACTCAGCTAAATATCTGGTGTAAATGTCTTTTTCTGGGACTCTGACCCATAAAATATAGTACCAGCTGGACAGTCTGACTTCAGCCTGTTTTATCAAGTAAGATCTCTCTTGTTTTGTTTGTCAATCACTTCATAGGCCCAGGCTCAAACCCAACCAGAAAATGTTCTAACACACCATTCTAAAGAATAGTCTTTTCCTGTCCATGCTATCATTAAGCAAAATTGCATCTGATTTTTGTGGAGAAACTGTTAGTTCAACCTCCTGCAAACCCACAGCAACGCATCTCAGAAGACCTGATCTTCCATAATGTGTCTGCAAAATACTTCCCCATGATTACCTGATTTAATTAGGACAATACAGATTTCTAAATTTATCCTAGTTGCTCTCTGATTTCCAAAGGTAACTGCTGGAGGCAGTGATTAGTAAGCTTCTATGGTGCAAAAAATTTGATTTATGTTTCATCTCTGCTGATAAATGCCTTTAAAACTCACATGGGTCAGCTTAATCCTCATCTACATGCCAAAAATGCTTGGTTTATCTCAAATACAATTAGAAATGTGACTCATTCAGTGTAACAGCTGAATACCCTCAGGGGCAGGGTACACTCCCATCAATTTAATCTAGTTTCTAAAAATATACTGATATTAAAAAATGAAAACCAAATTATGAGTATGCAAACAGATTTTTAAACATATTTAACTAAACCATTTAAAGTAACCTATTTTAAAATAGTGCTATCTTCATATTCCATCAATGTCTTTGTTTATGGCTACCAGAAGCTTCTGATATAAAAATCCTGAAAAGACAGCCATGGGGTTATGTTATGGTGGGCAACTCTTGACCTTACCTGAACAATAAAGGTCAAAAAGCTATTTTTAGAAACAGTTTTGGTAACAAAACACACCTCACTTCTTATGTGAGTTTGCCTAATTTCAGCTTCCAGTGACCTTTGGTCATTATCTGTCTTAGTTTACTAATCTAGAGGACCTCCCACACTCAGAGATTTTGCTCTATATGCAGTGATGTGGACTTCATGATCAGGTAAATGTTCAGCTGCTCCATTAAACTGAATAGCTTGAGGCTCTGCAGTCCTTTCTGTATTTTTTCTGGGCTTAAATCTCCCCAGTTCTGGAAGGCACCTGCTGAACTGCAGACACCAGACCTGGACCCTGTATCCTGGCGCTGAAACAACCAGACTCACAATTCTCCCCGACAGAATGTCCAAGAACCAAGAGACCTGTCTGATACCAACTGGCACAATCACAACAACCTCCTGTAAGCCTTGGATTCTTGCACTGGGGATCTCTTCTTGCTTTTCAGGACCAAGATCAGGACTGACAGGCTAAAGTTTACTCATTTTTCGTATTTGTTTATAGGAAAACTTTACTGCAGCTTACTCTGCCTGTGATTTGTGAGGTGTTGAAAACAAACACAAATGGTTTTATAAAGTAAAAATTTCATGGTTTTTCAAGACTTTGGGACATTCTTAGTTCTAAAAATGACTAAATTCCTACCCTGCCATTTAATGTCTGCCTGTTGCACTATTATTAGGCCTACTTGTGTAGAAAAATTAAGATTCTATTTACTTGTTCTTACCATCCTTCACTGTTTTGGCTGAAGATTTTGCTTATTATTTTGATTTGTGTTTCTGTAACTATCTTCATTTTTGATATGTCACCATACAGCTTCATGGATTTTGTTGACACATTATTTGTCATAAATTGTCTTCCATTCTCTCCTATGCTGGCTCATTTTTTTCAGCTGATGCAGATAGCTGTCTCAGCTGTGGGACTGTGTCTTTTGGGAATCTACTGCAACATTCTCAGTCTCTTGACTCATGTCCAGCAGGGGCCGAGCCTCATGCATGCTTTTTCTCTATAATTTGGAATGTATCAGATAATACACACTTTTCCCTTTCAAAAACAAGTGATGTTGCTGGTTGAACCCTACCTCACTTGTAACAGATTAATTAGCAGTTCGAAAATTAGAGCACAGAGTATATTCTCATACATTTAGTTTTCCAATTCCAATATATAAATGATTTCATTGCAGGCTGAGGGTAAAATATCACTACTTTTTATACTTTTTTCATTTGAATTTTAGTATGCACTATATAAGACAGTAGGTAGAGTCAATGTGTTATGAAACCACTTGCTTCAGTAAATTAACATTCTATTTAAATTAATACTACTTTATTAGTGATAAATATGTCTCATGCCCATATAACACTATTTGGCATAAAATGATGAGAAAGCTACTACAAGCTATAGATGATGGTGGGAACGCATGCACTACACACACCCTTTTCAATGGCTTCATTAAAACATTCAGAGAAAATAATTGTAAATTGCACATGAAGCCAAAAACAGACATCAAAATGCAGCAAAAGAAGAGGGGCCCTTTGCACCTAAGTAACTTGTATTGATTTATACAAGGTAGGAGTCCCAAGATATTTGTATATGCTGGAACAGCTCTAAAAAATGAGAATTATAGAATTAATTTACAAAATACCTAAAGTATGGTCCTTCTGTGTTTTTATTCACATCTTCTACCCACTTAGCTACATTATATTCTCTTTTGAACCATGGGTTTAAATACCTGCAGAAAGCAATGGAAGGAACAGAGAAAGCAGAAGAACAAGAATAGAAAATCTGAGAACACACAGCACAAGCTTAGCAAGGATGTCTTCATCCCCAAAATGCAAGTGAATATGGCAAATAAATCAGTATGGATTTGGGTGAGGACTAGGCAACGTGTACAACTGCATGAGAAAATCTGACCTACAACAAGACTCATATGTTTGATTAATCTGGAAACTCTTTGGGATACATCATTCATTTAATGCCTTAAGGGTAAAATTCACTCCTATGCAGAGGGCCAGCATTAAGTTCATGGTTTGAACTCCCTCATGATGTCAAAACAAGGATGAAGGGGCATTTTGGCTTGAATCATGAAGTTTGCTTGCCAAAGAAATACTTTTACACCCATCTAGATAAATTGCAAGATAATAGCTAAAGAAGCACAGAATCTTGGACTCGACCCTTTTTACAGGAATGAATTTCAGCCTCGTGTTAAACGGTTTGAATTCTTTGCCACTATAGTGACAATTTTTACACTTAAAGGCAAACAGCCCTCTGATTTTTCAATGTTCATTTAGTTGGGCTTTAATGGAGGTGGGCTGCAGAGTTATCTCACATTTTACAGAAGCAATACTGACACCAAAACCACACTTTTTAGGAAAAAAAAACTCTGAGTTGTATACTCATATTAGTTACATTAAAATTATGAAATAAATATGATGTTTAATTATCTGACAACAGATTACCCGGGAAGAAGGAAACTTTTTTGCAATAAATTTTTCCCACCAACAAGACAAGCAAATTCCTCCCCCTCTGTCACATTAACAAAAAAGGGCGATGCAGAAAATAGGAGTCTGCCTGAACCAATTTAAAGTTTGTTCTTGTTACATATGAATGGCAACAATCAAATGATTATTTGTGATCACCATCTTTATAAAACAGAAACTAGCACAATGAAACAGGAAACAAATTTTAACCAAGGAAAATGGTAAAGAAAATTCCTCTTTAAGTTATTTTTGATACTTCTGGTACAATTCTTGCCACCCTTATTTATGGGAGTGACAGCAATGACCTCACACATGGGAACAGGCCTTGCAAGGGATTGCTCAGATGAATAAAAGTTGGGCCAAATCATGTCTGTCATTCAACCCCCTCCATATTTCAACAAAAGCAGCAGCACTTTTTCAACTCCTTTTGCTCCTTTTTTGCTCTGGAACGTCTCTTCCCCGCCCCGCGCAAGCACAGCCACAGCTCTCAGAAAGTACTCGCCCTCAGCCATAAGTGCTTCTAAGAAGCTTCCTCAGCTCACTTATTTATCAGGAATCGGGAGTGCTTTATGCTTTCCATCTTGGGGTCTTAGAGAAAAAAAAGGTCAAAAGCAGTAGCGCAGCAAAACAGAGGAACCACAAGTGAAGCAACAGGCTGATGCCAGCGTCAGCAGGAGCCAATAAACTTCTGCTTTAGCTTTAATTGTACGTTTTCTTGTACTCGCTGCAATTCTTCAAACTTGCATTTTTTCATTTGAAAGTGTCCTTTGGTAACCATGAAACACTCCCAATCTGGCTTCCTGGATTAGAAAACTGTAAGATGCTATCAAAGCATGCAATTGTTGCACAACCATGTTGCAGGGTTTCCTGGATCTGGGTGTATTACAGACCATCATTCACCACCTCAATCCATCTGTTACAAAAAGGTTAAACTCAAGTTACCGCAGACCACTACATGAAACCGTTGGAAAGCCCTCAGGCTAATCTTTCTGGCCACATGTTCATTAGTAATGGCCAGAATCCACTTTCCTTTGAGTGAGAAATTCTGCTTTGAAACAGGGTGTCCTTACGCATAAGCCTAGAGCTAGACCGACAGCTCGACTCGGCTCGTAGCGCAACATGCAACAAGGCAAAAGACCTGGGCTCAAGAGTACTCGTACTCCTCAGGCTGGCGAGGAGGAAGGGTAGCTAGCGCTGCATCAGCAGGAGCACCTCCAAGCAGTCACGGTGTTTTGCCACAGTGAAACTATCGTATACTAGGGAAGGGACTTTTCACGGGATAAAATGGCAGCCCAGAATGCAGGGGCAGGTGAGACTGACCTGTGATCCCGACTCCCTGTTTGGGGGTGGTCGGAACCCCCTGGGCTTATGCCTTGGGCAGGGATTTGGTGGGCGAGAGAAAGCCCAGGCTCAGATGCATGGGTTACCCGGCTGCAAAAAGACAATATATAATAGAAAGTCTAAACCAAAGATGTTTGTATCAGTTACAACAACGAGGAAGACAAATGCTTATAGGAAAAGCAGTGCAAATTAACAAAGGTCTGAATTGTTATCTGTTCCTGGGACCTGTTTTAACGCAAGCTCCCAATTAAACTGTCAACTTATTCAGAAAACTCTCATCATTCCTGGATAACTCTAATTGATTTTAATAGAGAACTATTTATCGGGCCATTTCATAAGCCATGTTTCTGAAAAAGCATTTGGCCTGCTGGCATTCCTTCCACATGTAATGAACCATCTGCCTTTAGTAAAGAACAATTATTTTGTTATAAAACATCCAAAAACAATTAAAAATGTCCCAAAATATCTTTAGCAGTCTCCTCAGAGCTCCATGCTTAGCATAAGCCTTGTTGATGTATGTTAAGTCCAAGGGTCACGCTAAGGTGCGAGCAGGACTTTTTCCAGGAGCTGTCCAAAGTGTTTGCAACTCTGTCAGTGCTGCTCATGAGGCCTGCAGACTTCAAACCTTGCTCAGTCTTTAAGAAATTTTATTTAAATTATTATTTGATGCTTGGCTGTATATAAAAAAGTATGTGCATAATGTGTGCTGTTACTGCAGACTCATGCATGGAAGTATCTTTGTAGGCAACCACACCAGTGTGCTTCTGCTAAAAAAAAAATGAATTCTGCACAAGGTATGGCATTAAAAAATCAAATTTTAGAACGGCTAACTACAGTCTACTAATTACAAGAGACCAACACTGTTATCCTTTTTCTTCCATCTCAACAAGTATGCTTTATTGGACTCCTATGGGCCACACAGGTGGACTTTGTAAATACTGCTTCAGAACAGATTTCAGTATTATTCTGTATATCCCAGGCAAGGTAAAAAAAGGTAAATTGGCCTGGGAAAAGCCTCCAGCATCGTCAAAACAGCTGGTGTTGCTTTTTTTTTTATTTTTTTTCCCCTAAATGACTAAATGCTGGTCACAGTTAGATCATTCTCAGTTCATTTGTCTCCTTCCAAAACAAGCTGTCCCTCTAACCAGAGAGATAATTGCCCTCTAATAGCCCTGGCAATTCTCTCCATTCCCCACTGAACTGACACAGCATGTGGATCATTCTGTGGGAGCTCTCTCTCCAGCTGGTGACAGGACTGCCAAGGGGACTCGGACAAGCCTTTCAGACCCGACCAGGAAAAGGAGTATTTTCCTGCCTGGCAGGCCTCTCCCAGGAACACACACACTGTGCTTCATCCCCAAAAGGTTGCTGCATGACCCTTGGGAAGTACCAGCCTCCTCCCTGTAGCATCAGGGCTGCTGCTGGGTTGAGAGACCACCATAACAAGCAGCAAGAAGGAAAGCAGAGAATTAGACGGAAATTATGGGGCACCTTTAAAAGAGAAACAAATATACAGGGGAGAAAGATTTCCAGCTCACAGTATCTCTGTCTGTCTACTTATTTAGTGCTCCAAAGTTCGTAGAGCAAATCTCATTTGTATTTGGCATTTTGGCCAGACTAATTTTGATTTTATAAATGATAAATTTTGATTTTATAATAAAATGGTTATTTTATGCAAGGAGGAAAGAACATGAGCAAAATAACGTTTCAGTAAGAGTTTATCAGCGCAAAGAGCACAGAGACTCTTGAGATAAACTCCTCCAAGGGCTAAAATTTCTGATTCCATGATGCCATTTTGACCATGCAATGTTATAATTGCAATGTGCATCAAAGTATTATTTCTGTAGTTTTTAACACAGGGGTTTCTCTATGAACCCTACTCACCTCAAGACAGTGCACTGTAGATGAAAGAAAAGTTTCAGTACAAACTCAAAATCCCCAAATCAAAGAAAATGGGGCCCAGAGAGTAGTTAGCATTATTAGCTTCCAGCAGGGTTGATACCAAGGCCATTTGCCCATCAAGGTGCAAAGTTAGTAGTCATGATATGGGGAAGGACACTGTCACTGCCATCATGGTCAAAGAAGGGGCCATTCATGTGGGGTACAACAGCAGGCTAGTGATTTTGACAAGCCCAGAGGTTTCCAGCCATTCACTGCCCATTCACAAGAGGGGCCTGAACCAAGAGGCTTAAGTGCATGAGAAAGGCTCTTTCAGTGTGGGGAGCACTGCACACATGGGTTCTTTGGGAAATGTAACCAATAATCAATAAGCCAGCAACTCAAAACTGTAAGTCTGTTAAAAAAAACTCAAAACTGAAAAGTCTGGGGATCAGTCACTTGGTAGAGACTTTAATTACCCATTTATCGAAGGGCTTACTCAAGACTGGCTTTTTCAGGCTTACAAGGGCAAACTTCAAGGTACTCTCAAAGCAGATGCCTCTCCTAAGATCTCCAGGAAGGTATGCAGAGACACAAATCTCTAACTCTGCAATGGCCCAACCCAAGGTGAAGACAAGGGTAGGAAACAGTCAGGTTATCAGAAACTCAGTATTGAACCAGGATACACTCAGCAATGGCAGTTTACTGTAGACAAAAGCCTGCAGTGATGGTGCAGGCTGCCACCATCACTGGGAATTGCTATGGGAACGACTGTGAGGAAGCCTACATAAAAAAAGAAAATTAATAGTTAATTTTTAAAGAATACATAAAAAGAGGTTGAAATACATTATCCAAACCATTTACAAGATTATCAGTCAGCAACCAGAATGGGCCACAGAGCAAAAATGCAGCTGTCTACTTTTCAGTACTCTTAATTTCCATCTACAAAACACAAATATGAAAACTCTGCTTTTTGGCTTTGCTTTTTTAAATTCAGACTTACTCAGTTGAATTAGACCGTGGCCTAAATCTTTTGCCTCTGACTTTCTTTCTGTTTCCTCCTATATTACCTGAAAGAAATCAAAGGACAAAGACAGTAAAACAACTTGAAACTCACCTGCCCCATGCCAAACTGTATATTCTTTTTGCATCCATAGCAAAAGAGTTGCTACCTTTAACTTTAACCATTTAAATCTGACAGGTCTGTTCCTCTTGATTTACCTCACACACTTAGGTTATCTTCCTCTACTTTCTGCTGCAACTGTGCAGAGCAAAAAAACTCCTTTATTTCAGCTGTTATTTGGCAAAATCACTACACTTCAAGAAGAACACTAAACACTGCCTGATAAAATCACAGAAGCTGGTAATAGTGAATAGATTTATTTCTCGTTTTTTATGTTAGCTCACACTGGAGGGAAAAATTATACGTAATTTCTTTGTGACAAAGCACAGTGCAAAAAAGGCACTTATGCAGGGTGCTGCTACATCCTAATTCCAAGTTAATAACAATTAGCACAATTTTAAGGAGTCATGCTGCTGTCCTAAAATCAGCTAAAGTTTCAGCAGAGCAGCAATGGTCCAGAGGCTGGTTTCCACTGTGGCCAGCACAGTGGTTCACACTTACCTTGCCAAGAATTACTCCTAGGCCTCCCATTTTCACAAATGTCTGAAATATGTTTTGTGTCTGGGATCCTTTCACTCCAGGAATGAGATAATCCATTTGACCTGGAATAGGAGGGCTCAGATGTGGTTATTGTTAAGGGTATTGTCTCACATCAATGTTAGCTCAGTGGTTCGGTCACATTCCCGAGGCCAGTGACAAAACATAGCCTAAGGTCTGTCTGCACTAGCAGAGCATCCAGGATTTCTGATTAAACCCTGCAGTTACACCTTGCAGCTGTCCCTGCAGTGGTTCCATGTGCCCATGTTCAAGAGCTAGGCATCAGTACTGCTTTTTTTCTTGTCTGCTGTGGAATGCATGAACAGGGGCGCACACCAGATTTCCTTTGGATTTGCAGCTCTGCCTCAGTTGCTAAATGGAAGATGCTCTTACAACTGTGCTCATTTCAAGGCTTTTTCATTTCACAGTCAAGCACATCCCGCCTGCAGGCTGCCCACTCCCTCCTTATGCTGCTGCAGGAAAGCCAGGACAGCTTCCCTCACCCCACTGCTACCAGACTCAGGGGCTCAGGAGTGTGTGACAAGCATCCTCCCACACAGAGTGGTAGTCCCAGGAGAGAGGTAACTCTGCCTCATTTTTTTATAATTTTGAACATTTATATTTTATCAGCCAGTTGCTGCAGTATATACTTCTAATGCTAAACTCAAAGCCAGAAATAGTCTTTTCATCTAGGTGCTTGGTGCCAACTGTTTTTTCTTTTCTCTTGTATTGCCTCTAAGAGCCAGAGATGTATATGGCAATGTCCAACTTGGGGTTTTGCAACAGGCTGCCTCCTGTTGAACGAGAGTTGCTGCTCAGCTGTTTGCCATGTGATCTACAATTATTTCCAAAAGAGAAGAGGAAGTTGAAGAATTCATAATAGATGGCTTACTCATTACAAAATCTTGCTTAAAGAAACTATTTTTGTAGTTTTTAAGTCTGGATACTTGCATTTTTCAGTCTCTGCTTTCCTTGGAGGCATCTGAGAGATGCTCTTCAGTTTCTAGAAGCTCAGGCTAATCACAGCAACACTGAAGTAAGCCCAGGGTTTCATTAATTCAACCTTAATCACATCATGAAAGGTCTGAGAAACAACAGATCCACTGACAGATTTTCAAACATTTCCTCCTCCTAAAGGTCCCTTTCGGGTTCAGGAATATCTTGCTACATAATGCTTTTTGTCTTTGCTATTTCATAATAGCAACAGTTATCATTAAGTTATGTATTAATCCTTGAACATCCTCTGAATACCAACTAATATTTCATAGTGCTTTCCAGCATGGAGAAGCCCAGGCAGCCCAGTCACTCTAACATCTCCCAAGAGATGCCATCCATACCGGCACAGAGAGGAAATCAAAACCAGCTCAGAAGGTAGGAGGTAGCACTCTGGGAATTCAAATGGAAGGACTATGTCAGCTGTATCACAATGTTAATGGAATATTTGTCAGACTTACTTTTTCAGACTTGACAGTGGCACAACATACCTGAACTGGTGGTGGGAACAACAAAACTCTCTAGTACAGACAGACCTTAGAAACCATTAGCTTTTTGGAACAAATAATAAAGAGAGACATATGAAATAAATGAAGTATGAAAAGAAACACAGATACTGTGTGAAAGAAGAAACACATTAAATTACAGTAATTTTTAAAAAAAAACTTTTTAAAATTGGTATTTAAACCTGATAGACAAAGCTGTGAAAACTTGCTTTCCCAAGACTTTTTTTCAAAATTTTAACTAAATTATAAAAGATTCTCCAACACAAATAGTGCATCATTTAAGATTAGTGCTTGCTTCCTAAAAAAAAAGAACCCACATATCTAAACAGCTGAATTTAAAAATTAGAGATAATGAAGTAATCGATCCTGGAGTTTTCCTAATAACTTAGTCATTAGAACAAACTGAATGAAGTTGTATATAAGATCAAGCTGCTATACCAAAATAGCAAATGTCACTACATATGTGTCCCTTGCACACATTTCTCTTTACTTTCATTGAAACAATCACAAAGAAAATGGCTTCATCAACTGCACAGTTGTAGGCTGCTTAGTGAAACAAGAATTGAGAATTGCAATTTCCTGTGAAGCAGTTCATGACTGTCAATTCCCCTAGGACACAGTGCTTCTCATAAATTGTTTTACAGTTCTAGCTGGAGATTTTCATATAATGAATCTTTAAATGCAGAGGAACAGTGAGCATCATCATCTTAGCAATTACAAATGGCTCTCAATGCTTTTAAATGAATCTTCCCTTTTAAAATGTTGAATATTTTAGGTAACTGGAACCAATAACAGAGTTAGTGAAATTTGATCAAGGGCAAAATCTAATTCTTTCTAATCTAATGACAGCAAGCAGAAAATGTCAGAAAGTCTTTGTAGAATTATTTTCTAAGATAACACTTGGCAACCATTTAGTATACTAGTCTAGTAAGTGGAATAAAATGCAATCACTATCATCTTTAAGATGAGAGAGCAGAAGTCTAAGTCAATACACTGGATTAATGACACTGACAAATAAAGATATAAAAATAACATTTATATTGAACATTTTATGTTTATAACTATTATTGAAGCAAGACAATGTTCCTTTTCTTTGATTACATGACCATGATTAAAAAAAGTTGTTGGCATTTTATTTAAATTTTTTTCAGCCAGCAATTATTATTACATTGAAATCAATGCTCAAGCAGGGATATTATGAAAAATTTATTAAACAAAAATTGGTTTACAATGAAAAATATTTTTATTCTGGCCTAATCATACTAATTAGCAACTAGGAAAATCAGTAATCTAATTAGCACAGGAAAATCAGTAATCAAAGCAAAAAGGATATTATTTCAAACATTCCACAAAGAAAGAAGAAAGAGTCAAACCTGCTGCAAAACAATGAAATGTTCTGACTAATGGAATAATGGGTGATGGAACAGGTAGAAATCTGAAAATGCGACAGAAAAGCAGACCTCTTCTTAGAACTAGATGCAGAGTTTGTGCTGACTCCAGGAGGCATGTCGCTATAAAAAGAGTCGGCCTCTCCCGGCTTTTTAACATAATCTCCCTGGGGTATTTGTCTGAAGTGTAATAAACATTGTAGAGTCAGAAAACATGACAGGAACTACAACGCACACAAACATGCACGAACATTAGTTTAGAAGAAAGAGGTAAGGATAGCAATCCTTGAGAAAACCTGTTAACCACACACAATTATTAATAAATAATTCAACCATCGGAGAGCAAACTCCCACACACTTCTGTTATGTGCAGAAAAGTAGATTATGTGGTTTTGGAAAGCGAGAACAAGGAACATTTCACTGGTTAACTCTGATGACAATTTTCAAAGTGAACAGTTGGTGATTCTTGAGACACTGGATAACCAGTCCAGACATTTCAAATACCTCATCACGCTGGTTGCAAATAGCACCCTCGGATGCAGCACCAGTACTGAGCCTAAGCTGTATACATGCCTGCATCAAAGAGGAGCTCAGGAAAAGTGAATGCTCTTTTTCTTCTGAGGTAGATGTTTCCCATTTAACTTTTGTGATCATGATTGAATTCAAGAGTAGCAACCTGTTGAGTTGTTTAAATCTCTGGAGGTCAAAACCTACAGTTTTTTAACTGATTTCTTGTGTAAGGGAACTAACACCATTGTCAGAGATTCTCAGCTACTCCTGATTACCACAGTAGTAGACTCAGTCTGCCAAGACACACAAAAGTGATGTAACAGTTTATCCTTTTCCAGAACTAGAAGCTCAGTTACGGTGCATAAAACTATCTGTGCATTAGAAAGTTCTAATCAAGTTATGCAAAGCTTTTGCAGATGGTGAATTCATCGCCAGCAGAGAATACCTGCCATGCAAACACTCCAGGTATAGTTCCACCAGGATTAAAAATCCTCCCAAGTACATGTAGTTCCTTTGACAGTTGACTGTTTCGTAATATCAGCATCAGTATTTATTCAGCCTCATACTTTCCAAGATGTTTTTGCCACAGTCTGCCCCTATTAAGATGCACATTTATCAGGCTGATTCACGTTCAGATTGTGTCCAACTACAGACCGAAACTGGGACCTCTCCATTCCATATCTGTATTTCTAATGCTTCTGAAGTATGTAAAGTATACAACTATATAGCACATAAATCATTAGTGCAATGCAGTACTTCCACATTTCATCTTCTAACACCTCCCAAGTCTCAGTTCTTGTCCCATTCCTCAGCTGCCACATGGGTGTTTTCAGAGTTGGCTCAGTGTGGGCAGCTCTGCTCCCCAGGGTTCCTCTAGCAAACTGCTCTCTTGCTACTTCATCAGAAATAACTTCTCCCATGTAGCTGTGCCCTTTAAAGCCACACTATCCCAGCTGGCAGAATCCTTGCTAATTGGCTCTTCTTACCACTTTCAGTTTACTTGATTCAGTACCAAGTATCATCCTTATGTCATGCTCAAAAATACTATAATGGCTTGTTATTGTTATTTAAGGAGCAACCATATTTTCCTTTAAAAAAAGGGACAGTCTGGACAGTCTGGTAGGTATCTGTTTTTCCATTTATGGAGCACTCCTTGTACTAATCCAAAATTATTCTATTTAGAAGTCAGCCTAGACAACTTCATTTCATGCATGAAGGAGATTTACACAATAAATATCTTCCTCATCTTTAAAATGAGGGAGTCCTCCATTACTTGCAGAAGCCTCAGATTACACTGGTTTCCACTCTGCCTGTGCTCTCAGACACAGCTGCAGACTGGCTGCACACTCAAAGCTCTCTGGCCATAAAGCAATTTCTGGAGATGAAGATATCTGAAGAAGTTATATTCTCTAATATCCCAGTGCAAACATACATGGGGTGGACTCTGTTTCAAGGTTTTTTCTGCACTGTCCTCAGCCAATACTGAAACCTCCACAGTAGAATGACTTGATGGCCATGTTAGTCTCCATGCATAGATACATCAGTTTCCACTAAGCAGCCCCAAACCCTTAAATTCTGCCTTCCTTGTGCTGGGTGGCATTCCCTACCCACCAGCCTCTGCATAGGGCTTCAATAGCACTGCCTTTTACATGTTACTGCACCTGTGGCCTACCTGACCCTGTAGCACACAACCAGAACTTGACTGTGCTTTTCCACTTTTTACAAATATTTTGAGCCTGGCAGAGAAAGCGCTACACAAAGGGAAATGGAGAACAAGCACAACGGGTAGCAGCAACAAACAAAGCAGCAGCTTGGACCAGAAGGCAATGATACAGGCAGAAAACAGGGGAATTTGAGAAATCCTCTTCTCTGTTGGGGACTGGGAGAGGAAGGAGCCAACTCCTTCCCACAAGACATCTGCCAGGCAGATGCCTGATCAAAGGGAGGTGGTCTTCCAGGAGCCAAACTAAAGTCACTAGGAAAGCGGTTTCTTTTTTGGCCACAAGCTTGAAATGGTGAAAGCTCAGCCCTGTGCTGAAGCCAGTACTGTGCTTTAGCTATGAATCAATCAAACAGGGTGACGGGAAAGAACGGGCTCATTGTCCACACAGCAATTTAATTGCATTGTATTTTTAACTGCAAAGAAGCTCCAGGAATTAATTTGTCTCAAAAGGCTCCTGAACATCATGTTAATATTAATTATTCAGTTCTTAGCCTCCCAAGAACACTTTCATCACTAATAGCCGATTTTCAGTCTCTCTTATTGGAAATATTCTCCTGTTTTCCTAAATAAAACAGTCTATTGCAGAAGTATAAAAAACATTATTTTTGCTACTGACTCCAGTGAAATCAGGATTTCAAGCAGTGCATTATAGAATATTGATTTAATATATTATTTAAAATATAATAACCCATCTCAATATTTTCTTTGTAGCATGTAAATGAGGAAAAGAGATTAAAAGCTATTTTCAGAGACTTCTAGGATACATTCTACTACTTTTATCACATACCTCTGTCTTCTGTAGTTTCTTTCCATATAAACAGAAGAGAAAGGAAGAAGAAGTTTTTAGTATGCAGGTACACATGGTCAGTAAGACCAAAAAAATGCAACAATAAAAGCACTGTATACAGAATGAAATTTTTGCTCAAAGTATTTTACTTTGAAAAATCATTTCTGAAATAAGCATATTTACAAATATACTACATCAGAATAAACAAGAAAAATACATTCATGTTGACAGCTCGTCAGCACTGAGTGTAAGGAGCAGTTTATGACGGCTTAAAGCTTGTTCACTTAAAGCTTGTTCATTGTGAAGCTGCTAGTAAGAGGTGCACTCTTGTCCTGAACCTCCAAAAATTAATTTCACTGGCTAGACATGATCTCAAAATGAGCCCTTAACTTTTAATTTTACTGGAAATGAAAGTCCAGATTTTCAGATACTACCAGAAGCTGAGGATGATATACCAAGACAGTATAACCTACTTTTCTACCATCCTCATCTTCATGGTTTTTATTCCAAATGCTTCCTTCCTTACGTATTTCTGAGCTGCCCTCAGTCTACCTCAGTCTGGCAAACCAGCAGGGGCTGTGCCACTTCTTTATGCCAAACCAGTGGGGCTGTGCCCCAGCCACAGCACTGCCTGCAGCAGAGCCTGCCCTGCCCTCCAAACACAGTAAGGACCTAGGGTCAAACAACTTCAAGAGATAGTCTCATCCAAACATTGATGATAAAGTCAGTACCTTGAATCTTTTTTTACTACAAGCAAAAAACATTAATCCCTCTGTTTTTATAAGAAATTCAGAAAAGAATTAAAATTGTGAAAGACCAATCAGGCTAATATAATCCATTTTGCCTCTCAGTGAGCACTGACAGCTCTTCACCAGGAGACAACTTGAGCCTTACTTGCAAATTGCAGATCTTTCCTACCAAAAAATGTGCTTGAATTGATTTCAGGTTAAGCTGACTAAATATAATCATCTATTTAAAGAAGCCTATGGTTAAATGCTTTGCTGACTGACTGAGAGCTAATCTTGTTATGTTTGCTTCATCATGAGGAAATATTTATCATTTAATCATATAGTATTCTTGTATTTCCTTTGTCACACACAAATAAATCATACATATAAAATCATAATCTGATCATCTAAAAAAAGAAATTACTAAATGAGAAATAAACGTCAAATTTGGATCAAGCTCTCTAAAAGCACACACAAATGTAAGAATTGCTTGAAAAATGTTAATACAATAAAAATGTTACTGTATAGATATTGTGGAATTTGGATTTTTTAGATTTTTTTAACTTTTCATAACATAATAAACTATCAGATGAAATACACGTATTTATTAACTCTATAAAGAAAAACAAAATGTACTTACTTGTAACCCCAACCAGTTATTCCTAAAACGAGAGCCAACACTAAAATGGTGCCAGCAATAGCCCCTATTATTATATTTGTGCTAACCACACCTGGAAACACAAGAAAGATGAAAAATATACATGGTTTTAGGAGAAAAATACACAAAACCAGTAAATGCACCATCTTTCAAAAACTAGATTGAACAACTTTCACTAGGCTGATTAATTGTAACCATGATACACTCCTGAAGTATAGCAGGGGCATAAAAAGATCACCTGCAAATCAAACTTTGACCTCTGTGTCCATTAACTGAATGCTTGTTACATGGGGGACCTGTGCCAGGTATGCCAAAACAGTATTATCAATATTAAAGTGCTGTAGATTACATCCTTACAACCCTCCCTACCAAATACATGGAATAAAAGTGACTACGTGTTTGGTTTTGCTCAGGTCCCTTCCATAGCTGAATAAATTAATCAAATGAAGGATTCTGGAAGATGTCTCCCCACAAGGATTTCAAATGACCAACATTTCAAGCTCATTTTTCCACAATATATCTTTCTTTTGTATGCAAGACTAAAGCTGAATAAAAACCTCCACTCAAAAATTGTAGAAGTCAAGCATCACCATTTCCAACTAGATATGGAATGTCACAGTAACCTTTTCTTGTCCTAATTTATCAATATGCCTAATAAGACCCCTCAGATTATTGGAACAAACATGGTAGAAATGGACCCACAGATACCAGTTCCCAAAGATGCACTGGTTGAGGCTTCATTTGCAGACACTAAGTGCTTCTGCTGTGGGAGGAAGAGAGAGAAACGAGACTCCTGATACTGCAGCATGTTGTGTACTAACTGAAAGAGTAGGAGACCTAGTTTTGCTTAATGAACTTTTGTTAAATCCAAGAATTTTCAGCTGTTGGTAAAAATTATAACAACATACCTTTATTGATGGCATCTTTATCAAAAAATAAATCATCTTTGATGTGAGAACTGCAATCATCTCCTCCCCAGAATCGGTCACAGACACACTTTATTTCATTGCTACAAACCTGCAGTGAAAAGTGTAGCTTAGAAAAAAATAAGATTATTAATCCATTCTCATTATTAATACCTCAAGTATAGATGCAGTGATAAAGCCACGATTTTGCTGCTCACAAAATATTGCAAAATAATTTTCAATACATAGCAATTTTTAATTTATATGTTAGATATAAATGCATTCAATGTGCTATTATATTTTATATAAATAGATGTAAAGTTTATTCAGTACATACTTTATTTATATTATATATTATATGATATATATTATATTATATTATATATATATATATAGTATAAATATTATACTATATTTAATAGAACCATTTATAATTGCTTTGGGAGACTGACCTTAATGACTTTTTTTTTCAAAATACGATGAAGTGCATGATTTCAGATGAATAGGGAAGTTTTAATGCAGTGAACAAAACAAAAGACATTATGAGAGAACAACTCCTTTGATCTCAGCTCAGTCATAGGGCCCTGGACATTAGGTCAAAATGTGTTAGGGACAAGGGGACTCGCCAGGGCCACAGCAAAGCCACAGACTCTCTACACACCAAGCAGAGAAACTAGTCAAGATCCAGCTCATTTCCCTCTTTTCCAGAGTAAATGAACTCTCAGCTCACAAAATCCAACACCATCAACAACTTTGTGAATCTTGGCTATTTATGTAATAAAGAGGGAATTAAAAAGAGCAGGTCTCTGGAAGAACAGAGACCCAAGTTTCTCAGTTCATAAAACCTTTGTATTTATCCTCCAGCACATTGCCTGAGGAAATACCAATCAAGTTAGCAAAAGTGATAGCAAAAACATCTATTGATATAAAACTTCTGTAAAACTAATACATACTAACTATGACTCGTTTAAGATGCCTTGACTGGAATGCATTACATTTACTTATGTGCCTCCTTCTCCTTTCCTCTTCAAAAACTCCAGTTTTATGACTTCTAGAGTCACACTGCTGGCTTCCTGAAAGGCCCAGCCAGTAGACTACACAAGGCCAGGTACTCAGCAAAAACAGCAAAAAGCATTAGAGAACATACACCGTGTCCTGAACAAATCTGGCCGTCGGCAGTGCCTGGGCAGGTGCTGAAGTTGAAGGCCTCGGTGGGGAGGCAGCGATGGTCGAGGCACACCATGTCCGGCCCACACGGCGTCCCGTTCTCCACATAGCCCAGGTCCGTGTCCTCATCCAGCTTCACGTGGCCACCGCTGCAAGACAGGCAAGAGGACCCTGGAGACTTGTGCTGGGATTTGATGGTTCTGCTTGAGAAACTGGGCCCTGGGCTGCTGCCTGTACTTCTGTGCTATACAATGCCCAGGACCAGGCAAGAATAAGTATTGGCTTAGTGATCTCACGGGGCCTAACATGAAACAAACCAAAACTGTGTCTCTACATCAAACAAATGTAAATCATGAAAACAAGGACCATTTTTCCTGTAAAACAGCTAGAGTTTGATAAAACTCAGTTTACTTGTTTAGGACGTCATTTCATCTTACAGTTGTGTAAAGCTATGAAAACATGTCACAACTATAATTAGAATTCAGCTTCAATATAGCAATGAATTAGGCTGTCAGTTAACTTTGGCAGTGCAGGCATATGTCTAAGTATTTAGGGTACCTGAAGTACTTTGCAAAAATTAAAGAATGTAAAATCAAAAGGCCTGAGAAGAGCATTATGCCTCTACAGGCAAAATTATCTATTGAGGGGACTGTGAAACTGCCCCACAGGCAGTTAATTTTCTGAAGCTTAACAAAGGTTGAACTGAAATAATGATTATGTGTTAACAGAAAAAGAAATTAATGTAAACAGTTTTTCTGCACTTAGGAATGAGAAAGCTGCTTTTCTATGTAAGATGGATATTGATTGTTCTGTTTTCAGGATTTACCTGCAATTATAGACTTTTCCATAGTGCAAGATTGATGTTGTGATTTCACCATCAAGTTCTCCGAGTCTGGGTACACTGGATATGTTGGAGCACAGAAGGTATCCACAAAGCACATCCCTGCATTGAAAGAATAAACAGATACTTGTAAAAATAGAAGTCAATTAAAATGGACAATCAAAAATACAACCACTTGCTTGATAACCTACTTGTTATTCCTTGCTTTTCTCCCACTGACAATAACTCCCATAAATGATGCTGTTTCTGGAGAAAATTCTTCTCCTTGGAAGTTAGATTGGGAAAACTCTGTTTTTAGAATGTATTATCAAAAATGCCCTAAGTAATAACAAGCAGGGAGCTGGCAAGAACAAACCACATCAAATTGATTTAATGAACTACTAACATACAGTAACTGGTCCATAAAGGAGCAACAGTAGACACTGGTTCTAAATACACTCTCATAGGACATATATGTAAGGGAATTATAGACACCATGTTTAATTCAGCTGCTGAAGGGATTTCACTATTCATGTGTGGAGACTTTTGCACTGGCAGAATAGTAGGGTTTGACATTTTCCATACTATTGAATATTTTTTACTTATGAATATTTAATGGAACATAAGTAAGGTTACCAAATCTGCATTAAAAAAGTGGGAAAGAACATTAGTTCACCGGTAGGTAGAAAATGTCATGGACAGAATGGAGAAATCTGAAAAAACAGTTTGATAAGGACAGGTGAAAGGTTGAGAAATTGTCAGAACTAATCAACTGCATATATGCAGAATGTGAAAAAATGCTTTTGGCAGCAACTTGGCAGGTATATACTTGGAAAGTTATAATATCATGAAAAGTGAACACAACTTAGCAATGCAATGGCACAGCATAAAAAGTGAACACCACACCAAGATGTGAAACCAAAGGCTGCTCTCCTCTGCACTGCTAACCCACACTGAGTACTAGAGCCACTTTGGTCCAAGCTCTCCCAAGCTCAGATGATGCTCTCTTGTCAGGGATCGTCTCTTCTTGGCACCCTGCTCCATCCAGGATTTCTTGCACAAAGGTCTGCAGGAGAAGGCCAGAAGTCTGATCCACAGAGGGAATTTCTGAGTCTCTTCATGCCAGCTAAAGAACTGGATCAGGGGTAAGAACCTCATTCTAGTAACTTTCCAAATGGATCAACTTACTGCTTATTGCACTGTATCCAAGAGTCCTTGTCTCTTCCACAGTTTCCTTTCTCAGTCCCCTCAATATTCAGTTTCTCATAGCAGTACCTGTCAGCTGCTGTCACTTCTAAAAACAGAAACAAATCTCTTCTAAGATGACGACTTCGAAAAGCCATGTCATGAGAAATGGGGATACAATCAAAGCAAGCACAGCTTTCCAGTTGGTGAAGTGAAACACCATGATTTGCAGGTGGCCCATGAAACTCTGCACAGTGCTCTTCTTGGTTAAAATCTTTATGATGGCACCACAGGACTATTTTTTAATTTGGAAATTTTGTTCAGATTGATGAAAGTTTATTGGTCAAAAGTGTCCAGAAGCCACTGCAATAAACTAATGAACATGAGTATAGGCTCACTAGATGGTTATTAATGAGAACTGAAGTTCCAGATTTCAGAAGAAACACCAGTAAATTAACCAACACTAGAGAAAGAGCTGGAAAAGAGGATGGAAAGACAAAATGATGGGGGAAGAAAGGGAGAGACATACCATTCTAGATGTTTTCAAGGTTCTGAATATGTCTCTTCCATAATTTTTCTTAGCTAAGATAGTCTTTCAAGCCACATGTATTACAAACAACTTAGAAACATTCACTTACTTTCACCCCATATATATTTACACTGCCGGTCCCTGGTTTTACATCTTCCTCCAAAGCAAATACCCTAGAAAGAAAGAAAAAAATGCAGAAAATATTTTGAATTACTTGATGTTCTGAAATATGTATTTCTTTAACATAAAGATTAGTCACACACTTTATATTGAGGCAATAAATATGTGATTCTGTCTTTTCATCCAAAATATGACTAGCACCCAAAACTCATGAATGTTAGCAAAACTGTCCCAAGGTGACTTCCAAAGATCTTAAAAAAAAAATCTATAAAAAGCAATATATAACAGCAGAAAGAATATATAACAAACTGAAGTCCTATTTACCTGCCTGTTATCACATGAATATCCATCCATTTTATGGATATTAGGAGAACACTATAGAAAGAGAAAATAGGTAATAGATCATAGATTAGACAATCATGAAAGCAAAGTACACAACAAAAGTCATATGAAAAATAATTTCAATATTATTCTGTTTTTTCAGCATCAACAGATTTAACGCAATTTTAACACACCATACTATACAAAACATAGTAATTTCAAGATTATAGGTGGGGTTTTTTGTCTCATGAATAGAAGACACAAAAATCACCTGGCTGGAATTTCCTGTGCAGTTCTCTGCAATATCACAATCATTCACTGCTTCTCGACACAAAACTCCTTTAGGTTCAAACTGGAAATAAAAGCACAGAAAATTATTGTCTTGGTTTTTCCATATCTTGCCTTATATGCAATGCTTCCTTACAGTTTTATCTAAAATAATAAAAAGGAAATATTCACATGCTGACTGACATGAGAAGACTCTCCTTTCCCTGGTGTGTATGCTGCACCACTCAAGCCATTTACTGGTGCGAGTGGTACCATTCTGAGGCACACCCTCCCAAGGGCATGGATTGTGGGGCCGAGCAGGAGAAGTCTCTCCTGGGACAGGGGATCCCTGGAGGTGTCCAAGCCAATACTGCAGTGGCTGGCAAAATTATCCTACCAGGTCACTGTGCCTTTTTGTGACTATTATACTCTTCTTTATAGAACAGAAGGAGTCATCCTGATCTTCTCTCTGGGGATGAAGAACGCTGCAGAGCTCTATGTATAAACACTTTAGTTATTTTAATACCCCACTGTTGTTGCAGACCAGGAGCTATTAATAAATGTACTGAATCCTGTACAGTTTGACACCATTTTCTAAGGGACTGGATATTTAACAATGAAAAGTGTACCAGTGACCTAATACAGACATTTTGGCTAAAGAATTATTTGCTAAGTCTCAAGACCTGGAAAAGAAGGAAGACATCTCCTTTGAGGCAATTTTAGTGTTCCTGGTCATGGACATATTACAGACTCCTTATTTTTCCTCAAAGTTTTCTTAAGACTGTGATACCCAGTTCATTTTGTAGGCCTGTGATTTTTTTATTTTGGATCTGCATGAACATATATTTTTGGGGGGACAGCTGCTAATTCCACAGCTGGTGGGAGCAGTGGAAGAGCTAGACTATGGTACTTTCTCAGCCCTCAGCTTCTTTTTTCTACTAGTCACTGGAAAAATGCAAGCAGACACAAATGTCAGAGACACTGCAGGATTCTGGGATGTGTAATCACCACATATTGCTTGTAACCCCTCCTTCACTCCTGCTTTCAGGCAGCATATTACAGGGGAAGGTAACCCCAAGTTTGGGAACTATTATATACAGTATTTTGAGTTGTCCTGATAAACACCTCCTAGGGATATATGTTCTGTAAAATTCTACTTTTCTGTTCATTCACTCATCCTTGCCACTCTCTAAGTAGATAAACCCTTTTCTCACTTGCAAAAAAATAAGACAGGTATACAAAAGCTTTGTTTCGTTCTGAAAGTCCTTAATATGGTGCCTATGTGACTTGGATTCTTGAGCAAAATTCACCCACACTGGCAATCTGCAGATTTATTTTTATTATTACATTTAAAAAAAGAATGTGCTTAGGGAAATGTGATGTGTTCCAGCATAATCTGTGCTTTTTCTTTTTTTAACATTAGGATGAGCACAAAGTCAAGAATGTGGCCCACAGTTATTATTAATGATCTTCCTAATGAAGTGAAACCCTCAAATGTGCACAGACAAAGATAAAAATATCACGCATAGTACACCACCGTTTCAACTATATTAATACTTAATTATGTTTTTTACTAAATTAGTACATCATGCCCTTAAGGCATGATCTGGTTAAACCTCCTTTTACTATTTACTGATATATCAAGAAGAATACCTTACAGTTTACATAAGGCTTGATTCCCTTCACTCAATGGTATTTCAGTCAGTCCAAACATGAGACACAGGCTGACCAAACTGAAACTCAAGTCAGGTGTCTTTTAGATGAATCCTTCTGTGTAATTCTGCTGGCTGCACTTTTGTGTTTTTTACTATATCCTTCCCTCAGACACTCTGTGGTATGATTTTCCCATTCAGTATCATGGGGAAAATCCAGAGCAACACACCTGGCATTGGGAGTGGCACATGGATAAGGATGTGCATGTTCACAGAATGACAGAATGGTTAGGGTTGGGAGGGACTTTAAAGATCACTAGCTCCAACACCACTGCCATGGGCAGGAACACCTTCCATTTGCTCAAAGACCCATCCAGCCTGGCCTCGAACTCTTCCAGGGATGTGGCATCCCAAACTTCTCTAGTCAACTTGTTCCAATGCCTCCTCATTCTCATAGTGAAAAAACAAGGGCATTTAATGAAACCTTTATGGTTAATTTATCCTTTAAGCAAGGATGTCTAATGAGATCTCATAGAACTTCAACCTGATTCAAACTTGTCTGAAACTGGAAGGATTCCATTTTCTTCTGCATTTGATGGCAGTCCCTGCCCCAGAAAGCCAGGCCTAAAAGGCAGAGTACACCCTCAGAAAAATCAGATTTCAGCCAGTTTTAAAAGGTAAGCTTTCGGAAGAGTAATCACAAGGTCTGCAAGGGAAAACACGTGTGCTGTAGTGCCTGCAGCCACCTGGATGCATTCCCAGCAGGCTGCTGCAGTGAAGGTCACTGCCCTTACCCGGCACTTGCGACAGCAGAGCCCGTTGCTGCACTGGGAGCCCGCGGTCAGGGTGCAGGTATTGCAGCACTCTCCTCCTTCATTGGCACACTCCTGAGGAACACACACACACACAACAGAATACATGGGAAAAGCACATGAAGCCCAAGCTCTCACCACTTCTCGTCTTAGCATGCTACCTGAATGGATTTTCATTCATTCTTTTAGGCACCTAGAGGCAGAAAAAGGCATGTACTTGTGGGGCATGAGACTGCTGCTTCCTGTGCAAGATAAAAAATAATTTTTCTAACTTCATATTGTCAACCATTAAATACTAACATTTTAGCACCTCAGTCTAGGTCCATCAAGGAAAATGCTTTCTTTTATGTCTCTGAAGGTCTGCTTCTGCATAGGCAGCTATTACTATGAACCCCTGGCACACAACCTTCACCTTGCTTGTCTTCCTCCACTTATCATTAACAGCAGCAATGTGCAGTACCAACTCTTGGAAAAATCTAGTTGGTAATTTAAAGTACATTGCACTTACCGCTATTGTCCCACAGTCACATTCCTCTCCATCTTCCACAAAGCCATTGCCACATTCTGGAGGATCCAGAAGCTGCATGGAAATTCAGAAATCAAAGGGCATGTCTCTGTTAAGGGACTCATTGTCATATTTGCTTTGTGCAACATGGTTTTTGAGCTAGCATTCCAAATGCATTAACTGAAAAACAGTACCCACAACTCAGGGAGACACAGACTGACACCAGTGAAGCATACAGAGAATCAATACTCCTGAAAATTAATACAGGAATGCTGCAGAGTCACATGGTATCTTCTGTGCATAGGTCATAGCTTTACAGTAAATTCAGTTTGAGTAGAAGTTACAAACAAAAAAAAACAACAGGTGTGACAATAAAGGAAAAAAAACATTTTAAAGATACGACAATTTCATTATCTTCACAGCAGTTGCTGTTGTTCTGGAGTTCAAGTGACAAGGGCTGAAAGGTTAAAGCCTGCACTCTAAGATCAGAAGTAATAGCCATAAAATTTAGTCCTTTTATGTGGCTCAGAAACGCTTGGGAAGGAGAGAGGCTAGGTTTCTTTGTCAGTTTTTGTTGCAGGTGGATTTTTCTTTCTATTTTCCTCTACCACAAGGAAACTTTCTGCAGTTTTCTATGAGTATGTATGACAGGCAGATGTGCACAGGAAGTACTGCTGATGATCCTCCCTTTCAGCCTTCCCACTGGACTGTAACTTAAAAATCAAAATCTGTATATTTGTATGCAATAACCTCTTCTAAGGGACACTTACATTCTGTTCTTTCTGGTTTAATTTTTTCTGTCTTCCTAAAACTTTAAAAGGTAGTTCTTCTAAAAGAAAATATTTTTTTTTTCCTTTGGACATAAGAAAACATAATAGTAGCTTTTATTACATAAATGAGAAGTCATTTAAGTGTGTCACCAGACTAAAATTTTGCAGGTAATCCTTTGAGTTCTCCAATTAAACTAGGACCACTCCAAAAATCACTCTGCTCCTGAGCCATCTGCACAAGTACATCATACATGGTGTAGAGCATTTCTCACCGGCTGCTGCCTTTCTGTCAGGAGCCCACAGGATGGAGCATCACCCCACGTACTTCACTGTGCCACAAACCACAGCCTGGCACAGGCTGATGAGCTATTATTAGGTCCCCTATTGAAATGGAAATTTGACTGCAGCATGCAATGCACATGTAGAATTTAACATAAAATGTATGCAAGCCCTTAGAATTATTAAAGAGTTGTTAAAACTGCTTGTTTCCTGCGTATTTTTCCAGACATCTTAACTTCTTCAGTATCTCTCAGTGCACTGCACAACAGAGACAAAAACACTGCAGTAACAGAGCATTCTGCCTTGCACTATTGGGCCAATTTGGTGCAGTACATAGGGACAGCTAAAAATGAAATTGAAGAGAAAAAAACACAAACATTAAGAGCAAATTGAATAACCTTTCCCCAGAGTCATATCATTCATCCATTCGTTTGAAAAGAGCATATGTTCAATCTGCTCCAGCAGCCATTGATGTAATTTTTGGGATTACAGCTGATCTAAGAGTGGAGCACTGCCAAACGCTGCACCTTGTCACATCAGCTTTCCTTTATCTCATAATGCTTAAAAAATAAAAACTAGTTTGTGTCTCACCACCCTTGTTAGGAAACACATGTTTGACAGCTTTGTTAATTAGACAGACATCCATTGACAAAACCTTTAAACCATCCCAAACCACAATGCATAAAAGAGACTAAATCACCCTGGCTTCCTCATCAAACTCACATTTCTGCATGCCATCAAAAAACCCCCTAAAGTGCTGCTAAACTAAATTGAAAGGAAAGTAATTGGGGTTTTTTCCAACTGACAGATGTGTAAATGAGCACAATCACTAAAGTAAAACCAAGTAAGACACATTATACTATATAAACAATTCACTCGGCAAGTAAATAAATCTACCAGTATTTCTCTCCACCTTTAATGAGATGGAAAAAAAGCAAACTTCTAAAAGGTACATTCTAAATAAGAAATTTTACATCTTATTAATGAATTACAGTGCTTTCTCTCCACTTCTAGCAATATACTCCTTCATCGAAAGAGACTTTAAAGAGATAAGCAGGCTCAGCTTGTCCCAATTTGATGTTTTCCCTTCTTTAACTTTTAGTGAAATCCTGTGGTTGTCAGAAGATGCACTTTTTCTCAGGTTCACCAGAAGGAGCATGCATCACTCCTGAACTGACTTTCTTCTCTTTTACATCTGTGACCATTTTGTTTACCAGATAAGTCTTTTTTCCACATTGGACTGTCTTTCTGTCTTAACCTCTTTCTTTTGCTTGTTGAAAGACAGCCATTAAATACAGGTTAACATTAATTATATATAGAAAAGAGTCAAGATCATTATTCTGCTTGCTCTACATTTAACACATGCCTCAGTAAATGGAGCAGGAATATACTGAAACACTGCTGCAAATCCTCCATTGCAGACCTGCTGTAAATACAAAATTGTATTGTATTTACAATATTCAGAACAAATTGTGTGAGGGATGATTCTTGATCAGAGGTTGTGGGTACTCTACTGGACATGAAACCACTCTATTAGAAATTTATTTTAAAGTAATTTCTAAACTAGTATGAATTAAGATAATCTACTTACACCCATGTATTACCTGAACAGTTAGAAACAACCAGAACTATCAAACTACAGGTGTTTTTTCCAACATAATTTTCATTTTTCTTGGTTTCATCAAAATTAGCAATAGAATAGAAATAATATTCAACATTAATGTAATGCTTACTTTGGTTGGTTTATTGAAAAGGCAAGCTCCACCTCCATTGTTTAAAAATTCATGATACTCTTCAATATCACACTCGGAGAACTTGCTTGGAAGATAGTACCTAACAGAATAAGGTAGAAGGATTACTTTCTCTGGTGCTTTTACACTGTACTTTCCTTTTTTGAAAAAGAGGAAATATAATGTTACACTTCAGAAAAAGAAGGAAAACATGTTCGGAATCAGAGTGACTATCTGTTTCTAAGTCTATCTAATTTGAAAATCCTTCCAGTAAATAATAAGGAAATTTCAACAATGACACAGAGCTCAAGGAATGTGAGAGGTCTAGAACATTTCACTACATTTTTACAGGCCAAACAGCACAAATCTGATTAGTGTGTTGTTTGCAGAAGCGTGACTTGTTCCACTAACAGGTCTGATCTCAGAAATATATTTATTTCCTCCCATAAATACTGCAGGAGACAAAGAAAACTTATAGTTTGTTTCTCTCTTAGAGGAAATGGATCCCTTAACCACAGAATTTTTATATAGTAGAGTTATGCCATTTTAGACATGCTTCTAACAAACACCTGCCATTTCAGGTTCCCTCTGTCATCTGTCCTACTCAGTAACAATTGAGTGCCCCTGAGTGCCCCACCTAAAAACAATGTGATGCAGAGAATCTTTGCATGGATCCTTTCCACAGGGAAATAACTTTTCCCAAGGCAAGTGCAGTGATCTTTATATTCAGGTCCATAGTCATGAAAATACTTATGCTTCAAGGAGATTTTGAAGTCTCAAGGGCTTTCCTCTATCACTGGATATAAAAATATTGGCCAAAGTGCTATCCTGCACTGCTGGGGAGAGGCAGCTTCCAAAACATAATTGGCTTTTTCCATCTGTAATGAATTAGGTCTAAACACTAAAAGGCTGTGGATTTCACCAAAGTTCAGCAATAAGCTAGGTAAATACAAATCTTTTTCATGTCCCAAATAGTTCGAAAGGTTTGAACTTCAGATAAAGAATTTAAAGGCCCTAATAAGGGAATTTTTAACTTTTACAAGAATCAAAAATGCCTCTCAGACTGGCTTTTTAAGTTACTAAAAATCAGAAAAATCCTACCAGGTATGTTTTCAGGTATACTAAGGTAAAAAGGGCATACATTCACATTTTCAAAGAGGTCTGAATGAGACATACTTTTCTCAAAAATTTTCTGATCACAAAGCTACTGTGAAAATTTGTGGATCTATTAGAAATTAATCAAAAACTGAGCCCTGTAGATATCTAAAACTAGAATACAATGTAATTCATATCTAAAACTAGACTGTAATGTAATTCATATGCATGATAATAGACAGACCTGTAGTAAAAGGTGCTAGGGACTGAGTGTACTTCAGAAAGCATCAAATTTCATCCAGCAGCAAAAATTTGCTGATTCACTAGTCACTATGTTAAAATCTCTCCAGTGACACTATACATGGGCATGAACATACTCAGCCTAAAATGGGGGCAGTTTTTCTAACCATGTCAGAAAAACTGGGCATTAAAAATGATAGAGACAGATGAAAGATTCCAACAAAAACACTGAAAAAAAGACATGCCTCAGAAATTTCACTATAGGATTTTAAGAATTAGGGTGAATCATTGTTTCCACAATTTAATAGCAAACTTGCATGAGAAAATAAGTTACGCCTGGTTTGCTTTTCTGCAATGACCTGGCTTGACTGTTGAGCCCTGTGCTTTCCAAGTGAAATCAGCATTCACCAAAAATCTTCACATTCCCTTCTCATGAACTCATTTATTCACACATTTCTTTGAAGGTGTTTATGTTATATATATGGTATATACCTAATACTTTACTTTCTGAAAATTTCGTCATCAAAAATACTCTGCTAAACTGCAAAAGAGAAAACTTTTCACACTTTTCGTTTATGTCACTGTATGAAGAACATGACTTTTCTCTAGTGACATCTTACCCCATATCTCCCATTATGCATCCAGACCACATGTCCTCACACTTACACTCACCTAACAAAAAAAATAAAAAGATAAAAAAAGTTACATCTCAAGTCTTGTGGGTCCAAAATAATACAATTTTTACCATAAAAAGAACACTGCACTTAATTCCATTTCATATTTCCAGACAAGTTGAAAACAATAATTTGCTGGCTTATT
The DNA here is from genome assembly GCF_001522545.3 of Parus major. Lineage (NCBI taxonomy): Eukaryota > Metazoa > Chordata > Aves > Passeriformes > Paridae > Parus > Parus major. The sequence goes on along the minus strand of NC_031769.1, from coordinate 21,210,625 downwards.
GCACACCTTAATTTAAGTGTATCTGTGCACCATGCCAAAATTTTTAAAAACTCCACATGATTCTATATGCAATCCTTAGTTTTGAAAATATGTCTTGTTTTCCTTTCCTTCTCTTAAAAGAAGCTGCAGTATCAGTCTTCAGCACCTGCAAATCATGAGTCAGCTTTCTTGTCTTCTGTGTGATGATACTCACTTCCCAAATTTTCAGAGTTAAAAAAATAAAAGAATAATTTTATTTTTTATTTTTTTAGTTCTCTTCTTCGACTATGATAATGTGATTTTGAAAATCTTCCCTTGAAAAACCCCAAACAATAATTCAGACCAAAAAAAAGCATGGTGATCAATGAACACAAGGTAGTACAGGAGAATCTATCAGTTTCTTCCTCTACTCTCCCTCCCTCCCTCCCTTCTTCCCTCCCCTGCCTGCCTCCCTTTCCCATGCAATTCCTTTCTGCCCTGCCAGCTGGGATCACTTTGCTCTGCTCTCAATCCTCCTCTTTCAAAGCTTTTCACTTTTCACTAATTTCACTTAAATTTCAGTAGAAATGCTTTCCACTTGCATGTTCCATAACTTCTCTCACCGTACACATGAACATCAGTTTATTGCTTCCCTTTTAAAAGCACAATTAGAAAGGAAACGAAGCTCTGTCTGACAATTGCACTCTCACCCTACCAAAACAGCATCCTGCCTCTCTCAGCCATAAAGAAAGGGAATCACCATTACAATAATTTTCACTTTTACCCTGCCCCTACATCCACTCAAAAATATGTGGCTGGAAAAGGAATACTGAACACGTCTGTAGGATAGAGCAACCTATACATTTCTAAGTATTTTTTAAAATAGTATTACATAATCTGAAAAAAAAGTCCTTTAAATGCAGAGGTACCTCTGCATTATATATTGTCTTTATAATGCCTGAAAAAAAAAAATCCATTAATCAATAGAGTAATTTATCTTTTTAAACATAGGCCACATAAGCATGCACAATCCAGTAAGTCTGCAGTCCAGTTCATTATCTAAATTGTTTCAAAACAGTATTTTTATTTTAATCATATCAGGCTGGGACTTCACATAACATAGAAGCGGGAAGGCGAGGTGCTTGTTGCTGGCACAGTGGTGGAGATTAAAGCATTGTAAGCAGACAAGGATAACTAAGTAACTGAATACCATGGTTACAGAAAAGAAATGGTAGCAGTCTGGTAGCAAATACTGGAGATTTGGGTAAACTAACAGAGAAACAGGGACTTTGGGTAATCTACAAGAGGAAGTGAATCAAGTAAAACAGATAAAAAGTTGTATTGGTAAAACTGTTCTATGTAACAGTACTGAGGAAGCTCCTCATTATTCCCACATCAAATAATGTATATTCCCATCCTTGTGTCATAAGATGGCAGCCATTTGGTCTGTGGGTGGGACACCAGTCTCCCTGAAATGAATGGAAGTGGGAGGCACCTTTATGGTCTATTTTGGATGAAATGGTGACACCAGTGCTGTCAGGAATTATGAGCAGGGAGATACTAGAGCATTCATTTAGAGGAAAATTAATACGTCAGACCCTTCTCCTGTTACTGCAAGAAATAAAAATACTTCAACATTGTGAGAAACAGAAGGAAAAAGTACATATCAGAAAGACACTGATAATATCCTCCATTTTTTAAGACTTTTCTCTTGAGACAGAGTGAAAAAGCAAATAAAATTACCACTTAGAAGTTTTCTTCTGTCAGAGAAAATGCCAATGTTTTGGGCCAAGGTCTGTGCCAGGGTAACTGCCATTAAGTCTGGCTTTCCAAACTGAAAGAAACAAGCAAGGTAGGAAAAGTAATCAGTAACACACAGGTATCTCATATTCAAGTGAAGCTTTTCTCATATCAAGGCAAAAAAAAGGCAAAATCAGATACACACTGTTGTAACTCTTATTCAGGGTAGACAGATGAAAACTAAACACTGGCTTATAGACAAGCTAAGTAAGAGAAAGTTTGTCTCTCTCGGCATTGTGGCTGGAAATATGAATGACAGGATATTGCAGAATTTGCTTAAAAGTGTATTTGAAGTGTATTGACTTTATTCACTCATCGCTCTTCATTGAAGTGTCCCTTCTAAAGAGCTGCACTAAGATTCTACATCATCTACAGCAAGAAAAAAGAAAAATATTTTGAGGAACACGTCTGCACTGATAAATTCCATGCAGATAAATTTTCACCACTTTTTGCTCATGCCAGTATCCCCACCTACCTCATTCACACCTCCGCCTTTAAGCAAGGAGCAGATTCCACCAGTGTGGGCTACACCACTTCGACTGCTCTGAAATCGACTCCCCCTTTGAACAAAATGAAAAGAAAAAGAAGTTTACCCTGCTCTGTCCATGAGTTTTGCACCTGCCTGTTCCAGTATCTACCCTTCTGATTTCCAGATGAGAAGCTGGCATGTGCAAATGCTGGATGCTACCACTGTGCTGCAAACTATGCAAAAAACAAATGGGAAAAACATATAATCGCTCCCAAACCTCACAGGACCAGTTATCTCCAGAAAACTTATACCATCTTCCTTCTTACTTTTCAGACTACCTAATATAAGAAGGGGACTATTTTGCCAAACCACTCAAATCTGCCCAGAAACAAGAATGTTTCTTGACATTCTACTGCAGCGAGTGCCTTCTGCTGGCACATGCTCCAGGCAGAGTTCAGGAGAGGACACCATTCTCCCAGTGCACAGGTCTAGTGAAACAGCACATCTCTAACTGAGGAGTGCTGATGTGGTAAAACTCAAGGGGAGATGTATTAGCACAAGATGCAAAGGTAGGTGAAAACTCCCTGGAACTACAGCCAATCTTATCCGAGGAACAGATACGAGCCTCTGAGCCTAAATCTCATCACCTCTTTGGTGCTGACCACATCAGCATGAATGACTGCCAGTTACTGGAGACAAAATATACTCTGCTCCACCTGAGAGTACTGATCCATCTGGCAAATTATTTTTCTCAGGTGAGAAGAGAAAAACACCAAGAAGGATCACAATAGGATAACTGTGCGAAAGGTGGAAGCTCATTTGTAACCATTGTACCCTCACACCAGCTACCCCCACCTCTCAACTTAGCTGTGTTTCACTCACAGACACAATTTCAGAAACTGCTGTTTCTAAACAATCTATGAATGTAATACCACAAACACCATTGGTGGTGGTGCTATGGATAGCACTGGAATTAGCATTACAGTGGTACCCAGAGTCCCAGCTACAGGCCAAATAGGGCTCTCTTTTGTCCTAGTCAATCCACACACATTCACAAGAGCCAGACTTTTCCCCCAAAGACTTTACAATGTCACCAGAGAAGATACACGAAGGATATGAAAAAAGCTGATTCCCATATAAGAGATGAAGATCTGAGACACAGAGAAACCAAAATCTGCAAGCACTTCTTGCAGATCTTACTAGCTTTTTTCAAGGCAGAAATCAGTGGCAGTAACTAAGCACGTGCAAAAATTCTGAGGGTGGATACTGGGCTTGTATATCCTGGAACCCTACTGAAGTCATGTGAAGCGAGGTGTTCAAGTTAAGTTTATTCTTACAGGCTCCTAAAACAGTCAGCAGAGAGAAAAAAGACTCCAACAGAGATATTTGTTTGGCATGTCTTGTGTGGATCAAAAATCTCAGCCATGTATCTATCCTGTATTTTTGTAAGTATATTTTATTATATCAATCTTATTTTCAAAACAAGATATTTAGAGAAAATTACATTCCTCTCAGTTTAGTGTTCTTACAGCTCAAATGTCTTGGGAGAACAAACTGTTTTGAGGATCTGAAACACTTCAGTAACCCTGCAGCATGCAGGTCATTCAGCAAAGTGAAGCAGGCCATAGTGCACTTAAGCAGAAAACCTCATTGGTTTCAAAACCAATGTTCTGTCTTTAAATAATCCGAGCTCTATTGCTGAAGAAGCCAACCTCTGAGGTGGAACCATGCATGACTCCAGATAGCTGCACTTGTGGAGTAGGTGATTGCACAGAATAACAAAGAATTACAGAGCATGCAGCTCAGGTTTAGTATGTTAAAACTAAAATATGAGTCAAACCTCTAGTTGCACTGGCAGGCAGTTTGTGCACTAATTTTTCCCACCTCCCCATCCAAAACATTATTTTCTGAATTATTGTGGATTACACACACAAGAGAAAGGAGATGCATCAGCCCCTTGTGAGAAGCAACCCCCAAGGAAAGGAAAAAACCCAGTAATAAAACATCACACAAGGTTACGTACGAAAAAAGGTGAACTGCGTCACTTTTCTCTCTGATAAAATCCCTCCTATATTTCATAAACTCACGTAGAGTCACCAAGGGGTTTTCAGATATGGTGAACTTGTTATCAGTAGCCCAGGTTTCCATGGCAACCAATACTATCCTGGTGTTAAGTTGTTCTTTATATATCTAGTACATTAAGAGAATGAACAAATACATTACGTCAAATAGAAGAAAGGTGAGGTTTACCCCTTTTTGCTACAGCTTGCCTTTTTACATAACTAAATATTTAGCTTATTCTAGCACACTTTACATCCTTGTAGGTGATTTTATCTCCCTTAAAACCAACGAACATAAAAACCAAATAAAACCAAAATTTTAGGCTTAATTCTTCAATCAGTTCTCTTAGCCTTCCCTTAGCCTACACAGGCAGAGGTACATAAAAGAAAAAAGTGATTTTTGAAAAATTACTACATTCCAAATAGTTCAAAGATTTGAAATTAATGGGTCTTTTATAACAGCCAGCTCACCCAGTGACACACAAGGGCCCTCTTATGTGGAATAATGATCTATAAAGCCATATTTTTCATTGTTATATATGCCTACAGGAGTATTTCAGCTCATGCTGGCTGAATCACAAGAAAGGGACATCCTTTCAATGCTGCCTTAACACTCTACACCAAGCATTTTCTTCTTCTAGTAATACTTTTCTTTTTCTAATACTTTCCTGTGGTGAGGTGCAAGAGCCAGCACCAATGTTAAATCAACCAATTTAACATCACAAATATAATCCACATAGTTCATGTGTATGTCCCTATTCTAACTCATTTACTCAAGTGCACTTTTTCTGGAGAAATTTTAATGCATTAGAATTTCAGATTGTCTTTTGGGTTTGAAATTGTCAAAACAGGGATCCTGTGCTAGAAATTGTAGTGTCTAAGGTGTTCTTTAAAACTCAGACTCAAGGGACCAATCCAGCTGGATACCTAAATGCTTAAAGCCACAAAATAAATCCCCTCTGATGCTTTATGTTAGGCAAAGCCTTGGTACCGTGAATGATCGTGGTTCTAGATGAAAATCTGTAATCTTCATATACATTACTGTATTAACATATTATTGTTATACCATGAACTGACAACTCCTGCATCTTTCGTCAGGAGAATCTTATGACTCATCTCACACGTAAAACAACATATAGTTGAGTGATACTTACTAAATCTGCCATGTTCACAACTGATTTAGCATAGCTGTTGGTATGGCCGACTGACAAACGGTGCTTTTTACACTGTGAAACAAGCACAGACCTGTAACTGGTACAGATTCTGGAAAAACAAGGTCCATTTCCAAAACACCGTGAAGTAAAGAGAAATTATATCAACAATAAAGCCCCTGCACAATGTTTGTCTCTTGTTGTTTATAACCAATAGTAGAAAATTGTTCAGAAATGCACATTACTGATAGACTTTACAACAGCTGTTGTGAGGATGTCAATTCCTCCTTAGAAAGTACCCTAGGATCTTTACTGGAAAATTATATAAGAACAGGAACATTCTGTTACTCTCTTCATTATCATTATTGTTGACAATCTTAAAATTAATCACAAGTGCCAATGTAGAAATTAGCAACAAAAACTTCTATAGCTGAGATTCCTTAAGATGTGTTATCCCAGAAGTGCCTGCATCCATGTTTTAATCCATCAGACTCCCTGTTTTCTCAATTTTCTCTCTTAAGCTGTTCTCTGGTTTTCTTCTTGTCTACTTTGACACACTCATAATGTCACAGTAACTGATTCAAACCACTTCAGCAATCAGACTCCAATGGCACCTTTACTGAAATTTGTAGTGCAGTGTTATAAAAATGCCACTGGAAACAGCTGTCTTCCTCCTCCTCCTCCTATTTGCAGAATAAAAAAACCAGTTATGAATGAGCATTGTGGATGTGAAAGTCACAGGTATCTCAGAAGAATTTAAGATAAAGTGTATAAGATTTTCAGAAATGTTTTGCCATCTTGCTTGATTTTGGAATGAAAATAGTCCGTATTAAAAGTTAGAATCTTTTAGCAGGCAAGAAGTTCCCCACAACTGTGGTGTAGGAAAGGCATCCTTTCAAGCAAGAATGGGGGGAAAACCACCAAAAACAAAGAAGTTAAGCCCAGAGCAAATGATATTTCCTGCTCACAGGAGAAACTTATTTGGCTTCTTTGATCACTGGCACTTACTTAAGAGAATAAACTCCTAACTGGACTGACTCTTGCAGTAGCTGTGATTACACAAAATTAGGAAACACTGTCCTTGAAGAAAATCTGCCTGAACAGATAGGATCCCAAGGGAAAAGTTGTGGCTTCAGGTCTTTAGGATCAAACACTGATTACACAGTTACACTGATTTAAGGAATTTTCATCAATATTATTAGTTTTAATCCAATAATTTATTCCTGTATCTCCAAAGTGAGCTGGTGGAGGAGTACACTGATTAAGGACAGTGGCACACTTCTTGTACCCTTGTACACTCTCATATCTATTTTTGCCAATTCAGGTATTGCTTGAGAGAATTACTGCACATTACAGAAGAAGCAGACAAGATTCATAGAAATATTTTGATTTTAAAGCCACAGTGGACCATAAAATCATCTAACATCACCAGTCAGGACGGGCACTACAGGTCTGAACTTTATCCAGTTATTTCCACAAGCAAATCCATTGTTTGTGCTTGAAGCTACCTTTGAACACGGAAAGTGATGAAGAATTTGTCATTTCCTTTGATATTTCCTTCATTAGATGATTAATAAATCATTTTCACTGACATAAAACTGCTTTTTCCCACTTGAATGAGTCTGGCTTTTCTTCAATACACTTTTATTATGTCTTTTTCCACTATGTTAAAAACTTTACTGTATTCTCCCAGACAAAGAATAAAAGTTTAACAAAAAAATTTTCTCTACATTGATTGGGACATATCAAAAAAATCTAGTCACTGTTAATATCCCCATTTTCAACAGCTGCTGCACAATTGAAATAACTGCACTGTGGATTGCTGAGTGCCTGTAACTAAGAGAAACGCTCAGGAAAGCCAGAAAGAAAATCATCAGCATAAGTCACACTGTCATTAGTTACTTTCTGACCCTTCTTTCATCTGATATATCTCAGGCCTAGTTGCATTCTCGGTGAAGTTAACTTGCCAAAATTCAAAACCAATGATAAATGGTTTGATCTTCATCCTCAATGGCTAATGAGACCATAATCTCTTCTATTAAGGGCATGCTGAATTTATTCTGGCCTTATAGTGTCCTTTATTGTTATGCTGTCTGGATAAATTAAGACAATTTGATGCTAATTGCAAGATGTTGAAAAGTGTCAGTCTTACCATTAGATGATCATTTACAATCATCAACTCAATGTATTTTGTTTCCTCTTCAACTTTACGTGGAATCTGACGAACCTACAGAGAGAATGTAATTCTAAGAGAGTTTAACAATACAGAGAGTGTAACTGGTAACAAACATCTCCTCTTAGTGGCTTCCCCACTTTAATAATAAAGGGAATGAAGTCTCTGTTTAGAATATTTATTTTGAAACAAAATAAAGTGAGATAAACTAGCTACTTGTCACTATTGCAACATAAAAAATAGGCAGGTTTTATTATGGGAGTTTCTGATAAAACTATACTCAAAATGAGCAAAAATATTTTGCCTACTTTTTAATTTGCAATGTAGCAGTATTCTAAAATTTCCTAACTCTTCGGGTAGGCATTGTCCAAGAGAAGCCATCAATGTTTAGCTCAGATTAGATAACTCATTTTGTATTAGCTGTATTGATGCAGAGATCTCATGCCAAAATAGCAGGAGCAGCAGGACTCCATCTACACAAACCAACTCAGCAGACATGAAACAAACTTGATGGCACATTTCTTATAAACAAGCATATTGGCACTTACCTGCCTTTTCCTTCTTTTGTGTCTTGGCCTTACAACAAAATTCTGTGATGTAGTATTCATCTGCCAGAACTCTAAGCAGAAAACACAGACAAATACATTGAATATTTACAAAAATATAACCTAGCAATTAGTGTCCCTGATGCAACATGACAGTAGTATGGCATCCTTCAGTGCTTCCGATGCAGCAACAACTCATTTCCTCAAGTTTCCAGCTAGAAGGGGGGCAAGCCTACAGATGCTTCCCAGGAACAGGGCTCTTATTAAAAACTACTAGTGATAATCTGGGTTTGTTGAAACAGATGATCTGTGGGTGTCACGCTTCAGAAAGCACAGCAGATGTTCTGTGCCAAAACTTCACCAATACTGGGCATGAAATATTATTAGCATAGTACTTCCATGGAGTGAATTACATTTTACATCTAGATGTGTATAAGAGATGTTCTGTGCCAAAACTTCACCAATACTGGGCATGAAATATTATTAGCATAGTACTTCCATGGAGTGAATTACATTTTTGGGAATTCAGCAGACATTCACAGAGCTCTTGCAATAGCTACCTAAATTAATAAGAAGAGCATGGAAGGCAGAATTAATGCTTTAAGACGATTATATTCACAAAGCAAAATATGTCAGAGTTGGGAGAAACCTTATGAGACTTTGGCAATGCTCTCTTACCAACACAATATTCCTCCCTGCTAATCCCTCTGTGTCTTTAACTTCTTAAACCTCTAATCATAAGCATCAAGTAGTTTATTCTTTTGCCAAATCCTTTTCACCAAATCCATTAATAGCCCCTCATGGAAAAGAACTTATAAACTAAGCAGAAGACAGCACTTGCTCTCACCCTTTCAAATGTCCAAGAAGTCATTTTCCTTCTTTAATTTTAGATTCAAAGTCCCTGCCTCTCTTTTCCCTATATGAAATAAAGCTCTTTCCTTATCTTGTATAAATGCATTCGCTATTCACATAACCCCAAGATCTTTCTCTGATTCATGCAAATTAAATGTTTGCAGTTGCTTTGTTAGTAATAATGTTTTTCTCCTTTTACTGCTTTCCCTCTTTTGTGCCTTCTGCAGCTTTGGACATCCTTTGAGCTTCAAGGAACTGAAAACTTCTTTCAGTGCTCCAGTGATTTTACCAGTCCTGCAGAGAAGCTCATAGAACACCCCTATAGCACTATAGGATTGCTGGAGCTGTGTAAATTAAGGGACTTCCACTTCACATATGTTTTGTACACAACTTCTGCTTGTTTTACAAATTCCTGATAGGTTCACTTTTGCTGGTGAGACAGGAAAGATTCTCGCAGTTTCACTTCCTGCTGTATATTAATGGTACAATTTCTGCAGGAAAGTCAAAAATAGGATTAAAACCATGATGGTACAGGGCTGCCATATCACCAAAATCTGAAAACACGAAGTTGAGTTGTCCATCTGACAAGATATTGCCAGGCCTAAGTGAAAATCTTAACCAGGAGCAGCAAATTACTAATAAGACAAACCAGGAAAATGAAGCATGACTAACTGTTATTGTCTTGGGTAAATTAGGGACTATAGTGTCATTTTGGTATGTGAGGTTTGCAGATATCTTTTCATGGAGCAACCTGGACAACCATAGGCTCTCTGCTTAAAAATGTTTTCATGGTTACACCAATGCACTTGAGGATTTTCTTTAGAAAAAAGACCAAGGATAAATTAAATCACAACCAAGCTCCTTATTTAATGCTTAAAGACCTCCAGACTCTTGAACTTGCAGTGATGAGAAACTAAATATTGAAAAACTTTTACAATGCTTTTGATTATGCTTTATGTATGTTAATTAGTTTAGACTCTGTTCTAGTGCCACACAACTGGATCTCAACCTGTCATTTTTGGTTTTGTAACATGCATAATGAAACTGGTAAAAATAACACTTTTCAATCAATAAAATCATAATTTACAGTATGTATGTATGGGTCTCAGATAACTTTACCAGCAAATGTGATTATTTTATCCACAATCGGAAGTCAGTCATCTCTAAGGGAAATGATGCAGCCATTACCATTAACACATTAACACATATTAACACTGCCTTATGACTCAAGATGGATAAATGCACACAGGTTGCATTTCCTGCCAAGGACCCTCAGGCAAAAGAACATGACCAGCAAAATCACAGGGAATGTTGATAGTTGAGAGAGCCTAGCAGATATTTTGATGGGAATATATTACCTTGAAAAAATGTCATGAAGATTCACAGAATCATAGGATCATCTTGGTTGGAAAAGATTGCTAAAATCGACTCCAACTTAAACCTAATACTGCCGAGTCCCACTAAACCATATTCCTAAGTGTTGCATCTACATATTTTTCATGTGATCCCAATAGAAAAGGACATCTGATATGTATTATTTGAAAAACAGCACCTTTGATAACATATTGTTATTTAAAACCATGCCAGCACATTGTAAATCTCAACAGAGATTGTGAGGAAAAACACAGTCCAGTAAATACAAAGTCAAATGATCTAAGCATGCCAAGTCATCTGTCCAAGCTTCCTTATTTAAAATCCTCATTATTCCTCAGACCATTGCAAAGCACGATACAATAAATTCTTTTCTGCAACAGTTTGTGGGATTTTTTTAATACCCAAGGAGCAAACGAATGTATAAAGTACATTGCTACTGAACCGTGATATAATAGTGTGTGCTTCTACTATCACTGATACTGAATAATCCCTATCACATTATTTTTTTTTCCCTTTCTAATGCCAGTATTGAAGCTGGTGATCTATCCAGTTCATTCCTAATGCACTGGAAAGGCTGAGTGGAAATCTTACTTTACACACACACTCTTCTAAAGATAAGAGAAAAAATCTTGGCTTCACGGAAAATCTCCTTAGGCCAGTCAAATAGATAAATTATGAGAGTAGTTATGATGACATACACCAGCACAGTGCTTGCTGCTGCTAATAACAATTTCGTTGTAGTACTTTCAAAAAATCAATCACAACAATACCATTAGTAATTAATTGCAAATATTATTTAAAGAAAAAGAAGTCAAGTCAAGATAGCAGTCAGACCTCTCCACACTGGCAGGGAAGAAGCAGTACTGGTGGAGCTCTTATCCTTGGGAGCTATGCATGGAACATGAATTACAGACAGAGATAAATTGAATAATCACAGCCAAAGAAAAAATGGTGGGTTTCCTAATGAGGAATGTTATACATGAACATGTAATTTTCACTACAAACATTAGAAATACCTTTTCAGACTACTTTACAAAAACAAGTGTGGGCACATGGGACAGGAGGCTGTGAATTAAAGTCTATTTCTCCATACATGGGACCCTAAACATAAAGTTTAGCACCCTGTACATCTTTTCCACACTACAAATACTTTCACAACTGAGAAGACTAGCACTCTGCAGCTGAATTTCCTTTTTAACCTCTTCTACAATCCTGTGATTCTGGTTCTATCTAGATGGCAACATGTTCCATTATGTCACATGCTGGGCTTTGTACAGCAAAGCCAGAAACTATTTCTTTGTTATCTATAGTAAAATCAAAACTGTACAAGCATGTCTAGATTTTTGTGAGAAAACAAATAAACAAAACAAGATGTGAAGCTCTAGTTTGACAGTTTTTTGAAAATCAAGAAGCTTTGGTGGAGGTGAAACTGGGGCATTTAGTTGCAATTAATCCCTTTTCATAATTTTAAAAGCAGAAAACAATTTTATTCCAAAATCTTGAAAATATAAAATTTCACTAATTAGGAAATCTTATAAAACAGCTTATAGAAAATAAGTACCAACACTAGCAGTGTCTCAGTTTAACAACCTGAGAGAGAAGGTTTATTTTAAACTCAGCATTTGTTGCATTATTTCCATTCTTTTGAATTATGTCCTCAAGAAAATTAGATAAATGATTCACTTTATTATTTGACTTTATGTACAATAAATTGCTCTCATTACACTACCATCTCTGCAAGCACAGGTAATAAGCACAGTACATGTGTAAGATGCAGGTACACAGGAAGTTTTGTGACACAGAGATCAATGCCCTGCACAAATGTCATGAGCCTTTTGTGCTTGTGTCCTTCCATCCCAGCATTGCCTCTACCTCACCTGGGCAACCATCATCATAGGACAGGAGGCACCAAGCTGGGACACTGTTTTTGTTTAGATTCAGACAGATTCCTTCTTCAGAACTGAAATTAAGGCAACCTCAAGCAATTTAAGCTATTTTTTTTCTTTTTTTTTTTTCTTTTCTCATTAGCTCCCTGAATGATTCTGCTATGCTTAACAACTGGAAAAACTGCACAAACTGTGCTCTAAGGCAAGATCTCAGATCCAAATGTTACCATAGGACAAATAGTTTGTAGCAAGATGACCAAACATCTGTAATTCTCCTGAAGAAATTAGTCTGGAGATGGTTTCTACCAAAATGTCAGTGTCTAAAAAGGACAGTTATATTTATCTAGGATATGTGTTGTAGAGCAGGAAAACACATCTGTAAAACTGGCAAATGCTTGACAGAATGGGGATATGTCATAAATACTGCAATTTTAGCTTCAATTAACAAGCCAACCTCTCAGATGAAAACCCATTTTTTACAAAAAACTTTCTCCCTTCACACACACACAATATAGGCATTCATCACTACAAGCACTTGAAGCTACTTCAGCCTCCAAATTCATTTGCACTGAAATGCTCAGCCCTCATCATAGCCAGTACTGTGAGAGATGCTGACCAGACTGGAGATGAAAGTCACTGAACAGCAATGACATTTGGTAACTTCTCGTCTCCCAGGCTTATGCTCACTCCATGTACTCACCCTGTATCTCTAAACAGGAAAAACCCATGAAGAGTTATCAACCACCATCAATGTGGTGTTTATTTTCATCACCTCTAGGCTTTCCTTTCCTCTCTACAACTACTAGCACATAATCCAGCCCACAGACCACATGACCTGTTAAGAGAAAAATGTATCACAGCATGAAGGTCAAGGAGAGGTTTCATTCATTGTTATTCAGGGCTTTTTCATCACTTCAGATTCTTTTCCTGCACTTTCACTATTTCAAAATGGGGGTTTTTTCAGTATTTTTTTAATTTCATTGGGTGAAAAAAGGTAAATCTAACAAAACAATATACTCTCAGAAGACAATCAATCAAGTATAATCAACAAATTTGGCCTTAGACTAAAACACTCAGTAAGTCATGAATATATAAAAAATCATACCAGAAGGCAGGTCGACTGAAGGAAATTCAAACAACTTGGATTTGTAAACAGAGTGGAAATGGAAGTCATCCTGAAATAGTAAGTAATTACCCATATTACATCAGGAAAGATTAATCCATCTCATGAGCATTAAACAGACAATTCCAAAGGTTCTTGTTACCCCACACACACCAGTGAACATGCAAGTTGTAAGGGCCAGAGAAGGGGACTGGGCACTCACAGGCTTCTGTTGCTGGCTCCAAGAGACCCTCCTCTAATGCTGCAGTGCTCTACAGCCAAATGCTACAGAGCACACACATACAGACACACCAGTGTCTAATTTTTGGAGGTCTGCTTTTGTCTGTGAAGAGGGAGTTTCACATCTGGAGGATATGAGGCAAATGAGTTGGGAATGAGGGGATGACCCTGTGGTCCCACATCCTTATGCCTACACTGTACCCATGGATCACTGCACTCAAAAAACACAGCGGGACTACTGTAAGTTCTACTTACATCTGAAGTGTAGTTTTCATCAGGTTCAATAAGGTAAGTATGATTTCCATCATAGAACATCCCACTGTCAAGAGCAGGAAATATAAATACAACTTAGTAAACAAACACTAAGATTTAACAAAAACTAAACCAAGATGATCCTATGTGCAACATGAAATTAACTTCTTACAGTTAATATACTTTAAAAATTTAAATATTTGGGAAAGAAAGGGTTTAAAATGGTTTCCGGAACTGAATGCAATTCTGGATCAATCTTTTGTTTCTTCATTTCAGAAAGATTTTCTTCTGCGGTGAAACTCGTCTTTCTTCCAGAAACCTTCTCTACAATACATATAAACACAAAATGGACTAATTTAACTGACTGAAAGTCCAGTTAAAAGCCTCTCCTCCCATGCAGGAAATATCTACCTGCAACAGATAAATAAGGGACCTTTCTTCAGGAACACATATTTAGAACATATGCATAGCTTTCACCAAATAAAAATGGTATTGAATTGAATCATCTTTAGGTTTTAATGGTTTTTTAATTAACTCTTCCCTTAGCATTTCATTTAAAGAAAGTGTTGGTACAAATATTACTCTGTAAGAGCAGAAAAACAAAGGTTATTTCTTGTATCAATACATTCTGATCTTCAACCAAACCAGAATATTTTTTAAGTAGTTTTACCTTTACTGCAGTGGCATACACACATAGCTGGGATTAGGCTGTATCAGCATGTCCTTTTCAAAGGGCCATTGCTAAGGTGTTTAAACTTGGCCCTAAATATGAGTACAACATGCCTAAACTTGAACATAGCACAAAACAACGGCATGAAAGTAAGATTTTTTTATTTACTTACGTTATTGTTAAAAAGACCCAAAACAAACAGGAATAACAGGCAACAAAAGCAGATACTTTTATTTTTTCTTATGCAGCATTTTTTTAATCAGCAAAACTGTCATTCACAGAAGTAACCTGGGTTACTGACTGTATAACATATATCAAGTATAACTACAATGTAAAGCTGCTTCTCCTTTCAAATTACAGGTGCCTATTCTTCCAAAAATAAATACTGTCTATACAGTTAAAGCAAAATATTCTAACATCTGCTGAAGCTTCTTTGCTTGGAAATACAATGAGGTTGGGGAACATCCTATAGCTCTTTATCAGGAAAAACTTCCCTCTAATTGGAACTTTAGTTTAGCATGGTCTGCAAGTTGAAGCGCTGTGGGCGAAGGGCTTCTCGTGAGACTGCTGCTCCCAGTAGCACTGACCTCTGATCGAGTCACTCAGCAGTGACAAGAATAATAGTCACTGATTATTGTGACTATTACACAATAATACACACCTGACCTGCACACTCAAAGCATTCATGGCTCTTCTCCAACCAGCTACCACAGACCTAGTGCGCTCTGAATAAACCACACGCACATGGCTGCTAGAGAGAAAGCAAAGCATTTCAAAAGCCTGCATTTTGATGATGTGTATTCTTCAGACAACCACATTTGTAGCCGTGACAGTCCAATTCACGGCAGGGACGGCAGTTTTTACGTTCACCAGCAGCCGGCAGCAAGATCCCAGCCGTGCCTGCTGGCTGTGCCCTCGCCTACCAGCCCCGGAGCCCGCTATAGCTCACTCATATCCCAGCATCCGCTGGACTTTGCATCCAAAGTCTTCCTTTTGTTAACTCATAGGAAACCATGGCTGCTGCATAGCCCGCAGAAAACAAACAAAACAAAAATCCAAGCAAAAATGGCTTGCTTGAAGTTAAGGCTGCAGAGGTACATTTGTCATTAGCCATTTGTCACTGTGTCATTTGCCAAGTCGTTAAGAAGACATCTATAATTTCAGGTATTCTGTCAGCCAGTCATGTGATCGATTTAACTAATAAAAGGAAGGATGCAAAACAGACATTACTAAAAGAAGAACTCATAACTTGTGATTAAAAACCCCAACATTTTTTTCTCATGTATGAAAAATTCTGCTGTTACTGGCTGAGATCTAGAGGTACAAATACACAAAAGAGGAGACTGACATGACCTTTAGAAATATAAAGCTTGTTATTCTCCTAAAGGCATCTGTTCTGTCTTATGTACTTCCTAAAATTCATGAAAGTAAAGCTCCTGCCCCACAGACCTTGCAGAGGACAACTCTCCCCAGCTACCTTTATTCCAGCAAGACACTCTGATTGCAAGTCTAAGTTTCTAGTAATTCCTTGTCATTTAAAATCATGTGTAGGAGCTAGTTGCAAAGATGGAAATGCAGTGTCAGAGAATGTGAGTTTAATACAGCTCAGGAAACATTACTTTCTCTTACTAGATGCCTGAAATATCAGCCTTATTAGAGTAAGCTTGTATGAAAGAACTCAGCTGAAACTTTTTTATATCGGGGGGGAAAAGGGGGTGTTTAGGAGATGGGGAGATACCTCTCAAGAGGTAGCTGAATCATACAATGAAAAAAATGCATCATCTATCATGTCTCTTTAGAAGGGACCAATTTGGATATTAGGCCATTTAAGAATACAGAGCAGCAGAACAGCCAGTTTTTAGCATAAACTCACAAAAAGAAGGCAGGGAAAGACATATGCAGGCTCTCCTTGGTTTCTGCTTTTTCTCCTAGGAGTTAGCAGGGGCCAAGACCTAATGGATCACTGCTAATGGAAGGCACACAGTGGCTCAGGATGCATTAGGAAGCTACTATTTTTAGGCTCACTGTCTATTCTTTAAACTGGGCTCAAGTTTCTTGAGCTGTAAATCAGACAAGTGCAAGGATGACAAGTCTTCTGCATGCATTCTCCCCTCCATAACAAATATACAACTATAAAAGAAAGACGCTACTCATAAAAGACGCTTATATGACTGATACCAGAACTACAGAATAGCTGCAGATACACAATAGGCTGGGGAAGATTTCCATCAGCTGAGCCCTGCTTCCACAGCAAAGGGTAAAGCTCAGGTAATCCCACACAGGCTTACTTGGTGCCATGACTTTTCAAGCTGATGTCAGTATTAGAAGTGCTGAGATCCTGTAATTCCTAAAAGTGACAGGCACTTGGTTGATCTGAAAATCTGACTAGCATCATTCAATAGTGCCAAAAGTAGACAGGTCCAAAAGCTATACAATCCATACACATCTTCATGTAATCTTCAGTTGACAGATGCTTTAATTATAAGTAAAATTATATACTTCAAATAGAAATTATTGCACCCTCTTTTACCTTTTCTTCTAGATTTTTCAAGATTTTACTATATGCAAGGTATTACCCCATACACACAGTTTAAGGCCAGAAATTCCATTAACAAAAGTGGATAGTCCAAGATAAATTCTAAACTGACATTTTCTTTGTAAAGAGACTAGAAAAGAAATAAAGTATACATCATTATAGCAAAAACAAAAGAACACAACTTCCAAATAATTCATTGGCATTGTTTTTATTCTAGAATAGGGTGTTTTCAGCTACTTATACTCTGCTATCTCTATAATAAATTATCCTAAAACACTACCTGGCCACTGTCATAAGTCCTCAGTTTAGAAAAAAAGGAAATTCTGAAGATTGTTGATTACTTAATATTGGTGACAAACTAATAGGAAAATAAATAGCACTTATTTTACAATATACATGTATTATTTTACTATAAACAACTTGATTTTGCTTAAAAGAGTAACAAACAAAGGTCATTAAAAACAAAACAGCAGACTTACTGTAATCCATGGCATGTTGACAAGGCAACAAATGATACAGGATTTCCTCTAATTTTTCCCTGATAATAGCAATGTTCTCCTCCCTGAAATTGGAAATTGAGATTGTAAATCCATAGGACATTCCACATCATCACACTCCATCCTGTCAAAGACTGCTTTTCCATAAACACATTGCCAAGCCATTGACATGGCACCAGGAACTGACTGTCACTCATAGGGGTGTTCACCCCATCTTCTTTGAGCCTTGGTTTGGTACTTAGACAAACACCATCATCTCAACACTTTACACCAAATGGCGTATTTCACAATTTCAGTGCGAAATCCCTGACATCCTGAGATGGATTTCAGAGACAAATTACTCCAGAAGTGCTCATCTTTCTTCATTGACTAGAAAAAGAGTTGGAAGTAGAGGCCTTAGACTCAACATCTGCTCTGCACATGACTCTGATGAACTCTGCTCTGAGGGTAAGGCAATTTCCTCCTTCTGAGGAGAAAGGTATGCTAACAAAATAATAATAATAATGCTTGATTGAAAAAAGAAGACCAACTCAGAAGTAGTCACTAGAGCTCCAAAACTAATGGAAACTCTAAGAATAACTAAGTAGTAAAGGAATACAATGAAAATGAATATTTGCCTCCTCTCTTCTGCCAATGAAATGTATACCTCTCAAATAAAATCCAGCAGAATCCACTGAAAAAATCCCCCCTGGTTTCACTGTTAGGGATGTAAGCCCTACTGCATATGCAATAAATTTATTCAGTATCGTACAATATCAATATTTGTATGCAAAATTAGAAAAACAATTCAAACGTCCATTAAATTTTTTCACTGACGTACTCTTCAGAAGAACTTACCTATTAGTGTCTTGCCAAAATCAGCTATGCTGTAATGCATTGGTTAAAGGACTATGAAGGAGATTTTCAGATTTTCAGTGTTTGGTTTTTTTAATAGCATTTATTTGCAAATACCTCTTACAGCAAATGAATGAATAATCTACCTAGCCTAATGTACCCAGCCCTGTGAATATTTATGTCCATTTACTAGAGGGAGGGAAAGGCATTACAATTACAGCTTTTTCAAAAGCCAGCAGTCACTTGCATGATGTATAGCACAGTCATTTTAGACATCTGACATCAAATGCTTTTGGTCTTTATTTTTCAAATACGAAAAAAAATAAAATCAAGATCAGGCTAAAGGCAAGAAAATATGTATGCTATATTGCTAGTTTTGTGTTTTGATCAGAAAATCCTATTCTGTTTTCTACAACATGTGGAATCTATTGTTGAAAGCAGCTACAATGTATTGGTGCCTCTGGTTTGAGGTGCACTCCTTAAGAGAGTGTAGGAGCCTGTTTGTTAGAGCACAGCTGCTCACAGGGAAACAGACTTGATCTCAGCCTGGTCAAAGGAAGTTCTACACCACACTGACCAGCAGAGTGACCACCTCACTGCTCACCATGGGCACCTCTCTGCTCAGAAGTCTGAAGGGAAACTGGTGCCACACAGGTAATGTTTGATGCCTTGTCTCACGTTGGTAAGAAGCTCTGGGGCTGCCCCAAACCAGGCTACAACAAGGTGTGTCTGGCAGCAGGTGCATGACCCATCACTCTGGACCAGCATCTCTCCTGACTATCAAGACCTTGGGACACAGATCAAGAATCATCGAAAAGGAGAGTGTTTTAATTTCTGCTTTGCACTCACATACATTTTAACCACCAATATCCTCATTTAATTTGATTTCAGAGAGACTACATCCTTCTTTGTTTTTCCTGAAACCTTGGCTCATTTTATCCTCCTTTCTACACCTATTTACTTCCTATCTCTTAGCTATTTTAAGCTCTCTTCACTTGAGATTTCCTTCTTTCAGTCAGTAGGGTGTCCCCCACTACAGGATCATGGAACTGCTTAAGGCTTTCCAGTCCCTTTGGAATATATGAATAAGAAGTAAACAAAGAGAGACTCCAGTAAGCAAATAACAAAACAAACAATCAAACCATATGGATGATCTAAAACTTTATAAAGCATACTCTCTAAAGAGAATTCTTGAAGTAGTATTTCTGTAAAAGATCTAACTGGAATAAGTGCATGGATATGGGAATAATACTGAAAAGACCATCAGTAGGGAGTTGTACAGACTTCTAGCTGTGGAAGGAATTTGGAGTAATTACACAAATTGGTTTGTTCTCAGAAAATGTAGTTAATATGTACCAGAAATAGAATCTCAGGCTCCATTAGTTTGCAAACCATGTCTTTTCAACCAGGAGGAACATTTTTTCATACAAAGAATCCAGTCTGTGGCTCAAAAGTGTGTTTTGATCTTTTGAATGAGCATCAAATAAATGTCCCATGACAGTACCTCCAAATTAATTTATTCTGTAAAAAATCCAAGGGGAAAAATATGCATATAGATCTAGAAAAGAAAAATATAAGAAAAATAGCTCTAAATTCTTGTCTGGGAAAAGTACAATTGAGAAACACAAACTCTACTGTATTTAGTCAAATCAATTCAACTCATCAATCTACTAGAGTTCATGGTAATTCTGGTGGACATAGAAACTCAACTCTGATCTCAGTCTCAGGGACCAGTTCTTACCACTACAAAACATTCCTTTCTATATGTTAACATCCGGGAGATATTTTTTATGTATGTACTTATATTCCTATCATCATAACATAAGTCACTTCAAAACAGTTAAAATGAACTTAAGCTAATAAAATTTATTTTAACTTCTTTAAATGAAGATAGTTTTTTCCCAAGTAC
The DNA here is from genome assembly GCF_001522545.3 of Parus major. Classification (NCBI taxonomy): domain Eukaryota; kingdom Metazoa; phylum Chordata; class Aves; order Passeriformes; family Paridae; genus Parus; species Parus major. The sequence goes on along the minus strand of NC_031769.1, from coordinate 21,190,317 downwards.
TTGATGCATGAGATTATCTGAAGTGGTTAGAGCATGGTGCTAATAATAGCAAGGTTCTAGTTTTGACCCCTGTAAGAGTACTTAAAGCTACAAATTCTGAGAATAGAAGCATTTAGGAAACCACTGGATGTGGCACTCAGTGTCATGGTTTAGTTAGTATGGTGGTGTTTGGTCAAAGGCTGGACTTAATGAACTTGGAAGTGATTTCCAACCTTAATGAGCCTATGAGTTAAAGGTTCTGTACTGAGTCAGGACACATGAAGGGGCTCTACAGGACAGGTTTCTTCAAGCACATATGATTTTGGCCAAGAAGTTTACTGTTGTTGCTTCACTATAGAGCTGAGGCTGAAATTGTGCTGGGATTGCCTTGTACTAAAGCTGTTTCATAGCAGGTGCTGCTATAAAATTCACTGTGTTAGAGGAGAAATCACAGTATGTGAGAGGGCTAAGACCACCAAACACTAAATATAATTATCATACCTATCTTCTTTTACTCTGCTCTTGGAAAACACTCCCTGAAGGACAGAGATTGTCTCTCTTCTGGTATCTTTAGCAGTGAGACAAAAGCAGAAAAAAAAAAAAAATCTTCATTTTTTTCTTAAAAATATTCTGTCCCCATATGATAATTAAGAGTTCTCTTTAGAGCTGAAATTAGCACCAACTACAGCTCAGTCCAGAACATCAAGGGTCTTTTGTGAAGAGCTATTGGCTTCCTGTAGCTAATAGAGCCTCTCTCTGTTCTCTCAAAAGCAGTAACTGCCCATCTCAGCAAATCAAACCTCCACACTGGCCTTTGCCAGTACTGGGGAATGGTTCAGTGCAAGATGAGAGGAAATCAGACCACTCTTCGAACATATGCCAGCCATAAGTCAGAGCAGCACACTGACCCACTTCTGCTCTAAAAATGAACCTGGTCACTCTAGAGTCTAGGAGAAAATTAGGGTAAATGTCATCTCCTATGAGACAAGGTCAGCCTGGTGACAAGGGCTGTGACACAAACCTGCAACACACACAGGCAGACCTTATGCCATATCTAAAGGCATGCTAATGCAACAGCAGAGAGAAGTTCAACATTTTTGCCTCCACGAGGCACACAGCCACTGTTCATGCTGTGGTTTGCACCATGCAAGGCAAAATTTCTGCCAATGCCCATAGCACTCTGTTGACAATTTCCTTGGATCAGTAAGTTATCCATCCTGCATGAACCTTCTCAACATGAGGGACAACCTACTGGTGATGTCCAAGGGCAGAACAGAAAATACAATTTTTTATAAAGAAGTTTATGGATTTGGAAAGATAAAAATAACATCCTACAAATAATAAAAAGAAATAAAAACCAGAATGACTCCAGGGTCAATTAAAACAAGTTAATCATTACAATAGTTGTCAGTTCATAAGATTGCCTTCATCTTGATGCTTAAGTTGGATAATTGTAGCAAAATCCTGAATTAGGGCTGTTTACCCTGTGAACTGCTACAGTTCATCTCTAACCAGATGCAACCTTTTTGCCCATGTCAGTACAAGTCCTCCTGCAACCTGTCGGGTACGTAGTGTGGCAAAGATGCTAAAAAATGGTAAGACACAGATGTCAGCAATGTGAATAAAATCTGTTCCCATTTTTATCCTTTAAGATAGTTTGTCCCTGCTTTGAGAGGCACCAACTGCTGAGCAGACATGAAAGAGCTGAAAAACACATTAACTAATACTCATAATAAAAGGTGAAATAAGTAAAGCAAAAGAACAGCCCCGACAGTCATTAATGGTGGCAGTTCACTCCTCTCTGCAGTCACAGTGCAGAAAGCATCTGCTGACCATACACTGGCAGGGCTTGTTATTCGCCTCAGAGACACTATGACCTTCCCAGGGGAGGAAAATAAGGATGCACATTCATCTGCTTTCTACATCGGATATCTAAGTAAGCTATTTTCTGCAATTAAGAGAGGCACTCACCAGTAAAACTCGTGTGACAGCAAGGCACTGACCTTAAAATTAATACCTTCCTTCTCCTACATATTCCTATTTTAACACTCTTAAATCCAAAGGAAATGAGATTGCTGGTTTAATTCAAATCCTAGTAACTTATCTCCTTCTTTCCTTCCAGCAGAAAGCTCCCAAAAGGCCAGCTAAGGCTCAAGCCACCATTCTGTGAATGCTAGATAATGATTAGCTGCCAGATAACGATTAGCTGTTTAAAGAGCTACCCATTACAGGGCCACTAGTTACAAAAATACATAACTAAGGCTGCAAGGTCAACAGCAAAAGGAAAAGAAAATGCACCCTCACTGGCTGACTTCTGTGGCAGAAAACAACTTGTTATGAATGGGTTTGTATTAGTAAATAGAAAAGTCAAAATGGCACTTTGACCTGTGTAACTGCAATGAGACAAAACATCTTTTAATTGACATGCACTAGGGCAATTGGCAGGGGGCCTGCTGTGGAACTGTGCTGAGCCCTGAGTTCAGCTGTTACTCAGCTCAGTAACAATGCCAGGGACCGGGCACCACCTCTTTGCAGAGTAGTTTCTGGACTGCAGATGCATGAAAGCCAAATGTTCTGGAATTGTGAACGGAGCCGTCCCTTTGTAGAGGAGGATGGCTATCACATGTGCTCATATAACTCAGAGTCGACACGCTGTAGTGACATTAGATTATAACGCTGTTTCAGATTCTGAAATCAGAGACATGGATTCCAAAATTAGGATAAGGCACAGATGCTTCTAAGCCTTCTCCACAAAATGCCCATGTTTAAAGCCTGTTGGCAGCACTCTTAAAAAACAGACACACGTGTATGTGACAGGATCCTGCACGCAGGCGACTCGCTCCAACTGCCATCAGTGACTCACAGCAGGAGCCTTCAGCAGATGGCACAAGATATCAGCCCAGCTTCCCAGTTCAGAGGCCAAATGAGGGTTGTGTTTACTGCCCAGTAGCTATGAGAGAAGATGCTCCACAAAACACTGCAGGGTGTGGACAGAGAGCTCATGCCAACGCAACACCATCTGCTGTGGAAGCTGCCTTGGCATCTGCTTGAGAAACAGATTCTTGACTTGCCTTGACTTACCTTAGTGTTAGGGAAAATTATTTTTTATCATCAGCTGCCAGGCAAAGATGAGGCAGAGGAGAAAAAGTTACCTCTTCTGCCTACCCTGTTGCTGTGTTTAAGATAGTTCTTGTAGCAGTGGCGAGTGTCTCCTAGTCGTGGCATGCATACATACATTTAAATGACAGTCATTTTGTCCCACTCCTGCATGCCTATTCCAGGGAAGTGGAAGCAAACATTTTAAGGGACAGTATGGAAATTCCTTATAATCTACACATTCTGATCTGCCACATCAGCTCATCAGCCTACCCTGAATCTGAAGCCAAGGTGTAATGTTGTGATTTACAAGATTACTATAAACACAACATCTACCTGGATACCAATCAGTCAGCAGGACATAAAGTTCTGAGGAAAATAGAAAACAATACAACTCTGATATCCTCATTGGCCTATTATTTCTGAATGACAGAACTTTCTCTTTAAAAGAAAATTCACAGAGCTTGAGGCTGTGTCTAGAAACATTAACCTACTGTTTATAATACAGTGCCAGTTTGGTATCCACAACAGACATGTCTAGGCAAAGCTACTTACAGAAGTCAAGATGAAGAAAGTAAAGATGTCAAACTAAAGCACACTGAAGCCTTGCATGGAAGCACTCCTTCAGAAGTACAGCAGCTTCTGTTTGCTTAGCTTAATTCCCCCTCAAAGGGATTAAGCTAAATCCAAAAAAGATACTTTTATTTTTTAATAAGGGCATCTACAAAGTGATTTTATGTTCTTTAGTGTTATAGCAGTAATTAATTTCTATTAGCCATACTCAGTCCTCGTATGGTCTGAGATTACTTGGTTGCTACCACTCTCTGGCTATATATGCTGTATGTTGTTGCAGCTCATGGAAAATAACTCATGAGGTGCACAAAGTCAGGCAAGATTTTTCTGCAAGTTCAAGCTGTCCTCCTTCTGGAACAAGAGAAAACTGTGGCAGAGTACTCAGGAGGTGACTCCTGATGGTCACACAGTGGCTTGACTTGTCACTTCAGCAGAACCAGCACCCCCCATCACTGGGGTCCACATCCACAGTGAAATGCACTTTTTAATCCCTGGAATAATTTTCTGACATTTTCCCCTGCAGGACTAGTTAAACCCACAGGATTTTTTTCTTATTCTTTTTTTTTATGTCAAAAAGAAAAGGAAGACAAGATAATTAAACCTGCAAAATCCTACGTGAATCATGATCTGGGATTCATTCCAGTGTAGTATATTCAAAACCATGACCTGGGAATAACTCCTAATATGGAAAGCTGTTACTTTCGGTTTTCTTCTCCTCAATAGTAGGATGTATATAAAAAGTAAGCTAGTAATAACAGGGAGATAATCAGATGTTTTAAAAAGCTACTGAAAATGTGCATTTAAAGTGCCAGCCTGCAGGATCATTAGGACAAGCAAATGCACTATATATGAGGGCTGATTATCTTCCCCAGGTTTCCCATAGAGGATACTATGTTTTCTAAACCCCAAAGGGCTTCCTTCCAGAATTCAAACAATGCTACAACAGGAAAGTGAGATATTTCTCAATGCCCATCAACTTAGTGTGACAGCACGACACTACTGAAAAAGAAAGATGTCCAGAGTAACGGAAAATACACAGAAATTAAAAAATTTTGTCAAGACACATACGGTAACATTAATTCCTGTCAAAACCTAGAGAAAGTAATTTGACCAGTATACTCTGGACCACAGTTTGTTTCCATCCTGCCATTCCGTTCTACTACTGCACTCTAATCTTCCCCTTCTTGTGGAACTTGCAATTTATAGACTTCCATTGTACAGCACAAACACCTATAATTAGTCCCTAAGCGTGAGAAGTTGCCATTTGTTCTATTTGGTTTTTATTTACTCCATTGGTCAAAAGATATTCAGTTCTCCAGCTGATCCTTCTGCCCATTGTAATGCTTCTCAGTTTTGCACCATTGGCAAATTTCATTAATATATACATACTTTTTTTTACATAAGTCATTAATGAAAACATTTGATGGGAGTACTCTGAAGATCAACCTTGCAGGAACCCCCTGCTAAACTGTGTCAGAATCACAGACTCCCTGTCAGCTCTTCTTTACTTAGTTTACTGCTATCACTAAAAAGTAGATTATGGCCTAGATTTGTTAGTAATTTGCCATGAGGCCAACAGAGCTCTGTTGAGGGCATAGGAGAGAGGAGATCTGGCAACATTACAGGAACCCTTATTCAAAGTCTTCTCTCAAACAAGATAAAGAGTGATTTTTCTGATAATAATGGCTTCTCTAGTCTCTGTACACAGCCAAAAAAGCTCTGCCAGAAACAGGCATACATAATTCCTGCATTATTTATGATTTGTTCCTTTCCGGTTTTCATCAGCAGGTTGTGCAAGTTTCAGGTAGACTCACGCAGAGCTCCCCACCAGCCCCAGGCTCCAGCCTCCCAGGGCTGAGTCTTCCTGCACTCCCCTCCCATCCTCTGCCAGCCCAGCTGGCACTCCACTTTTCAGGAGAAAGTGCAACCCCTTACAGAAAAGCCTGTTTAGCACACAGGCTTCCCTGACAGCTGAAACACCTTCTTCTTTGGTTATAAAATGGTGAGCTGGGGAAGGCCAGGGTCCTGCCCTTAGAGTGGTTGTGCGTCAGCCCTGAAGGGGCAAAGGTAAACAGGGAGAACAACCCTCTAGTATAGAGAGAGAAAAGCTCTCCTTCCCATGGACCTTTGCAGACACATACAAACAGTTCTCAAGGTTCGATGTTCTACTGGTTCACCAAATTCATGTAATCTCTGTTCCGCCCCCATTTGCCATTTATGGTTAATCCCCAGAATGTTCTCCCTTCCCCAGATTCCTATTGGCCCCAGTTTGCTGCATTGCTCCACCCCCACTACCCTATTGGTTTCCCCAGTCCCTAGCCATGCCTTTGCACCATTTTCCCTTGTTCTGGTTGGACCCTGACCCTCAGCTCCACCCCTGTCACCCTGTATTTAATCCTGTGCCCTTTGCTCATTTTTGTCTTTGTCCCTGGACCCCTTCAGAGATTAAACCCTTTGGGATATCCAAACAAGGATCCATCCCTTGCTCCTTTGTTGCGAGTTCTATCGGTGGTGTGCTCCAGGCCCTGAAGGTGCATTTAGGGATTCATTGTGGCACACACCACGACAGTGAGTTACCAAAGCCTGAAGAATAGTAAGAGATTCTTCTCAGACAGTGAGTGCCCTAACTGGAAAATGATGGTTAGAAGCACCTTGCTATAAGACTGGAAACATAGCAGTCAAATATTTAAATTACCTGCTCACTGGTTAAGTGTTTCCTCTGTCTGCCCCACAAATTATTGTAGACTTATGATGAGTTTGTACTTGTGGAGATAACAATGAATTATTGGAATGCCACTTGGGATGAGGTCTCATTGAACACAGGCCCAGGTGTGCACAGACACACACCGCCCTCCCAGTCAAGGGATCGTATTTTAACAAATGCTCAAGCAGACCAGATTTGAAGGAGAAAGTTTTACAGAAAAAGCAGTATCTACCATATGAAGGGTACCCAGACTCCTCTGGTCCTTCAAGATTTTAATATTTTTCTCCCTTATATATAATTTTTCCTTAAAAGGGGCTTTTAAAGGGCCCTTCAAATGCACATCATGGCACACACTAGCCAAGGCTTTAAGCACAGCAAGGCAATGAAGAACAGTAATTTTCCTCTCTTGTGCAGAATCATTAAAACAGCTGTAAGCTACAATAAAGGTCATCTTGCACTTGCTACTAGTCAAACAATGCACACAACATAATGACTGTTTTTGCAAGCTAACAGCTCTGCTTTGCTGTGCAGCATTAAAACGCACTTGCTGCAACCACCCCCAGTGGCCAAGCTACAATGATTGCCCCTCTGCTGGGGTCCCCACAGAGCAGGAGGCCGCGCTGGGGCACCCCAGCTGGACAGGACAGCTGCAGGTGCTTTGAAGAAAGCCCAGCGGGCACAGTCTGAGCACCGCGGGGCCCAGCAGTGCGGCTCAGCACAGCTTGGGACACACAGCCACACAGCATTCCCAACCAGCAGGACAAGCCTGGCCAAAGCTCCCCTGTTAATGCCACAACAGAGAAAAACAGTACCTGGCATTTGACAGGTCTCCATTCATGCTGTTCAATGCTATCATATGAACATGCTGTGAGGCTGAAGCAAAAAGCAGTGGTTTATGCTGTAAGCACTCTTGCTGTAATTTTGTGTCCATAATACACATGCTGTGTTTACACCACCACACTAAAGAATTTCAGACTCTAAGGACTGCCTATGAAATAGATTTCTTTCCAGTCATATTTGAACATGCCATCAAAATTTTCTGGTATTTATCTACCACATCTCTACCTCTGCAAGTTTTCTGACTGAATTATTTTCATGGCTTAATTTTTTTCAGAAAGCAATTTTCTAAGAACTTGTAAAAGTGTCCAATGTTCTGGGGGAATACAAGCAGAAACATTTATTTCTATACACTCTGAAGAGGAAAACTGAAGCATTTTATTGAGAAAATATCACTGAATAGATACCAGTTGTTCCTTCTGAGGGTGAAAAATCCAGCAATGTGAATTACTCAGCACTATAGCTGTTTTTTGCCTTTCATCTCACTGACAGCATCAGTGACAGAATGACAACCAAAAAAGAGGGAGAAAGAGAGATAAAAGGACACAGAGATGTATTGCAACAACATTAGGTATACACAGGTTGAATATTGATGTGCTTTGAGCATAGGATGATCTGGAATGACACAATCAGGAAAAGGCAATGCCAAGAAGGGCTTTTCTCCTTCTTATTAATTGATTATTCTCTTTGCTACCAGAGGGAATTTAGGCCAACACTGCTGCTTTCCTAGTAGAGACATGATGTACAGTAAAGGAGGATGTGGGGGGAAACACTGAAACAATTCAAACAACTACCTCCTTTTGTTTTTTTTAGGCATTGCACACTGCTGTTGGTTTAATGTCCTAGACGCTGTCTAATTGTGCCAAATTAACAAGACTCTCCTCTGCAGCAGCTAAATGCTGGCAGACATAAATGGCTGCAAAAAAATGTGTAACATGTTCCACCTTCACAATGGTCTAATGTATTAATAAGTATGCAGAAATAAAATGTAATGTTAACTTCTTATGATAAAAAGGTATGTTAAACTGAGGACTTTGTCACAGTAAAAATCCCTTTGCTACTAAAAAGTGGTATCTTTTATGGTATAAACATTTGTCCCTTCCCCTGCCCCCTCTCCTCTTCGAAGCATCCTCAGTAATGGCAGAAGATGTTTATGTATTTTACAGCACAGGAAGTTTTACTAGGAGGGAAGGAGAGGGGGAGGAGTGGCAAAAGTCCACATCACATGAGCCAAGGCAGGATCCACTTTCCAGACACATTCCCAAACTGCTGCATGTACGTACAGCTGCCTTCACACAGTGGCTCAAAGCTCCTTCTTCTCCCATATTGCCGATGGCACAGCAGCAGCAGCAGTGATTTGCGTGTCTGAGCAGTCCTGCTTGCACAGAGAAATGCAAGGGGGAACATGTATGTGCTTTAGAAAGCTCCTCTCCAGTAAGAAGGCCAAGAACAGAGGAGGCCATTTCACTGTATAAACAGGCCTGCTCTATGCCTGCAGCTGGCAGTGGATGGCAGATGGACATTTTCTTTCTGTCACTGCTTCTCCCACCAAAGCAGCTAGAGAGATGCTGCCAGGCCGCCTCTGTCTCTGCCTACAGCCCAAGATAAATTGCACAGAGGTGGGTGAAGAGCAGCATGTTGAAGCAACTGAGAGCAACCTGTCTCCTTTCTGAAATACCTCTTCAGCTGCTACTTAGGAATATGCTGCATAGTAGAGTACATATTTTTTGATTTATTCATAAGTTGCACCCTTTTACTAGCTATTTTTAAATATGCATCTAAGCAATCTGCACAATCCCTAAAATCTAGTATAATTATTACGTTACCATTATGGTAAGCAATTCCCACAGTAATCAAAGGTAATAGATCACCATCATGGATATTTCTTGTCATTGCAATAAGATTTTCAAAACATTTCTTGTAAAACCAAAGCCTAGTTTCTCAAATGCAAACAGATACTGCCAGTCTTTTTAGAAATTATTCAACAGACAAACAAAGCTGTCGAATGAACTTAGATGTGCTCTGAAAAATACTGACTGGTCAGAGGGAACCAGATTTATTTTTAAACAGCTATTGAGTACTGAAATCAGCTTCATTCAGTATCTGGTATTAAAGTGTACTCAGTAGCCTGCAATTTCCAGAAATCTTTTGGTATCTGAACTTTTATGAAAATGTTCCCATGACTGTGGCCACCAGGCTCTTCTGACATTTTGTTACAGCAGCTGCTTCCCTCCCTCAGATGCAACAAAACAAGCAAAAACCTTATATCCCTTTTCCTAGCATGCTTCCATATGACTGCTCCCTGCAGAACTCCTGGAGCACTGGAATAGTAGGGGCAGAGGAGCCCACCTTGAGGCTGGGAGCTGTTTCGCCCAGAACATTTTCTGACCCTTTCTCTGAAGGGCCTGGTCCTCCCATCACTTTCCCATTCAATTAAACAGTACTTTGATATGAAGAGGTGCTGATTTCAAACATTTCCTTGCTTGATTATGGCTTGCTCATCAGGAACAATTCAGTGATGGGGCTTGGATGGATTAACTTAGCTAACTTGCATATATATCTTAATGCAGACAAATGGGTTGTTTTGTTCTTATTAATACCAGCTATTATCTTTATTTCTGCTTTGACTCATATTCTGAATCTCAGTCAAGCAAGATTTCTTGACTGCAGAGCAAAGATGACTGAGAAATTAGTCTTTACAATTTAATGGAACACGTATGTGTTTGCCTCAGTCTGATAATGTATGCAGACTATTATCTTGGTAATAGTGGAAGAACAGATTTCCTATTTGCAAATGACAGAAGGGGATAAACCAAGAGAAACTTGCATCATCCAGTGGATAAAGGACTGCTTTGCCCCTTTCCATTTCCACTTTCACACTGCAGAAATTAATGCATTGGTTTTGAATTATTTAGATGACCTCAGATTTAGTAAAACAATTTGGGGGATTTCTTTTAACAAAATGTAAACTTTGAACAAAATTTTACCGAGTATTTACTTGATAGGCAAATTTAGAGTTTCCATTTTGCACATAATACATTTCTGAACACTCTATGTAATCTACAGTAATTGATATAAAAATTATAGTTGACATCTACAAAGTAAGTCCTAACAAATAGAGGATCCCCAAGAAAATTCTCCCATGTTGTATGCAAATAACAAAACACTTCTGCAAAGTCTGTGGGACATTTCACACGTCTTGTTGTCACCATGCCAACAAACACACAGAGAAAGAAACCCACAACTGGTGACCAGATACTTGGAAATATTATACAATAAATATTGCTATTCTCAAATTTACAAAGAAGCTCGTAACAAACCAACAAACTAGTACAATGATCTACCAAAACAAAAATATTTTCTTCTATAGGCATCAAAAGTAAAGTATATTTACTAGCAAAGAGAACTACTATGTAGACATTTTTCACAGCTATCATTTTGATATAAACATTAATGTACTAAATTTGACAATGGAGTGTATTTGCCTGTTTTAAAGCTGGAAGTTAGAAAACATGAAACATGCTTGCCTCAGAAAAGTAAAACAAATCACTTGAAAAATCAGTTATCTCTCCTTTCACAAAAATATGTGTTTGCATGAACATCAAAAGCCAAGCAAATTAAAAAAGAAAAGCAGAAAAAGGAAATTCTTACTTTAACTTCCACTGTCTTCCCACCTTGCTCGATATGCCTCTCAAGATATTCAGAAGACAGCAGGTCACTGTAGGAAAAAGAAAAAAAGAACCATAAGCCTTGTGCATGTGTTCTTGCACTCCCTCTCAGCAAGAACTGATTAAACATTTACATTTGAAAAGGGCAAAACCTGCAGGATACTTTTCCTAAAATGTTCATAAAATTCACTGAAACAACCATCTCCAATGGAGTTACACAGTACATGAAATACACTGATTTTTAACAGCAGAAGGTGGGATAAGGAAAACTGAGGGGAGTTTCTTCATGGAAAGTTCAGAACCAACCACTGACACTGTAATTCAAGAGACTTTTCTATCTGCTGCTAAAAGCAAACAACATAGAAGTTAGGTGAACTTCAAAAAAAGCAAGAAACCAGAAGTATGGGAAACCAGTTGGAATCTGAAGGAAACCAGCAGCTGTGTTGGCAGGCTTCAAAGGACACGATGGCACAACAGTGACGTGACCTGGTGAGGCCAACATGGTGAGCTCAGCTCCACAGAGCACGGGCAGGCAAAGCTGTGGGCCCCAGGAGCTGCAGCCCAGGCAGGCTCACAGCACAGCTGTACACACTCCCTGGGAGCCCTGAAGCTTTAGCAATGCCAGAGGAAAAGGCTCTGGGCAATCCCAGCCTCCAAGTACACAAGGACTTGGAACAAACACCAAGGAGAAAGAACAATCAGACCTGAGGCAAATATATATAAATTAAATGCAGACTGTATTTACCAAGCCGCTCAAATGCTAAATCAGTCAAATTATCTTCCTCATAGTTATTTTCTAGTCAGGCAAATCAGAGAATCACAGAATTGGTAAGATTGGAAGAGACCACGTTATCTACATCATAAATTTCACTAAGCATGTTCAAAGACTACAAAATTTTACTGAGATTAAATCAGCATAAAGTCTTGCTATTGTTCCACCTCAGTGACAATTAAACTAGAAAAGATAACAAATTGGTAAAGGAAACCTGACAAAAGGCAGGTTGGCCACCAGGGCAGGAGGCAGTGAGCATACACCTGCTCAGCATAAGAGGCAAAAATGTAGTATTTCTCCTCCAAACAGCAAAATACCTGAGCTTAGACATGAACTGACCTGATGAGAGAGGGCAGGAGCAGCAGAGCAGCACCAAGGGCAGTGGCTGCTCAGCTTTCCAGAGCTTCTCCCTGGCCAAACAGGCAACAGGACCATGGATGTTTTTGCTCACAGAGACATTGGTGACTCCCCCTGAGTGAGCCTTAAGCAGGACAAAGATGGAAATATCGGTCCTTCAATATCATCCCTAAAAATTACCAGCCTGATATCTGTATTAATTACTCAGGCACAAAACCCAGGAGCATTCTGATGAAATATTCTGATAACATTAAATTGGAAAGCATGGAGAATAAAAAAGATTGAAAAAAAAACCATAGGAAAGACCTGGATGATCTTCAGGTCTAGATATTTGAAATAGGATCAAATTCAAATGTACAAACAGCAAATTTATGCACTTAAGGGCTGTAGGGAATTTCTATTACATTTTTTGGAGGGCCTGGTTTATAAGGAAGAGAGACATGACCACACTAGTTTCTGGCAAAATGATTTGGCAGATCAATAGAATGTCTTCCTGGAAAACACAACTGTCATCTCAGAATACATCAAAGATGTATTTCCAGTCAAACTGAGGTATGATTAATATCACTGCCCAAAGGAGATATTTTTTCAAATACTGCAGACAGGTACTGGACAGCTTTACTTACTAAGTCCCATTACCTGGGAACACAGAGAGGCTCCTGAAGTCTAGCCAAAAACTGAGTTGCGGGTGAATGTGAATACACCACCGTCTACACACCAAGATACAAAAGCAACTAATTAGGCCATAGGAGATACTGGCAGAACCTCAAAGGTGTAAGGACTGTCAATGAGCCAATGGAAACTGGATGTTAAAAAAAATAATACTTTGTATCTAAGTGTAAGGGACGCAGGCAACAAAATTAGGGATGCTAACAAATTTCTGAATGGGAGCATCCCTGGGACAATTGTCCATGGAGGTGGGGTTTCCTCTGACTCAGTGAGTTGACAGCTGGTTGCTGCTGGAAGCAGGAAGTCTCAATGCCCCCTCAGGAGCAAGCTCTGAACCTACCTTGTGTCAGCACAAACACTCACCAAAACACTCTCCGTGTCAGAGCTAACACTCATCAAAATACCTTGGTGTCAGCACTGGCATTCATCAAGGTACACTTGGGAGGGTTCAACAAAACCATGTTTTTGCTGCACTGGGTAACTGAAATCCCTTGAGAAGAGCTGCAATCAGCTCCAGCGCTGATGCAAAGGAGGGAATGAGCATCTCTCAATAAGGATGAAAGAGCGAGTGACTCCCTTGGCCACTGCAGAACCAGCATGAAAACCCCTTTAATTCTGGTCAGGCCCAATATCTATATTGATGCTTTGCACAGCTGCCTGCACATAACCCATTATTGAGGAGCACCTAAGAGAGATGCTGTTGAGTTATTGATTATAACACTCTGATTCTTCTTAGAAATGAATATTAAATATTTAGGATATTCATGTCCTGAGGGAAGCTCAAAGACTTCTATGGGGTCTTGTATGCATTTACCAGATTTAGTAATTTAGACAGATGTTCTCTTAAGATATACTCAGTTTAGCTTGCTGAAGTTAGTTAGATCGTTTCCCAGCATTCACCACACTCTTTCAGCAGAAGTTTACGCTTCCATAACTTTAATAAAGACTCCTTTATAGCTTAGGGCTCTTCTTTTACTCTTCATTATTTCAGGGGGACTCAGTTAAACTAATGTCATCCTCCTTATCAGGTGGACACAAAGGTTTTTGTGCCAAGAAAGATGCAATAGATTATAAAATGTAAGATACTAAAGTAAGTATATAGTACAAAGATGGAGATCAAACAGAATGGCTTAACTTGGGGAGGCTTTACAGTTGTATTTGGAGGGATGACAAGGAGAAACACAGGTTCTTTTCATGTGGGTCTAACAAAATTACTGCTTTTTAAAGGATACTGCTGTTAATGTTTTAATGTTCTGGAAGATCATATGTTCTCAAAAATCTGGAAATTGTGTCTGGCATGGGAAAACAAAAACATTGATCATTCTCTGCCTTGTACAACACAAGAATTAGAAGGTAACAAAAGAGGTCAGTAAGCTCAAAACTAATTAAAAAGAAACTTTTCTGGCATAGCTGCTGATTACAGTGTTCAACATATTGCAGGAAAGCATGAATGCTAGAAGTCTGTACTGGTTCAAGCTGGGAATGGACAAGTTAGTGGACGTGGCTGGGAGCTGCCAAACACACAGACAGTGTACCTAACTCCAAGTGTTGGAGTCCTGGAAAAGAGCTCTGGAGAAGTCTCATACACACTTGCTCAGCTCTTCCCCTTTTCCCTCACACCATGGGCCCTGGGCTACTGGGAGTGGGAAGCTGGCCAAGTGCCCCTCTGACCTGGCCTGGGCTCTCTGCCTGCACCTTACAAGGGTCCTGTTTCTCCTCAGGATTGAACAGTGTCCCATGGCATCCAGCTCCAGGGCTGCTGATGGCCAGACAGCTGCTCTTCTTCGACCCACCACCCCAGGCATGGACACACCCAGCTGTCCAAGTTGTATTTACTTTCAAAGTAGACCAAAAGAACAATTCCTAAACAGGTCCATCCATTTTGTCTTCCTGCTCAGTCCTCACTTTGAGGACAAAAGGGCTGGAAACAGCTGGGGAGCTGCTGGCATTCCCACCCCTCTCAAGGACTGCCACAAGTGCCTTGATTCCCGAACTGAGCCTGTCTGGAAGTGAAACAGCACAAGGTCACCTGCCTGCACAGCTCCTGGGGACTGAGCCCACAGCTTGCAGACAGACCACAGATCTGAAATGCAGAGACAATTCTAAAGCCTATCTTAAGTGACATGGCAGGATACATTTAAGAATATTTTATCAGTAGAAAACCCCATAAATGAAGTCATGTTATGCCTTATTATTATGATTCACAGCACTGAAAATATCATAAAAAACACAACACTTTTGTAGATCCAATAACACAACCAATGCTATTAAAAACTAAGCTACAAACTCACCATTATACATAATCTTAAAAACTCAGGCCAAAAGGTATCACCTCCTAGGTGGAGTCATGTTTGGTCTGCAGTAACAGTACAGGCATAAAACTGCTAACTTTTAATAGAAGACCTTCCTTTAAAACAAGAAAAAATCTAGATTAAAATACTTGTGAGACATGATTAGAATTATTTAAGCAAAATAATACAATATGCATTAAAATAATATGCATTTCAATATAAATAAATAAAAAACAACTTTCCTGTGGTAGAAATAAAATGGAAATAATTTAGCTTGCCTGCTGATCTATCCTAGAAATCACCTTTGTCAGCTTAAGTGGCAGTTTTAGTATTAATTATAAATAAAACTGGCATTTAAAAAAAAAAAAAAGATGGTGAAAAAAATCTTAGAAACACAAGGGATGGAGAAAATTGCAGAGAAAAAAAACACCAACACTCTAATTGACAACACTGCAGAATGAGATTTTCAGAAATATTTGCTGAGGCATTGGTACAAAATTTTTGAAAAGGCATGGCAAAAACCATGCATATGTTAAGACTTAAAAATAAAACATTTCACAGGAAAAAAAAAAGCACATGTGATCTCTTGCTTTTACAAGGAAAAACACTGCTATGCTAATAATGGCAGTTCTCTTGTCAGAGGTCTGTTATTTCAGTGTACACAAATTAAGTATCATTTTCTTTACAGCAGCAGCATTTTTGAAGCATTATCTAAAGTCCATATGAGCCTATCCCATATGGACTCAATAGCACAAGGGCCAGAACAAAAAAAAATGTGCAAGCTCTTCTCTGCTCTTCCAACCTTCCCAGTCACACAAGAGGCAGAAGCTGGGGGAATTTTATTACAGCATAGGCCCCCAACTAAGGAAATTATCCTTATCCGAGATCATGCATATACACACACTTAAATTCTACCTTGAATCAGCTGTAGCAGTTATACATGAGGTTTACCAAAACAAGCTTGGGATTTGGAACCCAATGAAAACAGATCATCTTTGGATATAGATGGGTTCCCCAGCAGAAAGAGGCTGTTTCAGGAAGAAAAACAGTTTAAAAAAATGTGGTGGCAAAAGAAAAGAGGACAGAACAGGTCAAGTGTTTAAAGAAACAGAAAGAAAAAAAACAAGAGATTACAAAGCCTTTCAAGTGAAAAAAAAAGGAAAAAAGAGGAATTTTTAAAAAAAGAAAGAGGTTTGCATTTGAATATAAAAAAAAAAAAAAAAAAAGCTGGGAAATAGCCCAGTAAATTTAACAGAAACTTTCAAACAGAGAAGGAAAATGCCTATCACCAGCTTCTGAACAAAAAATTAACTCTCCAGATTTAAAAGACTGAAAAGCCTAACAGTTACAGAAGAATAAGAGCAGAAATTATAGGTTGCTTTTTAGAGACCATAGAAAGAATTAGAAAGTTAAGAAAGGTAGAAATAAAGAGAATTCATAAACATAGTCCTAAAGTGTATCTTTGTCAGCATCAGCGTCATAAATAAAATAAATGACTGGCTTAATGATAAACTGATATAATTTCTGTGTCTCCTTGAACACTGTAGAAATTCTGTATCATTTATTCATCCTCATTTGTCTCCACAACTCTCCATGATGTACACCTGAAATTTCAGGTTAAATATGGTGCCAGACAAGAACATCAAATGAGAGATCTGAGGGAAGATGCATTACTGAAAAGGAAGACAAGGTTTTAGTTGAAATCAGCAGAAAGGTCTGGATGGGCTGAATGCCAGCAGGAAATTACCAACAGGCATATGGAGACCTTCAAGAGAAAATAACAGGTTCAGGGAAATGATGGATACAGTGATAAGAGATAGATGCCATATCAACTGCACAATTAATGCTAGCCCATGGGGCAGAGCCAGCTGTGAGAGGGCTGCAACATCATCTTGAGAGGGCTGCAGTAAGAGGAATGGGCACTGTCAGGGTACCAGGCACATGAAGATGAGGAAGCTTCCCATAAAATGAAATATTTTGCCCCAGTGGTGTACATCCTCTAACAAGTATTAACAGAAATAATAGCTGTGGAAGGAGTGGGTATCAGAGGACATTTTTAGTACACCCCATCTTGTACACCAAGGAAGATAAGGTGAGTTGATTGTCGTAAAACAAAAGGCAAGTGTTGCATTCCAGGGCTGCAGGATCATGTCCAGGGAGGCTGCAGTTACCAGTGACCAGCATGGGACTCCAATGAGACAGGTTTCTGCTCAGGAAACCATTCATTCAGCACAGGAACAAACTCAGCTTAGACCCAGAGACAGAGAGCTCTGAACGAGGCAGAGTCCTGGGGTTTGTGGGACAGAACCAGGGTGGAATTAAAGGTCGGGGTCTAATAGGAACAGAGCAAGGGAGAAACCCCAGGGTCTCAAACCCAATCAGAACTCCCTGGGCTGCCACCCCACGAGGGTCTGGGGTGGGGCAACTCTTCCCAGGCTCACAGAGCCCAACCTCTGAGGCAGAGAGATGGAATTTACTCTTCCTGGGCTTTAAAGCCACACCTCTCATTTTAACAATGCTTATCTGAAACTAAATCTTTGCCTCCCTGGGCAGGGGGCACCTCACAAGCAAGAAAGTGGAAAACTGGATGAGAGAGAACGGAGTGGATGTTTCTATCTTCTATCTGTCAGTAAGAATACAGAGGACAATTTGCATTATCTTGCATTACACTCTAGTCCTGTTACATTTTCAGTATCAGCCATGAGCTAACTGAATCATACAGCAAGATAAACTCAAAAAAAGCCACTTAGCTGGCAGATTTCTGTATCTCACTACATGGGACATTTTAATTCTGCTTTATCCTCATGCCTACCCAGAAACCGCCTCTCTGCTCATACATGATCTTTCTTTTCACTTCAGGGGGGATTAACTATCTCCATACTCAAGGAACCAATCTGCTTTAATAGCCACAGCTCTCAAACTTCATCTCCTCCTTCCCATCAAAAGAATTGATTAATTTCTTTTTATGTGGATGGCTAATTTAATTAATGACTGTATCTGTTAAGTTAGCCAACTGGACTAATCAACCAGAATTAGATAGCTTCTCGTAGATACAGCAGCAATTTTCGGTGTCTACCGAGAGGAAGGAAAAAATCAACTGAGAAAAACAGAACCAGTTCTTGTCTACACAAATTGAAATGTTATCCCTTTTAAAAATATTCTTATCATACTTTTCTGTCCTTGCTGCAGCTAATATGAAAGAGAGAATGGAATAAGAAACGTCTTGATTTTTTTCTACTCCTGTTAATTATTTAAGGCTTTCTTCAAAAAGAAATTAGGGACTTAAGAATGCCTTGGGTTCTCAGATGCTGAGTACTACCCGCTCTAAGTCCTTTCCTGGAGTTTAATTTCACATTTCACAAAATTACACAACTTGAATCTCTGATGATGTTTCTTCCAAATACTAACATTTGCTCACTTTTTTCCTTTCCAGGACTTCTCACTTTGATCCCAAATGCTCTGACTTAAAAACACACTTAGTCCTTTATTCCTTAATGCCCTGCACTCTAGTGCAGACTGCTCTGCAGCCCTGCAGGGCCTCCACCTCTGGCTTTAGAGAAGAACTCTTGCAGTTCTGGCTTACGAACAGCATGTGTTTCATTTCTGAATTGGCTTCGTTTCTCGATGGGAAAAGGTTTAAGCAGGTTGAAGACATTCTTCCTTAGTTTCACCACATTTCTATTACACACATGGTTCCTATTACTGCATAAAAAAGGAGAGTACACAACAATAGCTGCAATTTGCTGTGAAGCAACAGCAGTAGATGGAAGGCTCAGGCTGGTGTGACCATATCCTGCTGGACCTGCCTTGTGCACATGAACTACACCTGAAGTGCATCCAGTGCCATTCTACAGTGCCACTCTCAACCTGTATTTACCACACCATGGACTTTTTGGCCTGTCCTTTACAATCTTTGCAATTCAGTTTGAACTCCACTATCTATATGACCACATGGGCAATTTTATGAGAATGTAATGATGAACAGATACTGCTTGCATTTTCCAAGGGAAAAAAATTCAGAAGCTTGTATTTAATATCTGCAGCTAGGAAGAGCCACTTAGAAACTAACCATTTACTCATAACAAGTTATTTACCACTATGTTTTAAGGAAATCTGAATAATGTTCTGTACCCCAACAAACTAGTAGAAAAACATACCTAAAGTAGCTCTGAAACCATAATTTCAGATTCTATTTTTTGTGGGAACTTGAATATTAACAATATTTTTATTATAGTTCTTGCACCAATGTTAATATTTCCTAACACAAATATTGAAATTGGCAAATAGCATCTGCTATGATATATAATGAACAGTGGTTTTTCGCAATAAGGCATTTTAAAATTATTACATGTTGCTGCAAAGGGCACCAATTCAATATGGCAGTTAATTCATGCTGCTGGTGATGGAGGGATGGTGATTACAGTCTTCTCTTTCAGACAGCAGAGATTTAATCTAGTATCCTAGCAAGGAAGCTGCATACACACACACACAGCCTTCCCAGTACCCACAGGAAGACACTGCTACTCAAGATACCATAGTGCTAAAGTAGAGACTTTAACAAGCAGAAAGAGCAGACAGCAGGTGTTTGCAAGATTCTTGTCAGGCAGAAAGGTGAAATGGGATTTTTCTAGCTCTAAACTTCTGTTTTCACAGGCAGAGTTGAAAGTAGTCTGGGCAAGGTTCACTTTGCTACTTATCCAGGAGCTTTCCTGACAGTAATGATGGCAATGCAACTGTCAATAAAACCTCACTCTTATTTTTGTTGATGAATAATTTACACCAGTGTTTCTTCAAGCAATTACTTCTTTTTCTCGTACAGAATTTTCAGAAATCCTATTAAAATGAGCAGGTATTTTTAGACCATGTTCGTACCCTTACTACAAAGGAGTTTCCTGAATGCAATTTCATTATATTTCAGTATATTTTGCTTATACACTTGTTACTTAAAAGTCAGGATAAAAACAGTTAATTTTACTATTTGAGAGGATGGTAAATTAATAAGGGAAGAGGAATGCACACGAGAAGTACAGGCTACACATTTCCCTGCACAAAGGTACTAGTGTGGTCTAATCATGTTTTTTAATATCCCTCTTCATACAGCTAAGCTGTTTATACTACATAAAAATCATTTCCCAAGTAAAGTTACTTGTGATTTCACCCACATTTCAATCCAACCCTCTGTGTATTGTCCATAAATGCTATCTTGAAAAAGAAAAACTGAAAAAGTGAATACGTTAGTATTACACATGGCCCCAGCTTCATGCTATTAAAAACCAGTAGACACATTTTGTACAGGACACCTGTTATCATTTAGTGAATGGACTTTATTTTTATTATATATTTTTATTTGGTAGCTTACTTCAAGATTTGCCCTCAAATTCTAGTTACTATATACGTGGTCTTGCACTGGAGCAAATATCCAAATCATTCCTGCACTCATGAACATTTCCATAATGCTCTCTCAAAGTATTTGCACAACACAAATACTGAGTCCTCAGGACAGTTAGCACTTCCCTCAATACTAAAATGCTGTGAAGTATCTCTTTGGTTTGGGTGCCCAGTCTGAAAGTTGACAGACACACATACTGCACAAATACAGTGACTTTTTCATCTTAACACATTCCAGATGTGTCCTGCTCTGTGCTGCAGTCTGGTCAGCTCTGGAGCTTCTGAAGCTCTTCAAAGCTGATCCCAAGTATCCTTCTTTTGCTACCTGAAGAACAAGGAATTGTCACTACAGCAAAGGGTGAAGGCTACAATCTGGGGGATGTTTGTCCAGAGCCAAGCAGAAAACCCCTGTCAAAGCGACCAGGCAGGCTTTGCACATACACAATTAACAGCCCAGTAACAGGCAAACAGCCTTGCTTCACTCCCAGGCTACTTTACATTGCCAACAACCAGTGTATAATTACAGAAATAAAATTTAAAATTTAATATACAGGAAAACAAAGGGGCCAAATTATGCTCTGCCTCAGTTTCTGCCTTTCATCATCTTCTTCCAAACTCTCCCTCACCATACCAACCTCCCTCTCCCTGGTCACATTCCAACACCCCCATTACTCCCCAGCCCATCACCCCTTCCTACCAACTAGCATTTCCATGCCACTGCTTCCTCTGTCTGCATGATGCCAAGGAAGACCAGAAAAGGAGTCAGAATCTCTTCAAGAGAGATACAGTTTGGCACTAACATTGAACATACCCTCTTAAAATGTGCACCTTAAATGACAGCAAAGCTTTCCCCTGCTGTGCTGTCTTTTCTTTTATAACCACTTAGGACGATCACCCCCTTAATACTCATGGTTACCTGCTGCTTGAACTTTGCATTTTATCTTGAATATTTGAAAGGTTGCGTGCTCCAATAATCTTTTATGCAGTAGTCACCAAGAAAAATTTCTTATAACAGTGTGGTTTTTATATATGAAGTATTCACATAAATAGATTGAAAAGTTATAGAGAAGTTTGGGGTTCTTTTTAATCTAGTGATTGCATCAACTGTTGAGATGTTTCAGTGAAAAAAGATCAGAAAAAAAGGTTTCCATTACTTTTATCTTCGTTCACAAAAGATGTTAACTATAGAAAAGAGTATACCTGAAAATAGTTTCAGTTGAAAACATTGCAAACCTTAAATATAGGAACTATATATAGATTAGTTTCCAGAAACTATTCTGAAGAAAATATGTTAGAATTTCAAAATTATAGAAATGGGCTTGAAACTCTAAGATACTGAAAAAGCCTCTTCTTGGTAGAGGGGCTAAGAAAAAATGAGTCATGACATGAAGAACATCTTCAGTGACAGGCAATTTAAAGAGCAAGAAGCTGAAATTCCATCCTGTAGCACTATAATGTCTCTATTTTGATAAAGAAGGTCACTTTTAATAGCATGGATCATTGTGTGGATCAGAAGTCAAAGGTCTCACACTTCAGTTGTGGGTGAACCAGGATTTTAGCCTGAAACTAAGCAAAAAAATTCAATCACACAGTTAAGAGAGACAAAGAGAAGTCTCTTGAAGAAGCAGGCTGCATTACTGGGAAAATATCTCAAAATATCCACACATGACAAATGACACAAAAGCTTGTGAAATAAAATTCATGGCACATGTTAAAAATGAGTGAAGAGTGGGTAGACAAGAGTCCCTTAACCACTGAATCCTCAGGAGCCGGATTCTGAGACAACACTAATCACTTAACCCCAGTCCAAGAAATTATCACAGTTCCCTCAAACTTACAATCATCAATCTTCATTTAGCATGCACAACTACCAGAGTACAGCTAGCTTCAGAAAGGCAAAAAATCCATTTCCTAATACTGTTCCAAGTCAAATTTGTCTGGCTTGCCAGATGGCTGTGGCATTGCTGATGACCCAGCAGGTTACTTTGCCTCCCTGTGTGCTGCCTACCAGTAAATCATCCTCTCTAAACTCAAAAGGCTCTTCAATTTGAAGAGAGGAAGGGGTAAGGATGGGGGAATATGACAGAGGTTTACAATAGCATGTGAGCCATAGACAGAATTAATGCAAAGCTGTTATTCTCCTAATTCCACATTAGTAAAACATAGAAGTACTTGAAGAAATTAGAAGACCAATTTAAAACAGATCAAAGAAAGCACTATGTCACACAACAAGTTGTGAATCTCTGCACAGGAGGCTGCACAGGCAAACAGGATCAGAAGATATCTGAAAGGGACTGAAATCATGGACAACGACCTCATAAACAGGTACTTTATAAAAGGCACACAGAGGGATGTGCCTTCTGGCATCTCCAACCAGTCATGGATGTTATGAGGGTGACTGGAGTGGAACTTGAAAATGGCCCAACACATGTGCTCTTTCACAGCATTTCCCATTCCCAATGCCAGGACAGATGGACCACTGGTATGACACAGCTCTATTTCTTTTGTGTTTAATCACTGTTTCTTAGTCACTGTTTCTTAGGGTGAAATGAATACAGTAATTTTGTGTTTTAAATTTAATTTCCTATCCCAAGTCGTTTACTGAAAGTGAGAGAAAATACAGTTATGCTTACAGGAGGCAAATTATTTTTCCACCTATCGGCACAGGATTGCTTTTAAACACATGGTTCACATACACATCATGTAACCTGTAATAGGTTAGGGACATAGCAACATAGCAACATCACCCTGCTGGCTGCATCCATTGCAGAGACTGCTCCACATCTGTAACTGGAGATACATTTCTGTAAATGCAGCTATGACAGTTCTCCATCTGCTGCTTCATGCTACAATTAAACTCACACTGGTAATCCTACAGCAAAACTCCTGCAGATATCTCTCCCTTTTCTTATCATAGATCTCACATCCTTCATACCTTAAGACAAGCTTTATACCTCTATATACAAAATTCCTCATGTTCACACCCCTAAAGACAACAAAACTCTGTATTAAGACCAGTTATGTTGGTAGGTGGCATAACTTGGCTGATTTCCAAGCAGTAAGAAAGGGAACAGGATGAAATCCTTGGCATCACTGTTGGTGATCACATATCCACCTAAACTGGTGCATTGGATGGTAAAAGAAGTTAAAAATTTAATTCTAGAGTTTGTAGCTAGTTCAGACACAGCATTGGTAGAAGTTCACATTTGACTGATATTCTGCTGCTACCATCCATTTCTTCTACACACACATGCATGTGTGTGTGTGTATATATGTATATATGTATCTCCTATATATACATATAAACATACAGAGCTCCTCTATATGCTATATATCCATATAAATTCATATAGGATAGAATTTGCATCCCTAGGAGGCATCTGTCAACAATACACTATGCATGAGACATCCAATGTGCTTGTTTTCTCTTGCTCCTTCATCACACCTTCTTCCTATCCCTTTATTCTAATCTTTCGTATCATCCCCTCTTAAATCAGGACCAGTCCATAGCTTTGCTTGCAGAACTGTCTGTTGGAAGAATTCTAGTTCAAATTCGAATTATTAGAAGCTAGCAGAGTACATGTTCTCTTTCTTGACTCAAACACAAACCACATTGTTTTATCCTGCATACCCACCACTGTGTCTAATGTGCTAGCAGACATTTTCAGCATTTGACATGATTTATTCAGTCATGCTCAAAAATAGACCACCTGTAACTTCTCATGCTGCTACCTAAGCCATGGTTTAAATTTCAGAAGGTCCATATCCCAGGATGGAAAAACTGGCAGGGTCAAAGCAGATACAAGTATATTGAATTCTCTCTTCCTGAGTTTTAAATCTGAATCACCACCTCCTTACATCTCCAGAATGCTTGCCACAATGAAGCAGGCTTATGATTCCAGCAGAGACTCAAAATTTTCTTTTTTGTGATAATTCAATCCTTATGACTATTTTATCTTTTCCTGTACACTCTCATGTTCCAGCCATGGTATGACTATAGACAGAAACATTACACACCCATTTATAATAAGAATAGATTTCTAAGAAATATTTATTATTATCTATTAATCTTATCTATTTTTATCACGAAGTATTCTCTTCAGAATGAAAAGGGATCTTCATACTTGAGTGTGCCAGTTCCAATCACAACTTTTCAAAGAAATAACCTCTTCACTTAGAGGTTATTTACCTATTCCTTTTTCTTTTCCAGGACTGTCATATTTTCTGTAGGTCAGGCTGTGCACCTGGCTTTTCAGACCTGGGCATTCTTTGCAATCTGGCAACTATCCGGCATCAAACAGTTCCATTTTGAACGTGGTACAGCAAAGCACTACAGTGATGGTGCAAAACTGCATCCTGCAGGAGCAGATGAAGTGTGCAATCAATTCCAGCAGATGCAGAAGGAACAAATTCTGCCATTCTGGCATATGTCTTTTATTCCTTCAAAGGGCTCCAAGTTAATGTATTTCCAAACAGCTGAATAAAACCAAGATGAAAACCTAAGTCTGTTTAGAAAGAGTTGATTTTCACAAAGCAATTGCATAGCCAGCTTGTCCATTAAAAATAAACAACAAATGTCTAAAGGTGCAGAATAGCTGCAGACCCTTTTAAATGCTACATAGTGGTGTGTTAGAAAGCCTTGAAAGAACAAAAGAATTTCCCTGAAGAGCACAGAATGAAGTATTCCTCCAAGAGCCACAGACTCTAATCCTGAATGACTCCTTCCATAGAGCACCTCATCACAAGGCCTCTAACAGCCTCCTCAGCGAAGAGACACGGGACAGAGACCTCAGTGAAAGCCACCACTCCTCTTTGCAGTCCTGTCCTTTTGCCCACCCAAGGGGATGTGAAACACAGCTGGCTGATGGGGTCTGCAGCTGGCAGCACACCTGGCACCTGCAGAGCCACCCCTCAGCTGGGGACACGGTCACAAGCCCATGGCTCTAGCTATGATCTGCCCTGAACGTAGAGCGGCCTCTAATTAAAATTTTAATTCAGTGAATGACGAGCCTGAATTTGACCAAGCATTTTTACAAGAAACCTACTTTAAAAACTCCTGTCATCTTTGCTTGGCAATCTCAGTGATGTGCTCACACTGTTCTAACAAAAGAACTGCTCCAGCTCCTCACTTGTCCTCATCCTGAGGTAACCCAGTGTCCTAAAGGAACCTCTGCAGCAGAACAAAGATATAGAAGGACTTTTTAAAAGAGACAAGGAAACCATCCTCCCCTTTCTTCGCTTGGCTGAGCCATGGGGAAACAGGGCAACCAGCTGGGAGGTTGGTCCCCATGAGATGCTCTATTCCACAATCAGCAGAGAGAGAGAGAGAGTAGTTGTTCACAAAGGCAAGACATTACCCTCTCACAAGCCCTGACCACCCTCTGCAGGAGCCCACGCTCTCCCTGCTGGCTACAAATATCCTGGGAGATTCGCTTCCCAATTTAGGCACCTCTGAAAATCAGGCAGGGGAATACTCTGGGAATACAAGCCAGCACCTCAGCAGAAAGTCCAAGAGCCTCTCACATCAGTTCTTAGGGAACATCATGTGTGGTTTTGACAACAGTAATTTAGATAAAGGGCACCACAGGTCATACCTACAGCTCACACTGATATGCACATGTTCAAGACTGTATTCTCCTTCTAAATACAAAAATGAATAAGGATATCCTTATTTTCATCTTTAGTATGTATTTATAGAATTTTGCTCAGTACTTTAAATTATTTATGTTTCTAAAAATAATTCTCCTAACATGTCATGTGTTGCTTATAAAAGCTGTATTTAAGACTCAAGTTCTAGAGTGTAGTGAATTTGATAAGCAATCATCAGGGACACTAATGTGGCTTGCAGAACAAGAAAAAGCCTTCCAAAAACTCCACATTATACTGTAGAATTTAATTCTGAGCTAAAATACAAATTAGAGCTAACCAATCTCCAGGAATGCTAATGGCTTTTACGTTAGAAAACATACAGGGTTATATATGCATATTTTTATACACCCAGACTTTTTTTCCCCCTTTAAAAAATACAAAAAACAAACAAACAAAAAATAAAAAAATAAAACAGAGCAAGATACATTTACAATTTAGTTCTATTACCAATTGATCAGTTCTGTAATGCTTTCTCATGGGAATATTTTCAGTACAACTGAAATCTGCAGCATTCTGTCTTAATATTTGGAGATGAGAATTAAATTGCAATTCAGAAAAATAAATATAGCTGTTTTTTAAATCAAAAAAGACATTTGCATTGATGAATATTTTCTTCCAAGCTTATTGACTCTGCATATAACTATCAGTGTTTGGGGAGGGGTGATGTAATCTCAAACAATGATTGCCATAATCAGAAACTTACAAAAAAGGTAATTCAGAAGTAAAGTGACTAAGTTTAAGCAATGCTTTCACAGGAATAAATGCATTTTCCCTTTACATTTGTTTTCCTTATGGACCAGCAATGTTTGAAGGTGGAATCAACTATGGCGTATAGCAGGTAGAGAATTAGAGTTCAGGACAGATAGCAAGATTCTGAGACACCTCTGATTCCCTGAAAACATACCTTATAATAAGTGCTAGCCAGAAATTTCCAAAAAATTGTTTTACAACAAAAAAGTTCCTCCAACTTTTCCAGAGTGAAACCTTAATCCAAAATGTAACAGTTAAAACAATTTTTTTCTTTCTTTTTTTTTTTTTCCCAGAAAGTACCTCCATATAGCCAGAGAACTAACTCTGTACACTCACATTCAAACCCCCAAACCCCTGATTTGCTTGACTCAGATCAAGGAGTATAACTGGAATATCTCTAAAAAGATGTGTAACCTAATCATTGCTTTTCAGACTACACTTGGATTGTAATCAACTCCATCATTTCTACTCTGTGCCATGCAAGTGGTGCATTGGCCCAAAGGAAGAAAAAACAGGACTAACTGGAAAATGTTGGCATGTCTGAGATAAAACAGCCTTTGCTTTAAGTCCCCTGGACTTACTGTCAGTTCTCTTCCCTCTTCATTCCCAGATTGATATTTTCTCTCAAGAACTTACACATGAGATATTTTGAGCTACTGAGCATTCATTAAATCCATTAACGAAGCACTTTTGATAACACAGCACTTTTGAAAATCAATTCATTATCCTGAACAAGCATTGTGCATTTCAGATTGGTATTTTTGTCCAAGAATATTTAAGTGTTAAAACACTCAAAATGAGAATACAAATGTGTAAGGGAACCCTAAAGATACACCCAAGTCTAAAGGAAAGTTATTTTATGGGAAAACATGGTTAAACCAGTGGCAGATGGGTGATGCACTGCAGAACAGGAAGATTCTAGCTCTTCCAACATCTGTATCATCACCTTACTGAGTTCAGACTTTACACACCAGTTTTGTATTTTGGTTAGAAAGCAGAGCAAAGACCTGCAGACACCTCCTGCATTACAAAAAGTGCTTCTCAACACTGAAATCAACTGACATTACATTTTCTTAGGAAATATTTTTAAGGGAGACAAATCTTAACAGAGCAGAACCCTTTTCTAAATACAACAGGCTTTCTCTTCATTGAGGTTCACAGTCTCTGGAGCATAGACAAATTTCTCATGGAGAATTCCAGCATTT
Organism: Parus major; assembly: GCF_001522545.3. NCBI lineage: Eukaryota > Metazoa > Chordata > Aves > Passeriformes > Paridae > Parus > Parus major. The sequence continues at coordinate 21,162,379 of NC_031769.1, read as the reverse complement.
CCACAGCTTATTTAATTTTGGTACAATAAACCCTACAGATTTTCATTGTGGAAGACATGAAAAATAACACTTTCTATCCAAATATATATAGGTTTGATTTTTGTATTGAACTTAAAATCTCCACAAATAAAACTCAATTTAACACCAGAAACATGACTAAACTCCTGAAATGCAAAGATATATTCTCTACTAAGTGTTAAGCCAAATAGTAACAAATTAACATTTTATAAACAAATTAGAAGTAGAGTAGATGTGTTCTCCCTTAACTTAAACATCCATTTCACTGTTTAACAGTTTGCAGCCTAAAATGCTCTTTGATGTTCAATAATGCATTTGCAGAATTAATATATAATATCAGCAGGAAGCACACATTAAGGACAAGGTGAAGAGAGAAAACGTTTTCATCTAAGAATGAGGTAACTGAGAAACAGGAGATGAAGTAGTGCTATTCAAGGTATTGCAAGCTGTTTGAGAAATTTTCTTAATACACAGGATGATGATATTGTTCTGTTTTTCAGTCCATTTAATCTGAGCATGCACAAGGTGAAGCTGCCCAATTCCCACTTAAATGAGTGGGAGCCAAGGGCACTCAGCCCCTGAAAGACCTAAGCCCTCTGAGATGAGGAAACACTCATGGCATCTTAACTTCAGACACCGTGACTGGCTCTGCCAAGCATGCTTCGGTATGCCTGCCTGAATCCATGTATGTGCTTTAGCTTCATTCACAGGAAATTAAATAGAAGGTGACACATTCAGAAAATTCAGAATTAGATGTGCTACTCAAAAGCACTGGCGTGCAGTGGAGCACAGGAATTGCTCCTTACAGCCAGGCAGAACCCCAGCCTCACACTCAGCAGAAATGACAGTGAAAGAATGATTATTTATACTGTACAGCTGAAAGATGGTTGTTTATACTGTACAGCTATTCTCCATATTTATTCATGTTTATATATTATTACATTATTTATGATCCAATTGTACTATAATAAAGTAGGATTATTTATCCTATCACCTCAGAAAGGTGACAAGATGTGTAGAACTGCAAATAAACTAAAATGCAAAAGACAGGAGCAGAGAGCAAACCCACTCAGGGTCCCAGGGGTGACCCCATTCCTGAAGCCTAAGGAAGCCCCCGAGCTGTCTGACCAACATTCTCCCTCCCCACTATCTAAACATAGCCCAAGTATTTAAAGGCCTTTGCCCACAGCATGTTGATATAGTTCTGTGGAGTATCATAATTTTGTACCCAAAAACCTTTCACTTCATTTTCCAAAAAGGAAAAAAAATAAAAAAAAAAAATTAAAGCACAAAAAGTACCATACAGTAAAAGCTCAGAAATTTCGACTTTGTTACCATCCTTTCCATACCCTAAATGGACCACAAGTGGCACAGAAGCTGTACCCTTTTATCAGTTTAAACAGGAGTTTCCGTTCTCTCTTGGTAATTCAACACACAAATACCACACCCTTTGTCTAATGTATGAACATTTTTTCCAAATCCATTTTGTCCCCCCAAGAAATTCCTTTTTTAATCTTCAAAGATTCTTAAATAAGAGAAAAACACTAAAATAGGATCTTATTCATCTTTTCTAAATGAGCAACTTGTTGTAATGAATTGGAAAACAATTCAAAATAAGCAATTATTCTTTGCTACTTGGCCACTTGAGCCCCAGCAATTTATTCAGGATACAAACACATATTTTAGCAGTACTATTGATATGGGATTATAAAAGGACATGGAAAAAAATCATTAGTTACTATCCCAGAGTTGCACAATATCATTTCCAGAAGCACAATAGCACTCTTGTCTTAAACTCAATTTTTTCAGAGTTGTGCAGCATAGAACCCTACACCACAACTGAAGAGAAGTCCGTGACTGGATAACAACAACATACTAATCAGTGAACGAAACACAGAATGCAATATTTCATCCAGGGACAAAAAAAGAAATCTTGCAGAAATAGAATACAACCAAAACAATAATAAGCACAAAAGTAAACTAGATTATTAAGTCAAAGTAGGTGAAAGTGCTAAAATGTATATTTTTTGGTGTAAGTCAAGACATGAAAAGCTTTTGCAGTATTTTTAAAGAATGTTTTTGTTTGCCTTTCCTCCCACTGTTGCTGTTTCTCACCCATCACAAAGAAAAAGAAACTATTACCTGAAAAAAGCCCAAATTCCATTATTATTGTTGGTTTTGTCAGCAAAAATTATAAATTAGATGGGATTTTGGCAAACATACACATTGTTTTTGTAATAGAAAATCATCCTCTCTTTAAGCAATTATTTATTTTAGTTTTGATAAGAACACAGGTTATCAGTGGCAAGCCTACTATAGAACTTCACAGCAGAGTTCACACAACTCCAAAAACTAATTAGACAGAATTTCAATTGAAATTGCTGAGACTTTTAAACATTTACCTTACAGATGGAAGATTTCTACCATGCCAAGTTCAGAGCTGGCCAGAACTGCGGGGTGGATTTGTACCTCTAAGATCTTCAAGGGCCAGAAGGCTTTCCATTAAAAAAAAAAAATAAACACACCAACAGTAGGTTTTATTTTTAGTCTAAATAAGAATAATAAACTTTTCAATCCATCTGTCATAAAAAAATGGCGATGTGTGACAATCTATGTGTATATAGAAAGGGTGTGGGAGAGAAATCCCCCCAGCCCACAGAGTCATGGCAGGGCAGCACCACTGAAGGTGCCAGAATCACAAGGTGTGAGGTGCCACATCAAGTCTCTCCTAGGAGAATAACCAGGGCAGAGGCACAGGCTCAGGCATGGGCATACAATCACCCACCACATTCCCTGTGGTGGTGGTGGTGGTGGTGGTGTTCTATCTACCATGCCCTGAGAGAGAAGCTTCCCAAAAACTGCTGAAAATTGCTGCCATGAGGCTGCAAAGTTTTAAAGCCTAGAAAGCGAGAGCAGAGTGAAGATAGCCTTCACAAAGATGCTGCAGATATTCCTTTCTCGGGAACATCTTCAGAGATAAAGACCTCTCTGAGCATGAAGGCATTCATGTTCTTCTAGCTTTTGTGCATAGTCCTGGGACTAGAGACTGAGGGCAAGGATTTCTCCTCAATGTAAACTTGGACTTTGGTCTAAAGCATCTTTCTAGGTCTGAAAATTATTAAAATATTATAAATAACATACAACTTGGAGACATAGTTCACCTGAACAACCTTGAAGCCAGGCAACCTGAAAAAGCCAAAGTGGATTGTCAATTCTTTATATGGGCCACAAAACAGGGGCCACAAGACTGTTGTGTGTCACTTCACCTGTAGCAACAGAGAAGAGAGAGGAAACAACAATGCTCTTTCTCTGAAAGTGAGTGCTCTTTCTCTGAAAGAATCCAACATGAGAAAAAAAGGGGCAGGAAAAGGGGGAGGAAAAGTAGAGGTTCTGGGAACAGCTGCAGACCAGCTGGGCATCCTAAAATACAGCCAAAGCTGGATGAGTCACAGCAGGGAGCACTCACCAGCTTTTTTAGGCCTTTAGGAAAGATGGGGAACACATGCAGCCTGTGAGACTGTAAAAGGTAAAACCCAACTATGCCTACTGTTTGAAGAGCCCAGTTGAGTATCTGGGTAAATAATCAGAGGGACACATACTTGCAATGCTACAGAAACAGTACAACATATTTTTCAAGAGAGAGTCAAATCGATCCCTTCTTTACAACCTCTACAAAATGCTTTGTAATTGACACATGGATTTTTAACTAGAGCCCTCATTCCTTACCATGTAAATGAAAGAATATGTTCTCCAACTGTCCACTGAGATTCATCCTGAAACACTTAAGAGTTCTCCCCTTGACACTAAACCATGAGCAATGGCCTGAAAAACTACGTGTGTTACACCCACCACTTGATGCTTAATTTTTCTAAATTAAACAGATATCACAAATTGTCACCCCTGTCAGTGACACAAAAAAGGAATTACGAACGTTCTTAAAAGAATTTGCTGTGCTGGTACAAGGTTGATGATTATTTTTATCTTTTACATCACTTACTGGACTATGAATAACATACTGGTACTACTTTTCTTTCTTTAATATTAATTCATTAGTGTCTTAAGAAAGAGACATTTATTAGTAAGCCTTCTCTACCAAACACAATCAATAGTAAAATCTTATATATACAGCTTCTTAGAAATTTAAGGAAAGATATAAAAAAGAATTCTTACATTGAAACAGTTCCAAATCACTAACCATTTCACCCAAAATATCTCACAAAGCATTAAAATAATGTATTTGAAAACCAGCACAGAACTGTAATTTTTCAGACGACCAGAGTGCAAATTATTTCCAAATGTACTCGGGGAAAAAAAAAAGAAGTGCTATCTTTCCACCCACATGAATATTTATCACTGTCTACAAGATAATATAAAAGCATTTGACAAAAGTGAAAGGGAAAAAAATTACATGATTGATACTAGATCCCTAAATACTCTACTTCTCCCTTTTTTCCCCTTAAGATCATTAGAGTTCACTTTTTAGAAAAAAAGATAAACAAGGATTACTGGAAACTGACATTTCCCCTTTCCATCAGTTGAAGGTCTTATTAGCAAAACTAGATCTGGATGACATGAAAAATGCAGCAGACCCAAATCCCCTGGGAACGCTCTTAATTTCACAGTCCTGCTCCACCTCCAACTTCACTGCTTGAGCCCCTGCTGGGCAGAGCAGAGCAGCTGCCACCCTCCAGCTCAGCCCCAGCAGCTCCTGGAGGTTTCAGGCAAGAGGGACCAGGAGGAGCTGTGCAGTCTCTGCCTGCTGGCAGGGCTCACACGCAGGCTCCTGCGGCTTCCGCCGTGCTCCTGACCGCAGAGGTCACAAATCTCTCGGCTGCCAGGATAATTAATCTGCCCAGCAGCTCAGGCCCTGCAACCCCTTTTTTCTCTGAGCCATCAGGGCCAGACAAATTGGTCTGGTGGTGACAATGTTCCCAGCCACCACTTTCCCTTGATCTTTCTCCATGGATGCGTGCCAGCTACAGAAACCCAGGAGTGACCACTGGAAACAGGCTGCAAAAGCCATGAGGACATAACCACCTCTGCTGGCCATCTTTCCTGGGCTTTCCTTTTCCACAGGCAGCCATTTAGTGCTTCAGGTTCACAGATATACAAACCATGTGGTGGTTTGACTGCCTGTGCATGGGATAGCCATGGAGCACATGGACCACAGATCTGGTGTTGTGTGGAAAAACAAGAGTAGCTGCAGTTTGCACATGTCAGCTGAACCATCCAAGCATACTACTCCTAGAGGAAAAGGCTTTTCCCTGCGCTCCCCCTGACATACGAAGGTGCCAAGGTACTTTCACAGCCAGACTGGGCTGTGCTATGCCAAAATATAAGGCCCACAAAGTGGTGTACCTCTCTCAGCAGAGGGTTTATTCAGTTGTTTTGACTGGGAAGGCACTTTGCAAATGAAAAATCTCAGTTCAAAGACAGGAGATTTGCTCTAAAAAAAGAATTTTGCAAAAGACGTCTGGAAACTGAAGACACAAGTGTGCTCTGTTCCTCCCAGAGACCCTCCTGGAAGCAGTCTGGGTAGGATTTCTGGGGTTTCTTAAGCTCACTCGTGTGGTTTTTTCCAGTACTATAAGTCTCTATTGTTAACTTATGCATTATTTAAAAGATACTGAGTTTAAAAATAGCTCTAACCCGCCAAGGGAAAATGTAAAAAGCAGTGAGCTGAAAGCCACAGTGTTTCTTGTCGATCGTTTCAGCATGCAAGGCATCGCAGCTTTCTCCCATTTTCATTTCAATTTAGTAGCTGTCTTTGACATATGCCCACCCATTTTCACCATCAAAGCATCAGAGGATAGCTCATTCCTGAGGGTGCATATTACAAGTCTCTGTGCACCACTCAGACAGGATCTGTGCACCATTCAGACAGAAATTACTACCACACTAGGTCCTGGGATGTATTATAGATATGTATGTGTGTGTGTGTGTGTGTGTATTTCAGTTAAAGCCTTCCTGTGTGAAGTTCTGCATTCAACCCCCATGTTTTGAGTCCACCTGTAAGGTGAGCAGCTTACACTCCCACAACACCCTTTCAAGTTACAGATTGTCTACTACCCTGCTGGACGGTCATGGGCCAAGCCACAGTGGGGTGAAATGATTTCCCAAGACTGTGGGTGAAGAAATGGTAGATCTGAGGACTGTCCATCCCCAGGGGTGCTTCTGGATGCTGGATCACCCTTGCTCTCCCTTCAACTGCAAACAACCACTGGACATGCAGGATGGGTGGGCTAGCAAGGCCCCTCAAACACAGAAGAATCTCTTCACACACTATGCAAACAGCTAGCTGGGGCAGGCACCAATCCTTCCTCAGACACTTGAGACAAAAAACATGAGTGGGACCAGAATATGAACATCCTGGGGCATCAGGAAGCAATTAGAAGTATCTGAGACCAATCTAAAATCAACAATGATCCTGACTCTCTATTTCACATGTAAATTGAAATCCAGAATAATACAGGCCTGGAAGTACTTAATAATCTTCTGTTTATAAAAGTAGCAGCACTAAGCTCCACAACAGGAAAAGAGCAATCTTCACGTAAAAGCTATGTACATGTCAGAGCTAGAAGACTGCTCCACACCGCAGGAGAAACACATATGCTGATTTTAGTCCAAAACATTTCTCTGGAGTTTAGCTGCATTCCAATCTTATACACTGCATTAAATGGTGTCTGTGAACCTTTACTCCCAAAGAAAGGAGAAAAATGAGAAAATAAGAGAGGGGGGAAGGCAGGAAAGGGCTACCCTGTTTGAAATATAGCAGGTTGTTCGCATATCTCAAAATTCATCATGTGATAGGTATTCCTTCTGTTAAGTGTAGTTGGAAATAGTTGGAAACCTGTATGGTTTCAGTGGTTTCCTATATGACAAAAGTACAAGAAAACAAAGCTATCTCGGTACCAAAAAGGCCATGGTTAACAGCAAGAGTGTTCTAACAGTTTGAAAGCACATGAAAACTACTCCAAATGAACCCAAGACTTCTGAGGAAAAAACCCCACCATCACCATCAAGCTCATGACACACTTCTTGGGAAAACTCAAGAGAGGTGGTGAGGATTAAAGCACTGGGACTGCTGCTGAGAAAATGACTTGAAATTTATGGACTGAGGAGAGCCTTAGAGAACCCTTTCCTTACACAAGTTTGCAAGCATAGAGACTGTTGACTTGAAGTAACAGGTGATTTGTTTTATAAGTCAGCCCTTGTTATAGAGCCAACCCCCCCAAGTTATGAGGGACAGCAGAAGGACTGAGCACACAGTGAAAACAGCATGAGGCTTCTAAACATAACAGTAATACAAGGACAAAACAGAACAGAAAAAACAATGTTTGTGTATAAATATGCCTGTATTGTCACCTTGAAATCTCCCTTTTTTGAACCCAGAAATAAGATCTGCAGTATTTTGGCAGAATTGGTACAGGACTAAGATCCACACAGTAGCCCCATAGTTCAGCAGATACCACATGGTATCTGAAAATTTAAAAAATAAGAGAACTACATTAAAACTTTAAGCAAATATTGAGGGCAAGACAAAAAACTCCTTTGAATACTTAGATTCTTATGTCTCCAGCATGGAGACAGTTCCTTCCTTCAAAGGACAAACTCAATTTGAAATTAATGTGCAATAAAGTTAAGGGACACAAATGTCCTGGACCTGATGTCCTTAGCAAAAATAACCATATGTGAGAAGAGACAATCCAGCATGCAAGCTAAGAAAACAGGCAAAGTCCCAAGGGAAGGAGGAGGGAAGGCATTGCTGCAAAAAAGCCACTTGTGGGACTGCAAGAGCAATGTCATGCTGCTCTTGATGTCAAGCCAAATAGCTGCAGCACTCACACTGAAAGAGTTCAAAGGGACATTTGATAAAGAGTATCCTTTCTGAATCAAGTATTCTCACAACAGTTGGAAAGTGTCTAATTCCACAGACCCTTCACATTCAGTATCATGGAGCTGAAGAAAAATTTATCACAGAGAGTGCACCTGTGTGACACTGAAAATTAATGCTTTTCTAGCTATACAGTTCAAAGTGTTGCATGTGACTACTGATGAGCAGAAAACAGTGCCTGAGTTAACAAAAACAGCCAAGCTCAGTGTGATACCAGGAAAGAAATATGTATGCATTGTCTCTCTCTAAAAAAAAATAAAATCATACCAAATGACAAATTCAATCAATGGGAGCAACACAGGTATAGAAAGGATGCGATGGAAAATGCAATATTGGTGACAGGTGAATGCTTGCACCAAGTTACAGCAAGGACAGAAAAAGCAATCACCCATTTTCTAAACTTTTTGAGATCTAGCAACACCAGAGAAAGTAAATGACAGTATCAACAAGGCAGCATCAGCTGCTTCCTCTGTAATACAGGTGCATTGAGGCTGAAAGAGATCCAAAACTGTGATATTTTGGCAACAAAGCCTCCTTAAAAGACAATGGAAGAGTCAACTGAAAATTATAAGATCCTGTTCATTCAGAACTGGACACCAGATGAAAAACAATGATGACATTTTACAAAAGTTGTTAAACCTCTCCCTGATTCTTACCAGACATTCAGCTTGAGACTCTGGGGGTGCTGATACTATTTTAATGATGTTTTTTTCATATCTGTATTTTGTGTTTAACATCTCTTTTATATTAAAAAAAAGAAAATAATTGTAGAAAAACTTTTTACAAATACATTGCTGTAAAAAACTCCACTAACTCTAAAGACATTAAGTTTGTTCTAAGGTAGAAAACTACCTTTAGAAAACTACGGAGGGGACTAGACAGGACTTCTCAATCTTGCACTTCATGCATATCACTAAACCCAGCCCTGGAATTATAGTCATATAATCTCATTAGTCATTTACTATAAAAATTTGGAATATGACCATTCATTTGCAAGTTACTACACAGGGTCACAGTTTTATTAAAAAACAATTGGCATAGATGTTGTATCAGTAAGGAAAAGCAAAGCAAGAAAAAAAAACATAAACATAAACAGGAGTTTATCTGTTCGCACCCTCTAATTCAATGCAACTTTTGTTAGTCAAAAAAGCAGCAAATTCTTGTTGTTCTTCAGACTGATGCTAACACCAACCTAATCATTAAACAGCTATCACAGATTACTGAAGCATTTCTCTATCCCAGTTCAGCATCTATCCAGTGTCAATTCTCACACTAAAGAAACAAGACAGCTAGCAGACCTGTTGTAAAAATCCCTATTTAGGCTGATTTGCTGAAAAAAAACCCTCAAATCAGGTTTCTCACACCCCAGGCAGACCGTCTAAAGACTGGGCAGTTGAAAATCTTTTGATTTGCTCATGCAAATCTTTTGATTTGTACATGCTTAGCTGCCATTCTGCAGCCAACAACACCGGTCCCCCAGTCAGGATGGCAAACTTGGTCCAAGTTTTACATCAGGCACTGGGAATTCTCTTTCCCACTAATGAAGAAACCCGTAGAAACACAGGAACATTTCCTACTCCAGCTCCTGTTTACTGATAGCTGTGTTCCCAGTTTTAAAGCAAGCAGGCAATCCCGCTTTAGCCATTTAAAACAGCATCAGAATCTGCTGTGAAATACCTAACACAGCTTCAGCCTTTTAACTTCTCCAGGTGGTTTCTCTGTATATTGATTATTCCTAGCTCTGGCTTAGTCTTTCACTGGCAATTTAAATTTCTTTATCTTATGACTCCTTTGTAATGAACTGGAGGATTTTGTTTGCTATATGGTCTAAGTGGAGGGGAAAGGGTTCTTGATTTCTAAAATGCTCCTCTGCCAGCTCCACTGCTGACAGCGGTGAGGTGCCTCCCACAGATGGGTCTTCTGCCTCTTCCCTTAAGTAACAACAATAAGCCAGGGCAGAGGTTGTCAGCTACATTCAGAAACCCCAGGGAAAACCTGACTGCACAGTTACAACACGGTAACAATAAAAATACAGCTTAAAACTTATACAAACACTTATAGTGTCCCAGTAATTGCATCTATAGCAGTTTCTACTGACAGCTGATGTTTAAGACTGCTGTGCTCTGGTTAGGGTGGTAATTGTCCACACAGACTCAAAAAATTCTAAATGCCTTGGTAAGGTGGCAGCAGATCTGGGCTTGGGATCTCAAAGGTGCTCAGACATTGGCCTCTTATTCCCATATAGTATTTAGCTCCTTCCGTTTGGCTTTCCAAGGTCAAGTGAAAGAGACTTGTTAATAATTCCTGTAACTTCTGCATTTCAAAAGCAGGGAGATGCACATTCCTGGAATATGCAATGCACCAAAAGATGTTTTAGGTCTAAAGCAAAATTCTTTTATTAGGATGTTTGCTTGCAGGTCCTGCTGAAGTCAACCAGAACTACTAATGCTCACCCAAGGGCAAAATTTGACATACAACATTATTTTGTGCTATACAGAAGTCTAAATAGAGATAATATGAAATGCAAAACTGAAAACCAGCTACTAGATTTGGATAAAGCAAAACTGAAAGGCAGCAGTTGTTCAAGTGCAGGAGCATGACTTTGCCACAGCCCTTGTACAATTCCATTACCATTCTCTTTTTCTAATGGGTGACACAGTTGAAACAAGAGTATTAAAACATCTTTTGGTGTATTTTTGTTTGAATGACACAGAGATTTCTGCCTAGAAACATTGAAGGAGTAGTGGGCCAACAGTACAGAGAACAACTCATGATTTTCTCATTCCCCAGCCATTCCCCCAAGACCCACACTGTCAATTAGATAGCACCATGGAGGCATTCCTTCTCCCAGCACATGTAGGAAGGAGCTGATGCTGTCAGCATCATGAGGTGAAAGGATTATGTCCTCAGTGATTTACACTGACCTGCAAACAATTCTGAAAACAGTTTGAAGCTGATTTCCATATAACAAAAATATTGAAAATGTCCACATCTTTTCCTTGTTGAATGTCTTGAATACTTTTCTTCTTCTTGCTGGCACAGTAAAGCATCACCATGTTGCTGCCTTGATTTCTCCATAACAGAAAGAGGTGCAGAGAGAAATAAAAAAAATCTCAATCATATTGTGCTAAACTATTGTACTTAAAGGCAAGGGCAAACCCTTTCTTATGACAGACTTTGCAAGAACCAATAGCTTTGTTTTCCTCGTGTTCATTTAGTGAGAAATGAGATTTGCTCTCAGGAATTATCTGCATTATTAGCAAGGTGCAAAAACTGAAGCCAAAATAAAAGCAGAGTGTTTAATATAAAAATTTCCCTTTAGAATTTATCTGCAAAAATAATAAAAGTTGTAAAAATCTTACTCCTCAGAAATGCCAAAGTGCCACTTGTTCAATCTGCTCATTTGGGGTGGGGAATGGGATAGAAATGGAAAGAAGAAAATTTGAAAGAATCCCATTAGGAGGTAGGTGTTCAAGTTCAGTTCCAATATGAGAAGCCAAGCCCAGAATTTGCATTACCTGCCTTGCTCTTCTGTCTGTACACTCGGACAATGTCTAGACAATTCTATTGTACAATTCTATTGTAAGTATCAGCTTTTCTATGCTGCTATTAGGAACAGGAGCCACCCATGAATTACTTAAAGTCTTAAATGCATTCCTACCTGTGGAGAGAGGGAAGGAAGGCAGAAACACCTCTCTGTGTTTATGTGTGTGTGTGCATATGTACCTGTACATGTGTATGTACAGAGATTTATTAAAAACAAAGCACAGAGGAAGTTATTACAGATACTGATACAATTCACTCTGCTCTTTGTAAGGAACTGTCAAATAAAAAATGTTTCTATGGACTTTCTGATAGCTTCTACCCATTCCAACTGAATTATACAATTAGCTAATGGTAGAGCTGTACTGGTGTAATCCATGGGCATTACACCATGCACCAACATGAAGGCTATCACAATTCCAAGATGTATATGTATATATATATATATAAATACACTATCTAAATTTTGGGTTTTTTTCCTTTGATTGAAAATAATTTTCTGTACAAAGTCCAAAAAGTCAAGAGAAGCAGCAAGTGCCCTGTATCCCTGAAATTTAACTTAGACAGAAGCTTAAGGGGACACTCAATGAAGTTTTCTCCATTATTTGTACTTACATGAAAACCATGTTTTAGTGGATATTTAGTAGATATATATCCCCTAAAAAGATAGAGGAAGGAGGAAAAGAAAATAAACTTTTCAAACATTTACTGTCAAACATTTAGTAATATATTTCAACAATGTGTTCATCCAGGAATAAGAGTAAGTTTGCAAAAAAAAATAAATTAAAATTTAACAAGCCATTTGGGAAGAAACACAACAGGATGCCAGTGAAATCTGGATTTAAAGGGCAGAAGTGGCATCAGACAGGAAATCTGTATGCTTGGGCCTAAAGTGCTGCATTTCTACCATCCAGACAGCAGGACAGGAATTAAGGTGGAATTAGATGAGCTTCAAGAACTCAAGAGCCCTAAAAACACATGCAAGAACCTGGTCCTCCAGTGAAAGGCAGAAATTCAGAAGTATCAGCTCCTAGCCTTTCAGAGTCCCAGCTGCAAAGTTGCATCAATCATACCACCAAATGTAGGAAGCAAACACATTCCATAAGAAATGATGAATTGCATCTCTTAAATTTCCACAGTCTAGCTAAGAGACAGGCAAAGGGGAAAGCAAATTATGACTACAGCATAACGGCCTAATTCAAGTGGCAGTGTATTATATATTTACAGGCCATTGGAATATAATTCTATCTGGCTACTGTAAAAATTCTAGCACACCAGAAATCCATTAGCAGTGATGTTCTGGCAAACCACCAAAGAGAAATACATCCTCTTATAGCAAAAAAGCAATGAAGATCAAAGAATGATTATGGATAAGTAGAGGCTAAAGATCAGCGAGTGAGCTCAGAAAATACATTGTAATGCAAGATTTAACTACTCTTCCAAAAAGAGAAAGACAAAAGAAACCATCTAACCCTGTACCAAAGCAAAGGCTGTGCACACATAATTTAAAAGTTCCAGCCATCATTTTTCATTAACACTGGAAATGTATTTATATTAATCTCTTTAGCTGGACTTGGCAGCTTGGTGACAGTATCATATTCAGCTTGATCTTGCTGTTTCTCTATAGCTCCACATTTCATTATCGCCACTTATTGATGAGCAGCTTTCTGGAGTGAAGTACAGTATACTAAATTTGTTCCTTGGTTAATTTCTAGGAAGTTTCCTCTGTAATCAAATTTGCCACCTGACACAGGCAGAAATAATCCGATGCCTTTGGATGGATTATCATGTCTCAAGTCACTGAGATAATTCCCTTGCTTTTATAATTAAGCGAAAACAGAGGTGATGCTAAAACATGGCTACAAAACAAAAAGCTCTTTGTCCCTCCAGTGATGTGTAGAAATAGCTGTCCCTTTAAGAAGCAGAGCTACATCAGAATTTCCTTACTTCCTTATCATTACGATTCAATACGAGATTCTGAGCCTTCAGCAGAGGGCATATCGCCAAGGTTTATTAGACACACACCCTTTTTACACCACACTTTGGTACAAGGGATGTGGCTGGTCATGTACAACAACACCCCTTGACCGTTATTTCCAAGTAAACAACAAGTTAGAAAAACCCCACCTGCTAATGGTTTTTCACCTTCCAAGGATTGCTTGGATTCCTCATGATTTCCCATGCCAGAGTGAGGAAGTTGTGTACTTAGCTTTCGCACAGGCTCAAGCTAGTGCCTGAAGCCTGAAAATCTCTTATTTGGCCACTGTCAGTTCCACACTTCCTTGCTTTGAAAACATGCGTGATTCTATTACAGAAATATTTCATCAAGATCTTTTTTTCTTCTTTCCTGCGTCATTGAATACTATCTAAATTTGACAGACCAAGCAGAAAGCATGATTCATTACAAGAGCAATAATAAGCTGTGAGGTAACTTTACTGTTGCCACCAGGGCTATCCCTGTGAAAGGAAGACTGAGTGGCTGCCACAAGGAATTACCACATTTACAGTCAGAAAGGGCAGTTTTGCTCTAACTGGAATGTTCTGTAGAGAGAAAATCTTTAAGATTAGGTATTTAGTTATCTGTACCATGATTTAGTCTCAGAATTCACACTGTGGTATATTGGATAACATGCAACCAAGAGCCTAAAATATGTCATCAGGAGCGGTTTTACTTTGGGACATGGGTACAACCCATATGTTTGCAATTCCTTCTGTACATTTTTACACTCCCCAATAAATCCTTCAGCAAGAACAAGGAGATTTGATATGAGGTAAACAAAACGGGGTAAAAATAAATTCAGCTATTAAAAAGCTAGATTTTATGTGGGTTTTTTCCCTCTGGAGAAAGAAGGGAAGATGACCAAGAGAAAAAAAATGTTTTTTTCTTTTCAAATGACCTTTTACATATCAAAAAAGGGCAGAAGCCCAATTTAGAAGAAATATGTCTTTGTAGGTCATCTTTAATACAAACACAAGATGATGATTCTTCATCATCTTACTGTATATCACACTAGATGACAGCATTTTATTTCCTTTGGGATGCTAGAAATAAAGTAAATGGAACAGAATAAGGAAAAAAGATAAATACACTTTTAACATTGTTTTGTCATTTATTTTTTTTTAAAATAAATAGAGCTATATTATCATACAACCAGTGCTTCTGTCAATTGATAAAGGGGTTGTTTTTTGGCTTGCATTATTTTATTTTTATTTTATAGTAATACAATCAGATTCCATAATTCTTCATTAAAACACTTGAAAAGAAAGAGAAAAGCTAAAATGGAGTTATTTTGATAAGGTGAGAGGAGCTTCTGGCTTCCTTGGCCACAGCCCACCTGGGAAACAGGGCGATAAGCAGGATCAGTATTTCCTGCCAGATTTGCTTTTGATAATTGGTGCTTTGGGAGTTGAAAACCTGATTTTGGCCATGTCTTGGAAGAGGAAAGAAGTCTACTCACATGGAGGGGTTATTACACTGGGGTTAGTACCTTCTCATGCTTCTCATGCTAATGCAGCCAGGGAGAAAATTGGAGCACTGTGTGTGAAGCCTTTCAAACCAAAGTGAAGAATTTGATTTGTTTGTGGTTTTCTTCAAGGAAACTCCTTCCGCACTAAGGTGACACAATTGTCTGCAAATGCAGTTTTACCCACTAGCAGGTCCCAACCAAACAATTACATTAAAGACCACACCATACAGAACATCTGCCAGAGGAAGCCTGTTTCTAGCCACTGAGTGAGGAAACATGATCACACCCACCTTGAGTCATACCAGCAAAAGACATCAAAAAAATGCTATATAAATTTCACACAACCACAGAAAGAAATAGCTGTGGTCTTCAAAGATGCACCTTACATCTGTAATAGATACAGCAAAGAAAGCAAACAAGTCCAATGCTTAGGCACAGCAGAGTTTGTGTATGCAAGCCGAGCACTATTTGCTAGCTAAGATGTTCCTTATGTTAAAAACACGTTGTTTTAATACCACCTGTTGATTCCATTTCTGGCCTAAAAACACATTTAAGAAGAACCACTATCCTGAATAGAAAAGGCATGAAAAGCCTTTTCCTCATATAATCCTACAGAATTAAAGACCATGAGTTTGTATGGTGATGATTTTTCCAGACATCCATTAGTTCCTCCAATTCCCCACCAGAAAGTGTAATAATTTTTATTATTTTCGTTCTTCACAGCTTCATTCCTAGCTCCATGCATCCCTTGACTACTTGTCTAGAAAAGTAAATTTCAATTTATTTCACTTAGCTGAGGAAAGTATTTAAGCCCCAAGCTAAAAGTCCTCCAGCACTCCCTCTGCTTCTCTAAGTGCTATTTTTACAGAAGGCTATGATGCTAAAGGAGTTCTCAAGGAGGAGGTAAAAAACAGGGCAGAGTGGCTGGACAACACTAGTAGAGGCTTATGAAGGAAACTGTATCAGCAGGAAGGCTGCTGACTGAAGACGTGCCCTATAAATGATAGTAGAGAAAACACCTGTTATTCACATTCCCCTTCACTCATTTTCCTCTTTATTCCCCTCTTCCTGTGTTTTACTCTGTCTACTCTTTATCAGTACCAATCCACAGGACCGTAGTAGTGCTGTAGCCATGGTGCTGTGAGAGTCTAAGCAAGTAGGGAAACATAATTGCTCCTATTAGACCAACTTGTAGGGCTGCCACTTGCTTTTCTAAACACAAATCCTATTCTAGCTGTTAAACCATAAACAAATAAAGAAATAAATGGAAAGGTCAAGGGTTTGTTTTGTATTATTTACGGATGTGGCATTATCTAAATACAAATCAAACATTCAAGTAGAAACTCTGGTGCTTAAACTGATATTAGCATATAAAGGCATGATTCCATTTCAGAGGAACAGTAAATCCAGAAATTACATTTTGACTATCAAAGCCCCTTTTACAGGCTAAATCAAAAATACAATTTTTCTTGTAACATCTCTCACAATGGCTAAAAGTTATTTGAACATTAAAATTACAGTCACATGGAGATACATGACACTTAGAAGATAAATTTATCTGAAACATTATTTGATTCTTTCCCTGATTTGAGCCATTTTACTTAAAACACACTAAATATAGCACTGATACACAACTGATCTGTACATATGAGGAATCTCTGTACATGTGTGTGTAAAATATAATTCTCCTAAATGATCTGGTAATCCAAGGTGTATCAACATGAAAGAAAAACATTATGCTAATAGAATGATAATATCTCTTCAGGATAATTAAACTATTTCTTCCTACACAAACACACACTCATAAATATACACTAATACATTCTCTATCATTATTTTTGTGTCAGAAAAATTCACAGAAAGATTATTGTGGAAAAGCAATTTACTTAGTGCTGATAATTTCATGTTTTAACCACTCTAAACCAACAAATGTTGCTTCCAGTAAATGCAATTGCCTAAACACAGTAAAATACTGTTTTCCACGTTCATTGAAGGGAAAACAAAGGAATGGCCTTTTCTGGAGACTTTTTAATGGGTCAGGGAAGTATCTTATGAGGGACACACACAGTGACACACTTGGAAATATCAGGTAAATTAAACAAATTGCCTTTTGTTCTCATTTTAACCAGGATGCCAATAAAGCACTCACTGGAATTTCACAGACATCACTTAAGCTTTTCATATCCAGCTGAAGTCAGCAGCAAACCTGTGCTTATTTCAATGCTGTTTACCAGTAGCTGGTACTAAATCAATAAATCTATTGACAATAATAGAGAAATAATGGGTAACAGGAATATGTTAACCTAAAACTAAACTATAATATAAAATATACAACTGAGTTATCAAAAGCAATTTACCCTTTCAAAAGATGTTTTAATCACAATAGAACTGTGTACAAAACAAACTGAAGGAAGGTAATATACTTACAGATAATTGCTATTTATTGAAAATTCTTCTTGTCCAAACTACCCAGGTATTTTTTTGCGGGGGATTACAAATTCAAAAGTAATAATGACCATATAATAAGATTAAAGAACATTGTTCATATTTACTAAATAGTCAACTCTAAGGTATAAAAAAGGAAGCTTAAAAAAAAATTAAGTCCTGGGCAAATTTTGGGAACAATGTAAAGAAGGATTTCAATGAGAAATGCAAAAGCTGTGCTACCTTTATACATGACACTGACAAAAGGCAGTAGTGAATGTACAGTTCAGGAAGGATATTGATATACTGAGGAGGTCATCAAAAAGGCAAAGAAATTATTAAAGGTCCTAAAAGGTGCCATTTTATCAGAGATCTAGGAGGTCAAACTTTCGAATATAACAAAAAGAACTAATACACTATATACCAAGGTGGGAGGAAAATTCAATGCTACAGAGCTTTTCAGACTGAAACTATACTTCAAATGTTTATCAATCAGGTTAAGTAGCAATCAAAGCTACTTAATATTTTGACAAATTCTTAAGTTCCATACTTCTTAAACACAAAAATGAACAGCAAACAAACAAACACAAAGGCAGGAACCTTAAGTGCTGATGCTTCAAACAGGTCTAACTGCATAATCCCAGGCAACTTCCCCAGTCTCAGGATGCTTAGTGAGACACTAGTAAAACCCTGAATTTTTCCTTACCCTTCTTTGTCTTTCAGCCCAAACAGAATCAGTTATCACGAATCTCAGCAGAACCAACATTTTTCATTAAGTTTAAAAAAAACTGTAAGTCATTCAAAACCAGTTTGTACAAAAAGAGTAATTGCCTCCCAGAGAACAAAATCAACATTTGAAATTAAGCAAATGTATCAGCAAGAAAGTGTTACTCAAGTCTGCGTAAATTTGCATTTATGACCACAGCAGCTTTTCCATCACAGAGTGGGATGGGAAATGGCTTCAAACGAGGGCTGAGAAAGAACAGTCCTGTTGGGTCAGCTGGGGTCCTGATCACAAAGCACATGATAAACATTACTTAACAAATAATTCAAAGATATTGCAGAACAAAATTTAGTACCCCATTCAGAAGGCCTGAACCTAGTCTATATTGTACTACACATAAACTGATAATAAATACTTCAATTAAAGGTTCAGAGCACTCTCATACGGTGAAAAGGCCATTATTTTAAGTAAGAATCAATTACTAAAATGTGATCATACCCAAGTGGGGCTCCACAGCCTGAACACAGCAAGAAAAAGGCAAGTGAATAGAGCTTGAATTCTTTTGATCACAGTAAATTGCAGCCACTAGTGAGAAAAACTGTGACTGTGTGCAGCCAAGACATTCACTAAAGTAACAAATAAGGGATTGAGTTGGACCACAGGGAGGCCCAAAAGGGCTCAGAGGAGGAGCTGTTTCTCCTCAGGTCTGATCTGACCATCACTCACCACACACAGTTACCCAAACACTAACCAGGCATCCCTGCAGAAGAGACAGAGACCAGAAAGCACAGAGCACTTTGAGAGGAGGAAAGGCAGAAGGGTTGTCTCAGTCCCCTCCTGCGGGTGACCAGGAGAAGCACGAGACTCACAGCAGAACAACTCACCAAAAACTACAGTAGTTACAAACAGGGCAACTGCATTTTTTAAACCACTTGGGGAAATTAATCCATTTGAATTCCATGGAGCCAAATGTTTACAATTTAGAGCAAATTTAGGAATATGTTTTTCATTTACAGCTTACATGACACATTGATATTAGTGTTGGAGACCATTTGCCAAGAGAAATTACAGGCAAAGTTTCAGCAGTTTGTCTCATGAAAAAGCGCTTGTCTGTCAAGCTGCCTTTTATTTTGCTTCTCTTTTTGGAATATTTTTATGAAGTTTACAGTCTGATCCTGTAAGGTTTGCAAAGCTCTAGTTTAAAAACATTCCTAATAAACATCTCCCACAAGGCATGAGGAATGTCTGTATCCTTCCCAGCAGTTGGGACATTCAGTGGCAAAGCAAAACAATTCAATTCCTGAGGTGCCAGGAACATTCCAATATCACCACCGAGAAATAATTTAAATTAAGATTGACATATACAAAAAATCCATCAATATTTTCTGAATAAGTTTTTTTTTGGTTTGGCCTACCTTTTAAAAAACTAAGAGAAAAAGGCATTTGTTTATTTTCCACA
This sequence comes from Parus major, assembly GCF_001522545.3. Classification (NCBI taxonomy): domain Eukaryota; kingdom Metazoa; phylum Chordata; class Aves; order Passeriformes; family Paridae; genus Parus; species Parus major. The sequence continues at coordinate 21,142,850 of NC_031769.1, read as the reverse complement.
TAATGAATATAATTAGTGAAGAGTTTTTAAAATTGCCTTCTTTTCAGCCTTCTGAAAGTAGTTGATCACAATAACCATCAATTTATACACTGTGCTGGTCCTCCTTCAGGACATGGCCAGGTGCTCAGTTGGGATAGATGAAGTGTGAGCTTCCTGAAGTGGCAGAGTTTCTGATCACATCTTTCCCAGCCTACTACTTCTGTAGAGATTAACTTCCTGAAACTAACCAAACTAACTAACTAAAACATGAACCAAAGGAACTAATTAAATTTGTGTTGTTGGAAGAGACAGCAGCTGATGGTTTTGCTCCATCCTAGTGACTGACTGTCACCAGGAAGGACAGTGCAGTCCTGAAGCACTGACTATAAGCCAGAAATACTTATTTATGCTTGTGACCCTTCAGAGCACTTCCCCATCACCACAAAGCTGAAGATGCCAGGCTACCAACGTGTTCACTCTCACAAAAAAAAGGATGTGATCAGAAAGGGCTCTTTTTATTATAACATGAGAAACCAAGGCACTTGCAGGTGGCCAGAAGCTTCAGGGAGCTTTCTGAAGGCCAAGGAACTCCTCAGTGTCCACACTGCACCTCAGAAGTGACCACATTTCAAACTCACACTCAAGCACACTCTCTGCTTGTCTCCATGATGGGAGACACCTCAGCCTTTACAAGAAGGGTGATGCTGCAGCATTATCGTTCTTGCCTATCACTGCTTCCACAAAGTGAACCTGGGGGGATCCCCCCTTGCCAGAGCCTGTCCACCCTCCAGACAAGCACAAACACCAGTTTTTCCAGCCACCTATCCAGCAGCATGCTCCTTCCAAACCCAGCCCATGACCACAGCTTGCTTTGGGCCATCATGACATCAGGTCTCAGCTGCTTCACCCATGAACAAACATGTCCTGGCTCAGGTGTTCTAGGACAGATATACATGATACAAAAGGGATTCAAAGAAGCTTTTGGAACTGCATCCCATGTCCTGATGAGTTGTGCTGCTTAATCACAGTTACAGCACAAGATGAGGGTGTAAAGATGGCTGTGTGACCACATCCAAGAAGTAGTATTCTGCATGAAAAAAGAAACAGGCATTTGCTGAGCCACAGATGCCACCATAGCATTAAAAACTTTAAGGGGAAGGAATTAAAATAAGGAAATGAGGAAGCACACTTCATTTCTGTGTGACTCCTGCACAGGTCTGGGTCACTGGCTGGAGCTGGACACCTGTGGAGGGTGGGAAGGCTGGAGCAGCACCTGCTCTGCCACTGCTGGAGGCAGCACTGATCAGGATGGCCAGAGAAAACAGCTCCATTAGATGCTGCCCTGAACGCATAAGGATACCGAGGCAACAGATTCATAAACACACCGGAGCACTAATGCATCCCTAACCTCTGCCTAAGGGACTGAACCTTTTAAAAATACAGCTGTTTTGATCTGAAAGCTCCTTTGTAAATGCTACAGCCAGTTGAACAGGCAAGTTAAAAAGAAACACTGTATCCTAGAAAAAAGTTCATTGTAGAAATACTATGGAAACTCTGGAGGAAAAAGGAGGGGGAAAGAATGGTGATGTATATGGAGAAAATGCCACCATCACTAGGGAAAGAAAATAGAAGGAAACTACACAGTGATTTTAACAGCTTATTATTACTTTTTATTATCATTACAGGTTATACTCCAGCATATTTTATATCTGCATTTAATATGAACAAATATGCATTCACGACTGGTTGAGATCCAAAATAAGCAAGAAGAAAGCACACAGATTTCAGTGTTAAATTAAACTGCCACACGTTAATGCCAGTTGGAAATTTTTTCATTTCCTTCCTCTCACTTGCATCCAGGACTTGCAGAATGCTCCTGTCCTGGGCTCCAGTTTCCCTGATGTGTGAAATGGTGGTGTAAGGAACACCAACATTTCAGGAATGAAACTTCAGGAAGTTTCCTTTATTTTCCTGCCCAGTTCCTGTATCTGTTCTTGTTTCACTGCAGAAATCAGTGAGCCTTTGGTTGCAGGCCACTGTTGTGGGAGGTGGCAGAAGAAGGGAAAGTTGCTCCAACTAACATCCTAAATCAATAGTAGCAAGTGAAGTGAAGAGGTAAAACAGAAAGTATCAGGCAATGGGGGAAGAGAGAAAAGTAGGACACCTTGAACATTTCTGCCAGGCCTCAATTGTGAGTGTCCAGAGAGCTGACAAGGAAATGGTTAAAGAAAAATAAGAAAGCTGTGCAGTACCTATGGTGGTGGCTGAGTGGACAACTATTCCTGATGGAAAAGATGACAAAGGAATGTGTGACTCGAGAGAACTGAGTAAGAACACAGATGGAAAATACACAAGCACAACAAAATCTAAAATAAAATAGGGTACACAACAAGAGTATGTATAAAACAGCACAGGCAAATGCAGCAGAGGGAACAGAGAATCTGACAGATAAAAACAAGGATTTTAAAAGAATAGAAAAAATAATGCCCACATGGAAAGCAGCAAAAGAAAAAATACTTGCAGACAAACATCTGGAGTCAGGAGCATATTTTAATTTGATTTTTTTTGTTTGTTTTTTACTCTCATTTTACTCACGTTACTCTCATTTTAATTTTGAACTTTTTTTCCTCCATAAATTGGGGAACCATATGGGAGAATGAACACTTTCACTGTGACTGACCTCCACTGATATTGTAACTACAGATGATGCCCAGATATATTCAGGTACACTAAGCTTTAAACAACATGAGGACTGCAAGAAAGGAGACTGACATAGACAAGGACTGTCCCTCCTTTCTTATAACCTATCTATTTTAAATTATTTCTCCCCCTGTGTCCCCTATACCTCCTTTAACATTTCTCAAATGTGTATTACACTTAAGAGCTAAGTTTACCTCAGGGCAAAATTCAATTCAGGGTTTCAGCATGCTTTAGATATTAGCAGAGGTTCAGTTATGAATACTAAACTGATCTTTTTTCCAGAGGATAACTAAAATCTTGAACCTTGCTGCTTACAAGAATTTAAATACTTTTCAACTATAGAGCTACTATGGTCTAAATATACATACAAAATATAATATGGAGACTAAGAACTGCAAAAGAAAAAAAAGTATTTGCAACCTTCTGAATGAAAGATTTTTTTCACTGGAATTATAATAAAAAATACATTTTAAATATTACTCTGGTATTCCTGGCCCTCTTTTTATTTGATGATTTTCACATGATATTTTAGAGGTAGTTTCAAAGTTGGTTAAATATTATGATGAAGCCAAACATCTTGATTTCCTTGCAGCCTTCTTTTTGTGACAATTTGTGACAGAACTTCTTTCATATTAAAAGAAGTGTAGCTCTTCAAGAAAAGTTAATATTAAGTTGGATTTCAGCACCTTTAGTACAATAAGAAAGCATTTTGTCAGACTTACATGCACATACTTGTGCAATATCATCCAAGACAATAAAGGAGTGATAAAAATGGCACTCAGCTCAAAACAAATAAAATGTTAAACATATGTTTGTGTGTCTATGTGCATATGTGCATAAACAAAAAATTCTACCTACACGTTTCTGATACATACAAAGCTGCAGCTCATAAAATCAAAGCCTTAACTTCTGTTTTCATAGACCATTATTAATGTGTTTACTTTTTTTTAAGATGATCTGAAATTTATACTGTAAGGGCAATACTGATCTTTTAGAAACTGTGACCACACCATTAACCTGCCAAATTAAAGCAAGTTTGTGCAGCCTACTCTCAGTAAGGTATAAATATGTATACAAAACTACTACTTCAAACAAACATTTCAGTGTTGAGGATTTGGTGCTTTTCAGCAGGAAATTCTTCCTCTGTAACTGTTTTAAAATACAGTTGTTAAAGAGTCTTACTTCTAGACCAGCCTCTTCCCTTCTCCTTCCAGCAGCACAGTGTCTCCACTGCCTGTAACCAGCATTCACACATGCTCTTCAACTCATGTCAATGCATGTAAAGAAATTGCCACTGTTTCAAGTATATTTACAATTGAAAAAACAAACCTGAAATTTGATTGGGTGTCATTGAAACCTGAACAGTTCATCTTTACAGCAGAAAAACTTGCATCAATTGTATGCAAACTCTTAAACGAAACCACAAAACATTGTGTTCAATTATTAGGAGCTGAATTACTTAACAAAACACTTCTATTTACTCTATTATTTATTCTCTTTTCACTTCAGGACAGAAAAGCAAAGCAACTCCTCTGTTAAAACAGCAGTGCTAAAAGACTACTTCAAAAACTCATTAGTGAAAGCCACACACCAGATTTCACTAAGTTTCTATTATTTGATCTTTCCTTCTGCTCTGAAGTTCACAGTGCTACTGCCTTATAATGCTTCTCTGTTCCAAAAGGCTATAAACACATCTGGAGAAACTTCATTCCACAGTACTCATTGTTTTTTGAGGATTAGCTCTTGTGCAATTAATGCATCTTCAGTACTTAATGCTTGATTATTAAAATGCTCAGAGCTACCAGTTTTTGGCAAATCCACCTTTTAATACCCAAGGAGGCTGTGTGTGAAGTTTGTCATTTGCCTTTATGGTAAAGTGGCAGAAGCAAGGCCATACCTGCAGAGCTGTGAACAGGTCTGGGCTCCTGAGAACAAGGGAGACACAGAGCTCCTGAAGCAAGTCCAGCAGAAGGCAACAAAGATGATTAAGGGACAGAAACATCTTTCTTAGGAGGAAAGTCTGGGGGAGCTGGGCCAGTTCAGCCTCGAGAAGAGGCAGCTGAGAGGGGATCTCACCAGTGTCTGTCAGTATCAGAAGGGAGGGTGCCCAAAGGATGGACCACGTTCTTCTTGGTGCTGCCAAGCAATAGGACAAGAGGCAAAGGGCAGAAACCAGTGCACAGGAAGTTTCACATGAATATGAGGAAGAACTTCTTAACTGTGCAGGTGACCAAGCACTGGGACAGGTGGTCCAGAGAGGTGTGGAGTCTCCCTCACTGGAGATATTCCTGTGCCACATGCTCTAGAATAGCCTGGCTAGAGCAGGGTGGTTGGACCAGATGACCCACTCTGGTCCCTTCCAACCTGAGCCGTTCTGTGAGTCTGCAAAGTGAAATTATACTACCAAAATGTTAGTTATACTAAAATAGCTGCCAAATAGTAACAATGGGAATATCAAAGCCTACAATGGTACTTAAGAAAGTAACAGAAAAACCTAAAACATACCACTACAAATTAACTCAATACCTAAAATAGTATTTCTGCTATAATACAGCCTCTAAAATCTCCACTGGAAAATTCCATTTCACAGGCACCAGGTCTTGGACAAATGTAGTGTAAGATACAGTCATTACTTACTGGTTTAGTGTCACATCTAAGATGAAAGATGATCCAAAAGCATCAACCTGGAAGCTGGCTCGAGCAATGTGGGTAGACTGCAATATGGAAAAGACTGGAATTATTATTAAGTCATGGCAAGACCTTTTGTACTGGTTTGAGAATGCAGAAACCATATATATACAGTAAGTAAAAATATGTCATTAACCAAATAAAATTGCATTGAAAAGACAAAGCAACCTAGGATAATGAATAAAAAAATCAGTTTTCTGAATCTATAAGACTTATTCAAGAATTCCCAGCAATACAACCTGTGACTCAGAGTAACCCCCCACCTTAACCCATACACCTACACCATAGGAAACAGCTCTTCCAACCTCCACCCTGGGCAAAACAAAGCAAAGGGAAGTAAGACCTCCCCTGGCTCACATGTTCCTTACACTGGCTCTGGACACAGACCAGAGAGGACAGCTGAGACATTACTGGCTTGGGCAGACAATTGTACTCTCACAAATCTCACCAACACTGCCTGAAAGAAACCGTTCATTCAGACAGGCTCTCATACAGCGAGGGGATAGAAATGGGCTAAAATATAATTAGCTACATTTTCTGTAAAGCTCTGATTCACAGCCCTCTAAAAGGTTCCCAAAACTCCAAACCCTTGAGCAGCTAATAAAACCAAAGAAAAATGGGTGGTAGGGAAGCATCTTGCTTGCTTCCTTCCTTTCTTTACCATATATTCTCCCCAAACCAGTTCCTTGAATTCAGCTCTATAGTGGGCAAGCACGGGAGAGCTTCATGATTCCCAACTGCCAGAAACAGAGTTTAATTCTAGTAGTTAGTGGAAGAAAATACTCAGCTATCCAATAGAAATGCAACACTTGTTTCTAGACCTGAAAACACACAAGAAACAGAACAGCCATGTTATTGGACTAATTAATCAGGAAAGCTACTTGGAGACATTTTGGAACAGTATCAACTTTGTTCCTATTTTGTTTCCATTGAAATGTGCACATTAAGATTTGGAGCATGTAGTCAGAGGACCTAAGAGGAAAAGCTGAAGAACCACTTAGGACTACACTTAAAGTACACTTCTCCAAATGAATATAATAGAGGATAGTATAACTGCAACAAATGATTTATTGAAAACTCTGGGAAACACAGGACAGGATCGGATAATGTGAATCATCAAATTCACTCTTTCTAAAACTACTGGCAGGCTTTCAATAGGCATTGAATCCAGAAGATCTGAGAATACCAGGTTCCTTGGAACAGCAACAATGAAAAGGAAAGTTGAGGGAATCATGACTTTTTGTTTATTATATCTTATAGTTGCCCTACAGCAAAATTTTCTTGTTGTGTCTACATATATAAGCATGAGTATTTATAAACAAAAAAGACAACAACCATGAATACATATCCACAAACAGATGAATCCTTTAAAAAAACCCAGAAGTCAGTACAGTTTCTCTTACTAGAGGATTCTCAGGCTGAGGACCCTCTATAAAAATGCCTGGCTGTGTCACTCCTGTGGAGATGCATGCAAAACTGCATGATAAGAAACTCTACACATTTACATGACACTTCAGAAGGATGCAGTAAAACTGGAAAGCTCCTTAGAAGGCACCCCAATAGATATAACTCAGTATCAAATATCCTTTTGTCCATCCCCACTATGTCTAACCTGCTTTGTAACACAGGCTACCAGGCCTTTGCTAAGTGGTTGTTGTAATTTCTGGATAATTTATCCTATTTTTTTAAGCAAATGTATTGTTTTTGACCAAATGAATATATATACATTACAAGTAGTTTGCCTTATCAGGTAATAGGTGGTTAATTACCATTAATATTAAAAACCTACTTTCTATCCAAAAAAAAAAAGCATTAAAAAAATTAAAAAGCAAATAAACAAACAAAAAAAAATACACTTCCAGCTGGCATGTGCAATGATAGACACCCACAGAATGTACAGACACCCACAGCACATATGGCACCCACATGCAGGACCATCCCTTAGCTGCTTCTGGCCTGCAGCAGTTAGTGCAACCACAAATACAACAAAAACAATCATCAACAAATCATCACATTACCATTGTTGTTTCTTTTCTACCTCTCAGGCAGCAGAGTCTGCTTTGAATGATTTTAAAATTTCATCCTCTCTCGGAAGATGTGAATTTTCAGGCTGCTGTTCACAAACAGGATGTGACAGGCCAGGAATCAAGTAAGGTACAAAGGACCAATGGCAGTTCTGTCATTCCCCCATTCCACTGCAGCCCATCTGGTAACCTCAGCTAACCTTCACTCATCCACCTGCACTGCCACAACTGCTTTCTGATCAAAGGAGTAATGACAGCCCAGGTTTTTGATTCTCATCATTACTTTATTAAATGCAAAGAACATTCTACAGCATTTTATTTATTATTCCTGCTTGTTAACAACATAGCTACATATGCCATCATTTAGATCTCTCTACAGAGTATAACCAAATCTTCTGTATAACCATATGCTGGTACCAGAAGAGAATTAGTAAGAAGGAATATAAAAAGCCTAATTTGGACTTCTAAATGTACATATATTAAATGTAACATTTGTCATTAAAATATATCCACTTCATAGACCATAAGAGCAAAAATGACTCTGTTGTTTCGGTTTGGTTTGGCTTTTAACTTCTATGGTATATTGCACCATATCGATTTGGTCTGGGAGATTTCCTTTCTTGAACACATCTCTGAGATAAACAATTACAAGCTAATATATATCTAAGGTGACCCTGGACCAGAGTTATTCCCTGACAGAAATCATTAATGTGGATTTAAGGGAGAAAATATGTAAGAATCAATTAATATGAAAAACATTACACTGATGTAACCGCTCCCCAAGACACATGATGCAAACCCAGAAATTTACCATTAAGTTCAAGCTCAAGTGCAATCAAAAGTATCTCAAGAGTATTTCAAACCTACCAAGACATTCAGGATAGCCTGAAAAACCCATCCCCTTCCAGAAGTTGCATCCCTTCCTGACACGCGTTTGTAAAGCACCATCACACAGCACACTGTGGGCTGCTGCCGAAAAATGAACAGTTCTGCCCCATGCTGGACATGTGTTCCCTCCAACTCTCCCTTGTCAGCTAATGTGGCCAGCCAGAAAGTCAGATCAGCAGCAGAAAATTAACCACCACTTGGAGTGGGCCTGTTTTCTGTCAGACAAATAAACTGATCTAAATAAATCACAAGGTAGATGCAATAGAAAGAAGTCGGAGGGGACACCCAAGAGAGAATGAAGAAGAAGACAGGCTCCCCCTTTTAGCTAAAAATCTCATCCACCATTATATAATACAGAACCTTAAAAATTCCAGACAATGCATTTTTAGGGTAACAGGTCTGGTTAAGAGCCAAAAAATGAAGAAATGGATTTTAAAAAGTCCTGGCCCTGCGTTATCTTTAAGCACATCTACCTGTTCACTCAGTGAATAGGTAAAATGGCCATCTGCAAAGGAGTTTACAGTCATAGACATGTCAATAAAAGAACCTAAAGAGAGGAAATAAGTACTTTTCCATCTCTACCACCTCAGTCAAACAGAAGTAACAAGAAAGACACTTGCAAAGGCTTCTCTAGACCACTGAAGCAAGACAATCAATTACGTCATTCAGTTCTCAAACCCAGAACTCTCTTAGAAAACATGAGGCTTTTGCAACAACCATCAGCTTGACACACCAGTGGCTGACAACTGAGTCATAAAAGGGGAGTTCCTGGAGACCAGAAGATGCACTCAATGCAGAACATGAACAAGAGCCAGGAGAGGAGAATCGAACAACTTAATGGAAGAGCGCAATGCAATGCCTCTGACACAACCAAAAAGTTCTGAAACTTTTATGTCATGCAACTGAAGAAGAAAAATACCTAAAACAGCTCTGAAATTAGCTGCAGTACTTCAGGGGCAATTTCTAGTGGTGCATAAATTGCACTGACCTGCATGGCCAACTACAGAAAATACCAAGCATCCCATGCACCTAATGCAGCTGTGCAGCGCTAACTTCTGCTAAAGATTGTGAAGTTTAAGCATGTCAGTGAATGTCTGAAGGGAATCAAGAGTAAATGGAGTGGAAAAGATTATTTCAAATCACTAAGCACAAAGACATTTTATCCAAAGATTAAAAGCTTGAATTCTACAAAAACAAAAGTGGTATGCAAACCTTCCTGCCAAACCAAGAGCAATGGGATTCCAATTATTTTAAATCACCTGCTCCATGCCTCAGGGATCACTGCAGTAATAGAGGAGATGGACAATCAGTACCAAATATGACTATTTATTACTACAAAGAAACACAACAGAATAATGATATCCCTTCGGTACCCCTGCTGGGGATCAGCTTTCTCCAGAAACTGGCCCCAAAGAATGAGCATCTGCAAAGAAAACAAATGTACATCGACTACAACCAACGCACATCACTGCAGGTCAACATCAGTGCACTGCTCCAGAGGTAACCTTAAATATATTTCAAGGATTTTTATTTCAAATTAGGCAAATATCTTAACCACCAGTGAAACATTTACAAGCTATGCACTTTCTTGAATGATCAAACTAACAAGAATTTTAAATGGAAAAATTTAGGCATTTTCCTCACATTGTATATAATTAGATGAGTATTGAAAGCAGCACAGTAACATGATGACTTGTATTTTTCCTCAAAAAATAAGGAAAAATAATTAAAAACGTTGTGATGAAATTTGCAATTCCTCATAACATGTTTCTTCATTAAAAGTATCCATAATAAAGCACTTAGGTACTTTTTAATAAGCTTTGCTGGAAGAGATCACAAAAATTTCTGTCAAAAAAGAACAAAGTCTCATAAAAAAATTGAGGAGAAAATCCTATTTATATGTTTGCCCTTTGATGTAAAAAAATTTTCTATTTACTACTATATATAGCATTGTAGTTTCTAATTAAAAGATTCTGATCAAATTTGTAGTCTTGAAAAAAAGCATCAAGAGAATCAAGAGATAAAATAATACAGGATGTTACAGGAAGTAAAAACTTTAAAAGTGTTCTTCAGAGCTTGTAATAACGATGAGATTTTATAGCAGACATTTGGTGAGTCAGTCGCATTTACAAAATAATAGATTCCTTAGATAATAATTTAATTTCCCCCCCTCATTTCATAGAACAGAAACTTCAGCTTGTTGAAAATCCCTTAAGTGTGTATGAAATCAGTTATCTTAAGTTCATTAAGGACACAGATAAGCCAGTGGGAAATCAAAATAAATATATTCATGAAATTAAATGAAAAATTCACTAAAAATTTTATGCAGATTTACCTACATTTGCTGTTTTGAAAATAATCATTGCAAATAAATTTATGTTAGAAAAATACAGTGCCAATTAGCACTCTGTAAAAGGAGACATAAAACATACAAACTTTAAAAACACAATCTTCAGCCTTGATTTTGTTGCAGTAAGTCCAGAGCTACACAGTATATTGCTGTTTTATGTAAAATATGAAATCTGTTCAAAAATTACTTTTTCATGGGTACTGGGAAGAAAAAAAAAATCAAAATTTTGCTAAGAGAAAAAATTCAGAAATAAGCCTAGGTCTAATATTAAAAATAAGTATCCCAGGTGAAAGAATCTTCTTTCAAAAATACACAATAAAATATAACTGCGACATTATTTCCTCAGGCCTTCTCTATTACCATTTGAAAATACCTAATTTTAATCAAAAGTTCAGTATCACTGAACTGGATCCACATATCCATATTAAACAACTGCAAAATCTCTTTTTTTACTTTCCCTAGCATTCTCATAATATTTATAGGCACTCATTTACTGTATTAATCATCATTATTTGACATTGTTCGTGCAAGCTCTCTCTTTTTATCCAATGCATAAATCTAAATATCTTTGGGGCATTTGGCAGGGCGGAGTTTATTTAATGAAAAAAACTGCAGAACAGGATCTGGTTGGATGAAAACGCTTTTACACCTACCTCTTTGGGGCACATTTAGTAAATCAGTTGTTTATTCTGAGGAAAAGCTAGAAATAAGAAAATATTTTAACAGATGCATGCTCATTTTTAGTCCATCTGTTCTCCATGCCAAGTGAGGGTGGAGCACAGGAAGAGCTAAACAACATCAGCTAGAGTGTGGTGCCAAGGCCCAATTCCTTGTGGTCATAAATATGACCTAAAATAGCTTTTCTCCATATAAACATCATAGTATCAATGAAGTCAAACCCAGAAGCAAGAACCATTTGTATCTCTAAAATCCAGTAATTAGTCTTCCCAGCAGGAAGGGAAAAAAAAAAAAAAAAAGGAAGAAAACTAAAAAAAACCACAAAATAATCACAACAGCCTCCCCTATTTCATTTATTTGTGTGTTTGAACACAGAGACTGTTTGAATTTACTCAATATATATATATATAGGGGAAATATATATATATATATACTCAATATATATATATATAGAGCACAAGGAGAAAAAGTCCCGAGCACAAACTGATGCAAGATGTTACACAGGTGTCACTGCTACAGAGTCAGTGCCTGGGTAGCAGTGTGGATCCTTCTGAGGACCCCTGAAATCTTCTCTTCCTGCTCTCCTTCCTCACCTCCACTTCATCCCTCTCAAAAATTCACCCAAGGTTAACTGCTAAGTGGAACAATGAAGACATGAGAACTTTTGGGCTCTCACTGCTAGCAAATTTAGCACAAGCTACCATTTGATCTCACACATCTAATAGGACAAATTTCAGTAACTGAGTGGGCAAGATGCTGCTTCTCAAGAGGCAATCTAACACTTGTTTCCAGCACCAGTAAAGCCCTGTGGCAGCAGATCTCACGCTCATTGTGCTTTTAAGTGTAGAGGATGATGTTAATCTGATTCTGAAATTTTGTTTACAAGTTTTGATTTCCTATGAGACTAATTACTGCAAGTCTTCAAATCACTCTGAAAGGAAGAACTGCAAGAACTTTTGGGAAGTCATATTTATTTTTTTCCCTTTTTCTGAAAGGGAAGCAGCAAGAACTCATGTATAAAAGGTTACATACAACTATAATGCCAGAGGTCTTTAATATATGATTTCTGGGGCAAAACCAGGCAAATGGTGACTGCTCTATCTCAGGTTTTTAAAATGCACTCAAAGACGTTCTTCATCAAATACTAATGGCGAGGGAAATTATGATCAAATAGGTTGTTATGAGTGTGATTAATCAAGTATAGGGTTACATATAGAAAACTAAGAAAAGTCATGAATGAAAATTTCAAAAGTTCAGAATCTTCCTGCTATAATTTATACAAAACTTTGATGACCATTGAAGATTACACTTCTAAAACTAAGAGAGGGAGCAGGCCAAACAAAGATTCACCCTGTGACCCAGAAACACCAGTTTCCACTGCTCCCCACAGAGACTGTAGTTTTCAGAAAGCCAGATCTAACAGGAAAAGCAGTGTACTGGCATGTCTAGGAGTCAGAAAAAATACTACTCTATCACTCAGCAGCCCAGGACCTTGCTGCAATCAGAGGGGAAGGCCACCTTGTGAAGAAACATGAGATCAAAGAGAAAGGACTCCAACAAGGACAATCTGTCCTCAGTAAAATACCCTTCTCCCTGGCAGTTTCAAGTGGGCAGAACCCAAAGGGAACGCTACTCGTGCACAGCTGCAGGGTGAGAGGCAAACAACCAACACACCACCCATCTGCAGGAGGACAGAACACAAAACAAGGACAGCCCCTGAGCATGAACCCATCTTTATCTGTGTCATCTCTCTGGAGAAAGAACTATTGTCCAAGAACACCATTTAGGCAAGAAGGAAAACTCAAAGGGTCCAACAGTTGGGAGGAGTGAAGTCATTTCCTTGCTGAAGCAGATGGTCATTTTTAGCTACATGTTTTCCAAGCTCTGAAGGGAACCAATAACATTTAAAGGCCCCCTTTTCAGCATCTCTTGTAGTCTTCAGAAATGAAGGTAAAAAGAGTTCCTCTATGAGCAAAACGTACAAAAACCCACCATTAAGCTGCCTTTACATTACAAATAAAGCATTCAAATGCAGTAAAAAGAGTCCACGCTAACTTTGCTCTTTTATACCAGTATCAGTGACCAAACCTTTTTTCAGCAACACAGTGACATATTCCAAAAATTTTCAATTGGTCTTACATTCAGTTTACATACAAATGAAAGCTTACTACCAAAAGATTAGCTCTGCCCACTGGAAGTAACAAGCACTCCTTGACACCTAAAGCCTACCAACATGGTTAACTTCTCCCAGGAATGGACCCTGGGCACCAACAGAACGTTTACCAACATCCTGTTAGCATTAGAGGCTAACAAAAGCTTGACAAAACTTGCAGACTCTTAGGCATGCCAATACATTGCTCAATCAATTCCACAGATAATACTTTTTAAATATGACTCACCCTCAACATTCAAGTATCAAAGTCCCACTTCAAGTTGAAAAGTGCAAGAAAAGCAAATTTCAAAACTCCTTTTTCCCTTGATACAGCCAAGAAGATCAAAATGAATCAACATTTTCACTGTATATATTTTCTGAAACAACTGATGGATGGATTTTTTTTCATTCCCACAGAATTTCAGGAGTTGAAATACTCTAAGGAGATATTTCTGGAACAGAGTGTATTCCTACATACTGCAATTCTTCTGGGTAATTTTTGAGCTGGAAGTCAGGGCTCTAGCCTCCACATTCCTATACATCACACTTTCATTAGAAGGCATTTACCCACACAGACTTTTCTAAACTTTGTAATAATACCACATTCTGGAGTATGCTTTTTCTAAAGTATATCCTTTGCTACAATTTTCTAGTCTGGTAACACCCATTTCACTTAAAAACAAGGAAGAAAGAGAGACTTAAGAGTGAATTTAGCATAGGTAGACAAACCTGAGCTGGTCAAATTACCAGATGAATCACCGAATTTCATTGTCTGCGGGCAAATGCACAGCAACAGTGCCAAAATTAACTTACTTTAAATGAATCCAGTTTTGAAGCTGGACTCCTCGTGACTCAACAGTTAAAACAGCTCTACATCATTTGCCACTTTTGTGATTTCTTTATAATTCTTTAATTTCAGGTGACACTGACTTTCCACCTGGATTTACCCAACCAGCTAAGCCCCATCATGGCAGTGCATGCCACAGCCTGGCAGAGCACATCTGACCACATGTACGTGCACTTCAGCCACTTTTGCCACTCAAAGCTTAACAATAAAGTTTCTGGGGAAAAAACATAATCCTTCCCTCACACAGTCCTCCCACTAAAGTATTAAAAGCTTGCACAGATGTAATCTTCAGTGTCCAAAGCTCTCATCTGCACTGAACATGCTTCCATCTGAGGACAGTGATGTTGTTCCACATCCACGCTTGGCTGTGGCTCAGCACAGCTGCCACTGCACAGTTCAGCCCTGCAGCAATGATTTCTCCTCTGCAGATTATTGCAACTATTGCAGTGGCTTCAGAAGAGCACTATCACGGAGCATCTGCAGCTATGAAAAGCTGAATTTCATGTGACAGGTCTCTGTGATCCTGTACGTGCTCCAAAAGACATCCCCACAGAACAGAGAAAACACACACCATCTAGGGGACCACTGGCAAGCCAAAGGAAAGAAAGTAACTAGAGGCACACTGAAGGCTGTCCTGTCTGAAAGTTTTCCACACACAATCATAGCAAATTTGGCATTGTTTAAAATAAATTACATCAGTCAAAACTAGAGAAAAGGAAGACATGGGAGTCACAGTAATTTCTGGAGGTGTTGAATATAGTGGTATTGGTTAACATGCAAGAAGCAAAATTATACTATTTCTAGAAAAAAACAATACTGAAAAAATATTATCTAGTGATGAAAATACTGAACCATATCACTGGGTGAAGAAACAGATAGATTGCATAGGAAGACACCAAAAAAAAAAAAAAAAGGCACCAAAGTCCAGTCTTGATCCTCTGACAGTATTGGACTTGAACCTCTACATCCACAGTTATCCAGACTGAGAAGACACATGGGTCTGGGCTGGCAATTAAATCTTCTGACATCTGAGCTACTTGCCATGAAGCAGAAGAGCAGTCTGCTCAGGAGGAGAGGCAGCTTTGGCTTAAACCCATGGGAGTGGAAGACAAGGATCTTTGTCTTCCATCCTCTCCAGGGGAGAAATCTGGCAGGGGCAGCAACAAGTGGAATGACCACAAACCTCAGCAGAGCCAATTGGAGAGGGAAAAGCACTGAGCCAGTGCTAGCTAGAAGGACCCAAAATTTATAGACCTGAACCTTATCAGGCTTTTGAAGGTTTTATACAGTTTGATTGACCTTTAAGCAGTGTTTGACAGGATAACTGTGATAATGTTTTCATAAGCAGAGCCCTAAAAAAGTTGTTAGTTTTGAGTCACTTAAAGACTGGTATGATTATTGGGAAAACTACAGAAGGGACCTGGACTACCAGAAGGATAATATATCTACCATGACCTTTTAACATGTATGTCCATAATGCTCTTGTGGCAAACATTTCAGAGTGAATCTTAATTTCACATGTAGTTTCTCCAGAAAATATGGCAAACTATGGCTAAATCTCATCAGAGTTTATCATGACACTGCTCAGGACACAACACACTCGTACACCATGCATGTGTTATAGCTGATATAGCTGATTAGCCAATTTAGGGGTCCCAACACAGGTACACAGTGAAACTGTGGCAGAAAGAATACTTAGTACGATCCTGCACTCAGGGGCACCCACAGAGAGCAGGAGTGAATGCAGATACATTCATCACCAGAGCTGGAAAGCACTCCTCTGTCTTTGCAGTTACTACACTAATCATGTCAAGGAGTAAATGTTGGGGAAATACTTTCTATACAAATTGTTACATTTGAGCCTTCAAGATCCTTTTTGGCTGTATATAAGCCCGTTTTATGAGGCTAAGCCATGGCTTTAGGGATATCTCTCTTTTCCAGTCTGCTGTGGCACAAGCATGAGAAGATGACACAAAACAACATGAACTCTGAAGCAGCAGCTACCAGAATTTTTTTGCTGGATGATTTTTTGGACTTAAACATTTACTGTCATAACAAATCTCATTATCTAGCAGGGAAAGACTTTTCCTGATATGAGCTTGCAAAGAAGGATAAATGAGGAATTTGAAATATTCTTTGCCTACCAAAACACACTTTGAATACTTTATAAAAAGGTGTACCTGAAAGTAACTCCTACATCAGAAATCAAAGGACACTCTCAATGCCATTACATCATTCAACACATAATGACTAGCTTTCAGCTAAAGCTGAAACACTAGCAAAGTTTAGCTTTCAGCAGTTTTTTTCCTCTTCAGGAAGGCAGGACCTGCATCAAGAGTATGAATATTTTAATAACCATTCACATATTCATAAAATATTGCTTACATTGGTGAAGTATCTTATCATATTGCAGAACTGCATACACTGAACATACAGTAAAATATCACACACATTTTGGCTAATGCCTTACAAACCTTAAGGGGCAACAAGGCAGGAAGAAAACCAAATTCAGCAATAAACCAAATGCATGTTATTACTCACTATAGCCCCTTTCCCAGTTTAACCTCCTTTCCTTTTGTTTTGCGTTAGGATGATCAAAAAATTGTGCCTAACTTTCTTCGAGAGACAGAAGTAATTTGATTAAGTGGGCAGAAAAGAATTTTTTAAATCAGGCAATTTCTCATGACACTTCTCTTTCCAACAGTCACCATCCATCAGTCCCAAACTCTAGAGATATTTTATAAGCCACTCAACAGTCAGAGCTGTTTTTTTAAAGAAAAAAAAATTACTATTCGTTGGAGCTACCCAACACAGTAATGTACAATACCAAAAGAAATTGACAGCATCAGAACAGAAAGCAAAAGTCAACAAGTTCAGAAGCACCTGCAAAGAACAAGGATATCCTGTTTGAAGACTAGAGTATGACAACGAGAAATCAGAGAATCCAATAGCAAAGACTAGGCAACACCTGAATAACTAATGAAGACTTCAAATCCAAGAGCAAGCAGAGCCATGCAAACTCAGCATGACAGAGCAAAGCTTCCCTGCAAACAATTATTAGAAATAAGAAATCATTTAAGAAATCTGTGAGCCATGATCCCAAATAGGTGATGCAATTGCATCACTTGGTCACAAACAATGCAGGCTGCAGAAGAAATGTAAGTTCTCTTCTGAAAACTACTGACTCACTCTGGACTACAAACAACATGCACTTCTGTTCCAGATGAAGCTCAGTCCTGGAGCCCCTTCAGGCCAGGCTCCCTACAACCAGGCCATCCCTTCTAGTCTCTTGGAAGGAATCCAGTGTACCTTCATGGTAACAGGCAATGAGCGAGTGAAAAACAGCCTGAGAAAGAGAAATTGCTATATCATTAATGTCCTGCACAACCAGCAGAGATGAGTGAATCTCTGTCCATAAACAGGTCAGAACCCTGCTCCCACTGAAAAATTATAGCAAATCTCACAAATTTCCATGTAACACTTAGATGTATCAAAAATGGATAATGATAATACAGGCATTGGGGAGGGATGCTTACACATTCCCGCATTTTAACAAAGAACATGCCTGCACAGTATTGACTAAAGGAAAATATCATTTATGGTTTCCCATGCTTCTTACAATACCAAAATATGGCTTAAGGCACAGAGTTAAAAGGTTCTTCAAAAACATCCAAAGTGGGAACATTCCTTCTTTAAATACAAAGACACAAGATTAGCCTTCACTCAATGTCCCTGACAGAGGACTCTCATCTTCTAGTACACTTATTTATGCAACAGCAAATTAGGTGTCCATTGCTAAGATCCTGGGTTGCATTAATGATAATATAATATTAATGTCTTTTTAGCTATATCTTATCTTGATTATTCTATACACTAAGCACCCTTTGAGGAACAGAGAAATTGAAATACAGGAGTGTCGCAGATACTAGTAATGACTCTGCAATGGAACTAAAAGCAGAAACCCAAAGTCACATGAATTCTCCAGTGCCCACTATATATTGTACATTAAAACATTAATGACATGAACATGTAATAGCCTACAACATTTGCCTTGTGCTGTGTTCTGAGGTCCAGCAGTCTTGGACAATTACAATTGTGAACACATTAATTATGTTTTCTAGGGAATTACATTCTGGGTTTCTAAGATGATGATATAGAATATTTCCTTTACCATTTAATAGTAAAGCATGCACGTAGAGAAGACACTCAATTCTGACGGCAATGGCCCAAAAACCCCAAAACAAACATAACAAAGGAAATTGCTGGAGAAAAACATCAACAAATGCTGAAAACAAACCAATATTTTTTAGAAATCTGCCATCCATCACTTCCCAATCATTTCTGCCTTCAATTACCTCTTTTCACCCCCTTATCTGGTGTTACACTCCTCTAGCTCAACTCCATCATGAACCTGTTCTAAAACTCCTGATCTGCAAAGGCCATGCTTTTCTTCTGCATTCCTCTGTAAGATTATCATCATTCCCTTTGTACAGTTCGGAACTCAGGCTTGCATCCTTCTTGTTCAACTTCTGCCCTTTCTGCAGCTAAAGCTTTCATCCAGGAATTAAAGGAATCCAATCCGATTTAATGCAACTTCCTTCTCTCCAGCTTATCTCGCTCTCCCTCCTCCTTTTATCCTTATCCGATTCAAAACACAACTACATTGTTTTACATTAATTCAACTACAGCCTTGTTGGCTAGTCCTCTGAATGCACCTTCCCATTCAGGTATCTTTTTTCTTCTAGGCATGGTTGCTCACTCACTCACCAGGAATTCTTCTTGAATGCTTTTACCTCCTGAAAGAAGCATGCTCCCTTAACTAATCCAGAAGGCCATTAGCTTTGGTTTGAAATCTCTGTTCAAGACCAGCTTTTTTAACTCTCAAATACAGTTATTCAAAGACTATTAGCAGTAGATAGAACATGGAGACAGAGTGTATTTAATAATAAAATAAATACATAAATATAATAAAATACATAAATACATATGGAAATGTTATTGATATAGAGGACACCTCTGTTCCCAACTCTTTACATGCCTCAGGGCAGGCATGGGTGCCTCTTCATGCATGAGCAGAACCCAGAATCTTTATACTTCATGTGACATGCACCAGACACCCAAAAGCACTATAAAAGTTAACTCTATGAAGTTAGTCCATAACTTTGGTGAGTACCCTCCTAAATGCAGCTCCTACACATCTCCAGTTAAGCACACTCAGCCATGCTCCTGGTCCATTACCGCTAAGCTGACTCAGATCCCTGGACAAAGGATGCAGTATCCTGCACTTAGGATGCTCTGTAACAGTGCTCTGTGCCAGAATCACAGAAAGTCTGTACTGCTTCACTCGTTTTGGCCTGCTTGGCAATTTTTTGTTGTCCAAAGCACTGTCAGCTACTGTATCCTTCAGGAGTAACAACCATCAGATGCCATGGAAAAGACAGGGAATATTTTAAGCAGCAGGGGGAAACTTCTTGATCAGGAAGAAAAGTTGTAGTTGCTTTCACATTTACATCAGAGCTTTTGTACATTAAGATTGTTTTACTGTGGAGGCTGTTGTTAGTTTTTTTTCTGTTCAGACCAATATTCATACTTACAACTTAACTAGATGAGGATGACTTGAAAATCTTACGAGCATAAGATTTGGTGAATGAAAGCTGAGACATTCAGAAAAACAAAATGCATTAATTAGCAGTTTGTTATGTGAAACCAGTATTTTAATCCTAATACTAAAGCCAAATGCAACCATTACTAAGTTTAAAACAGACATGTCACAAAGTGTTTGAACTTGACTTTCTGGGGGTCTTCAAAGAATCCTGAAATGATTAGAGGACTTTTTTCTCTTCTTTGAGAAAAGCACTGTGAACTTTGAGAGCATTGCACTGTAAATATGGTCTTCGTATCTGAAAAATCTTTACATAAAGTTACATTCAGAGCTAAATACATATGCTACCAGGAGCTTGATTATTATTTAACTACACAAAGACAATACAAGTTGTCAGTTCTTACACTTCATGGATTATAAAAAAACAAATATGAGACTATTTTTTCACCTATTTTGTTTCTTAAACACACAGTAGCCAATTAGAAAAGGAGGAAACGGAGGCCTGCCACTCATCTTGCATGTCAGCAGTTACCTCAAATGCTCAGATTTTATGTTCTTCATCTATAACATGGACTCGATGTTTTTTGTCCTTTAGATGTAACAGCCATGTACCACCTCAAACAAAAGCAGTCAAGAAGAAAATCACTGTATTTTAATACAAAACGAGGTTGCTAAAAGTTGCAGGGATTAGTCTTCGTGTAACAGAAATGTGGTTTTTAACATAACCAGGTTAATCGGTGATCTTAGAGGTCTCTCCAACCTTAATGATTCTATGATTCTATGGAATTTGAAAATATACCCCGGGCTGGGTAGCAGGCAATACGTACATTAAATCCCGTGTTTAGTTCACACGTTACATTTCAAGCAATTCCCTTCCGATATATAATTTCTATTTTTAAAATCACATCCGAGTCCACAGAACATAAACCCACCCTGCCCACGCTTCAGCCAGAAGCCGAAATTAAGCCGCAGCGTTTCAAGCCCCGCTGTCGCAAAGGCACCGCAACTTTCATTTTGGGTGCCCCGGCCGCCGCAGGCAGCGGGGCTGTGCCCGCCCGGGCCCCGCTGCCGGCCGGGGAGGGCATTGACAGCGCGGGGACCATCTTAACTAATTCGGGCGCCCTTGCACAGGGCTGGCACTGCCCGCGCTCCTGCGGGAAACCGAGCCGCGCGTCCGGCCGAGCATCGCTTAGCGCCGAGCATTATTCTCCGGCGGTGCAAACACCCTCGGCGGAGGGTGCGGCGAGGCTCCGCGCCGCCGGCCCTGCTCTGCGGGCCC